>NC_084532.1:7753000-8353000 GCF_024500275.1 Phycodurus eques | reverse complement strand
GTCCGCCTGGTAGGTCACCATTACAAAGCTGAAAAGAAAGAACGCACCAAAAGAATAATGTCAGAATTTTACAAAAATTAAGTTGATGTTTTCAAGAATCATTTTCAAAATGAAAGTTAAAAAAAAAAAAAAAAAAAAAGAATGGAACTGGATATTTTAGAGAAAAAAATGTCAGTACCTGTATTAAGGTCACTAATATCCTTCCTTTCTGTCATAAGAGTACAACTTTATTCTCAAAAACGTAGCTTTATACTTGAAAAAAAATATAAAATTTGAATCGCTTAGCATTATTCATTCATTTTCATCTTCCGTTCCGTTTCTTCTCACTAGCGTCGCGGGCGTGCTTGAGCCTATCCCAGCTATCTTTGGGCGAGAGGCGGGCCCGGTACACCCTGAACTGGTCGCCAGCCAATCGCAGGGCACATAGAAACAAAACAACCGTTCACACCTATGGGCAATTAAGAGTCTTCAGTGAACCTACCCTGCATGTTTTTGGGATGTGGGAGGAAACCGGAGTAGCCGGAGAAAACCCACGCAGGCACGGGGCCGGGATTTGAACTCCGGTCCTCAGAACTGTGAGGCAGATGTGCTAACAAATCGCCCACCGTGCTGCCTCTTAGCATTATTATTATTATGTGGCCCTAATACGCCTTCGTACACTACAGCAGTACTAATAACGCTAGATAAGATAATCCTTTATTGATCCCCAGAGAGGAAATTTGAATTAGGGCAATTTTTATGTGTATGATACACATAAAAATTGCCCTAATTCAAATGAACATACATTCATACATGAACAGTGTATAATTTTAATAGTAGGTGTATTTTAACAGGGAGGAAGAGAAGATCAAAAAGAAAATGTAGAAAATCACATAAAATAAAAGATTCAAATTATTTCAATTATTAATTATTAATTATTATTATTATTAAGTTTCTTGACCTCCTATCAAAACATGACTTGGTGGAGAGAACCCCTTGTACAGAGGTCAGATGTTTCTTGTAGTTGATCACCAGTTTTGCACACATCTTGGGAGGGATTTTGGACCACTCCTCTTTGCACATCCTCTCCAAATCCAAGGTTTTGAGGCTGTGTCCTGGCAACTCAAAGGTTCAGCTCCCTCCACAGATTTGTTTTATGGCATTTAGGTCCGGAGACTGGCTAGGCCATTCCTTGACCTTAATATGCTTCTTCTTTAGCCATACTTTCGTTTCCTTGGCTGTGTGCTTTGGGTCATCGTCATGCTGGAAGTCCTGTCCATGACCCATTTTAGATTTTCTGGCTGAGAGGAGGAGGTTGTAACCCAGGATTTCACGGCACAAGACTCCATCAGTATTTCCCTGGATGTGATGAAGTTGGCCTGTCACACCCCGAAAGCATAATGCTTCCACCTCCATGCTTGATGTTGGGGATGGCGTTCTTGGGGTCTGTGTTCCTCTTCCTCCAAACACGGCCAGTCAAATTGATTGCAAACAGTCATTTTATTTTTTCTTCCATTTTGTAATTATTGCACCAACAGCCTCTTGCCAATGTTCCTGAAGCCCAATCCATCTACAATGTTGTCCCTGATGTCCTTAAAACGTTCTTTGTTCTTGCTCATGATGGAGAGGTTGGTGTCTGATTGATTGATTCTGAGAACAAGTGTCTTTATCCAGGTAAGTTGAGATAGGTGTCATACAGCTAACAAGTTCAGATTCGGAGTACTTTCTTAAAGTGAGAGGACTAGTCTGCCGGGAACCAGAATTCTTTATTTTTGCTCGGGGATCAAATACTTATTTCACTCAATGAAATGCAAATACATTTTTATCTTTTTTTAAAATGTCATTTTTGGGATTTTATTTTAGATATTCCGTCTCTCACTGTTAACATAAACCTACAGGCTGCTCCTGTCTCTGTCAGTGGGTGAACTTACATACAGTAACCAGTGAGGGATCAAATAATTATTTCCTCCACTGCAGAGGATAAACTGAAGTAACATTTTCTCAAGAAATCTGAGGTTTTGTAAAATGAAAAGTTGGAATACAATTTTGGAGGAACCTGTTATTTATTTTTATATTAAGTATGGTATGATTTTAGTGGTCCAGCACCTTTGTACAGTGGCCGAGACAGGTCACAACAATTGCAAATGCCACAACACAACATCATTAATCCACATCGGAAATGAAGAAACGTTTTGTGTCTTTGTGTTTTTTTGTATTGTATTACGTGCCAGTGGCCTCTTTGAAAAGTAATTTCAGCCCTCTGTATGTTTTACATATACTGAGGACGGACAGTATATGCCACCATTCTATGTTTGTAATGACTTTAATAAAGTGGGAAAAAAAGGGATTGAGGCGGGAAGTTGCACAAGCTTAAAGTGAAAGTAAGCCATTTTGTAACTATTTCAGAAAGTAAGCTCTTTCGGATTGTCATTAGTCATCAATATTCCAACTTGGTTCGTTAAAATTTGTGCAACTTCCCGACTTAGTCGTTTGGTCCGTCGACAATATGCCATCTGCCGCCTTAAGTCAGCTCCCCTCCATCCTTGAACAGGATAAGTTTAATAGAAAATCAATCAATGGAATAATCAACAAACTCAAAACAGTCTCAAGCAGCTTAGTCAAAGTGTGGTTTACCACGCAATTTATGGTGCATTTGGACTACCCTTCACCTAGGTGTGAAGATGCCCTGCGTAAGAACAAGAGTTTGATCGGTCCTGACCAGAAGGAGTACCAGAGGGAGCTGGAGAGGAACTACCACCGCCTGAAGGAGGCGCTGCAGCCGCTCATCAACAGAAAGATTCCTCAGCTTTACAAACCTGTGCTACAGGTCAACTCACACAGGTACAGTAGTTTTCCTCTCTCGATCAGTGGCACACACACACACAAAATACAGTGGTACCTTGAGTTTATTTCGTTCCGTGACCAAGCTCTTAACTTGTACCGTAATTTTATCATGTATAATGCGCACCCCCCCACCCCAAAACAATTGTCAATAGTGTGCATTATACATGGGTTTAGGGGCAAAAACTTGCACATTTTATAAATGTATGCTGCCATGTAGTGGTTATGAAAAATCTGTACACTTTCATTCCAAAATGCCACCGCCACCTAGTGGTTATAAAAAAGGTGTAGCCTACACTTTCATTCCAATATGACAGGGGTACGTATGACTGGATTTTTGTACAGTTGTGCTCATGAATTCACATACCATGGCAGAATTGGTGAAATTTTATTTATTTATTTTTTAAATATGACTGATGAATGAACAGCAACCATCATTCATTACTTTATGGTTATGTTTTGTTTAATAATGCTTTTCTGAAATGCTTGACTGTTTAATTTGAATCCCATTAAAATAAAATTCAATATGTTTTGCCTGGCCCTTCATGTGATCTATAAAGAATTGTATCCATCTTACAAATTCTGCCTGGGTAATCACATATATG
The DNA here is from genome assembly GCF_024500275.1 of Phycodurus eques. Taxonomy (NCBI): domain Eukaryota; kingdom Metazoa; phylum Chordata; class Actinopteri; order Syngnathiformes; family Syngnathidae; genus Phycodurus; species Phycodurus eques. The sequence continues at coordinate 8,349,575 of NC_084532.1, read as the reverse complement.
AGCACAACTGTGTGTTTTCTAATTTACTAAATAAAAGTAGGGCTGTGAATTTCAAAATAAGAGCCAAGTCAATAAAAAAAGAATATTACGTGTTCAAATAAAGTACTTCAGAATAATTATTTTTTTTAAAAACTAACCAAATATAGATAATACTTGTACGTATATCAAATCAATATTCCCCATTGAAATGAATTAAAACTCGATTAATCCGTTCAAGCCCCCTAAAACCAGTACATTTTGTGAATTTTTTAACGAAGAACATTTGTAGTTTATTGATAAAAACAGGATAAAATATTAAAGTTGTGTGCCTTTAAATGTGGTGTGGCTTAATGAGTGACGTCAGGAACATGGCCGGTTAGTCTGTGTAAGCATCTCAATGCCAGTTTTTTCCTCCTTGCTCCTTGTGAGTGTTCTAATTTTTGCATTTGTGTTTGATTGTTTGTCCCGTTCAATAAACGGCTGAATGTGACTGTGACCCTTTTTTATTTTTATTTTATTTTATTTTTTACCCCTCTTCACTTAAGCAGCGGCGTATCCGAAGCTAGTGCGTAATGTCCAATTTTTCCACAAACCACACACAAAAAAACCCAACAACTAAGCGACAGGTCGTAACTTGAAAAACGCGTAAGTTGGGTCTCTTGTAACTCAAGGTGCCGCTGTATTTTTGTAATGTCCAATTAAATTAGTTTTTGCTTTTGCTCTAAAATAATCATGAAGCAAGCGGACAGCTTGAGAAGGTAGTTTGATTCTTTTGGACCACTTGTTGTTGAGTTCTGTGTCGGCACCATTTGTACACTTAGGGTTCTGTGTATAAAAAGTACAAAAAAATCATGTCAGATGCGCTCGTACTGTACTTTTGTTTGCAAGGTTTGATTTGCGTGGGTTTTTTCTGGGTACTCCAGCTTTCTCTCACATTCCAAAAACATGCATGCTAGGTTCATTGAAGTCTCTAAATTGTCCAGAGGTGTGAACGTGAGTGTGAATTGACTGTTTGTCTATACAGTGCATCTGGAAAGCATTCAGAATGCCTCGTTTTTTTGATATTTTATCATGTATGTATTTTGTTAGGTGATTTCTTAATTTTTTGTTTTACTAATTTCCTTAAAAAAAAAAAAAAAAAAAAAAAATATTTTCAGATTATTATAGTTTTGTGTGTACACTTTTGGAGGAGAAAAGAATACTCCATTTGAACATAACAAAATGTGGAAAAAGTGAAGAGCTCTGAATACTTTCCAAATGCCCTGCGGTTGACTGGCGACCAGTCCAAGGGTGTACACCGCCTCTCGTCTAAAGTCAGCTGAGAAAGGCTCCAGCCCACTCTAATGAGGAAAAGTGGTATAGAACATGGATGAAGAAAATCTGACCAAAACAATTAGTAATGAGTAAATCCATCATTCTGAAGGAGCCTTCTTAATATTTGTCTCATAATAAAAACTAAACCGAAAAGTTGCATGTGACAAATCAAACACGTTCACCTCACTCAGTCTGTCTCATTTCACTTCACCAAAGCACCAGACCAAAGTAATTACTTTTTTCCCCTCTTGTTTGAAGTAGGAAATCTAAACTTTGCCTCCCTCTCATTCCCAGAGATTCTTTCAGCAGATTGAGTCTTCGCAAAGTTGAAATTTGAAGATGAAGAACGTACATACACACAAAGCAACACCAGAAGATGCAATATTAATTTATTCTTGTGTAAATAGTAGCGTGTTCCGAATGGGTCACAGTGTTTGTTTCTGGCTTCAAGTGTTCCAACTTGGTACGTCATTCCAGTGTCTTAACTTGTTTACACAACTCAGTCAGCAGGGTGAACAAGTGGATCTGATCTTAAAGAGACACCTTGACCTTTTAAATTTGGGGAACATTTTCCCCAGAGGCTGTGTTGATAATGTAAGCCTTTTGTCGAGAGGTACGAGACTCTGCTCGCTGTGAGCTCCCAAGCAACTGGTACCAAGAATGTTGCCATACCGTTATTGGTTCCAAAAAGTGCCAAAAAAAAGTTGGTTTTTTTTGCCAAATTCTTTAACAAACGTTGCAAATGTCAAGGTGTCTTTTTAATAATGTATGTGTTTTTTAAAAAAAAATAAATCTGTATTTAAAGTGTGCACTTTTTTTCTGGTGTAGCAATGCATTTCACAACTTGAAAGGTAAGGTTATGTGGGAGGGGTGGAAAAATGAAAACGTACACAAAAAAAAGATTATTTATCATATTGCTTTATCACATTTTTGTTAAAACTACAATGTTTTAAAGTTAGGTACTGAAATTGTATAATTTTATGTAGTTCTGTTTTGTTAATTTTAAATATTTTACTAAATAAATATTTTAATGTTCAGGCCTATGCTGGTCATAAATTTGCCTCTGGTTATCTGTTCATGCCTCATGCAAAACATATATTTTACACACACTCAAAATTATTCGCTTATCTGCCCTGGCTGAGATATGAATTTAAGTGACAGCCCAGTCTGAATCCTTAGGGTTTAATATGACATTGGTCTGCCCTCTGCAGTTATAACATCTTACTCTTCTGGAAAGGCTTTCCACAAGGTTTAGGAGTGTGTTCATGGGAATTTATGACAACCTTTCCAGAACCGCGTTTGTGCGGCCTGGCTCTCAGCCCTCCGCTCTATTTCATCACAGTGTTCTATAGGGTTGAGAATGCAGCCCTATGGGTGGCACAAGTCAGTGCAAACTGTAGGCCGGTCCCAAGCCCGGATAAATGCAGAGGGTTGCGTCAGGAAGGGCATCCGGCTTAAAACCTTGCCAAACAAATATGAGCGTTCATCCAAAGAATTCCATACCGGATCGGTCGTGGCCCGGGTTAACAACGTCCGCCACCGGCGCCATCAACCTGCGGGGCGCCGTTGGAAATTCAGCTACTGTGGGTCGAAGTCAAAGAAGAAGAGGAGGTGGAAAGCGGGTTCTTCGGCAGAAAGAGAAGAGGAAAACACAGAGCCTAGAACTGAATGTGGGGACTTTGAATGTTGGGACTATGACAGGAAAATCTCGGGAGTTGGTTGACATGATGATGAGGAGAAAGGTTGATATATTGTGTGTCCAGGAGACCAGGTGGAAAGGCAGTAAGGCTAGAAGTTTAGGGGCAGGGTTTAAATTATTTTACCATGGTGTCGATGGGAAGAGAAATGGAGTCGGGGTTATTTTAAAAGAAGAGTTGGCTAAGAATGTCTTGGAGGTGAAAAGAGTATCAGATCGAGTGATGAGGCTGAAATTTGTAATTGAGGGTGTTATGTGTAATGTGATTAGTGGCTATGCCCCACAGGTAGGATGTGACCTAGAGGTGAAAGAGAAATTCTGGAAGGAGCTAGATGATGTAGTTCTTAGCATCCCAGTCAGAGAGAGAGTCGTAATTGGTGCAGATTGTAATGGACATGTTGGTGAAGGTAATAGGGGTGATGAAGAAGTGATGGGTAAATACGGCATCCAGGAAAGGAACTTGGAGGGACAGATGGTGGTAGACTTTGCAACAAGGATGCAAATGGCTGTAGTGAACACTTTTTTCCAGAAGAGGCACGAACATAGGGTGACCTATAAGAGCGGAGGTAGAAGCACACAGGTGGATTACATCTTGTGCAGACGATGTAATCTGAAAGAGGTTACCAACTGTAAGGTAGTGGTAGGGGAGAGTGTGGCTAGACAGCATAGGATGGTGGTGTGTAAGATGACTCTGGTGGTGGGGAGGAAAATTAGGAAGACAAAGGCAGAGAAGAGAACCATGTGGTGGAAGCTGAGACAGGACGAGTGTTGTGCAGCTTTTCGGGAAGAGGTGATACAGGCTCTCGGTGGACGGCAGGAGCTTCCAGAAGACTGGACCACTGCAGCCAAGGTGATCAGAGAAGCAGGCAGGAGAGTACTTGGTGTATCTTCTGGCAGGAAAGGAGAGAAGGAGACTTGGTGGTGGAACCTCACAGTACAGGAAATCATACAAGGAAAGAGGTTAGCTAAGAAGAAGTGGGACACTGAGAGGACCGAGGAGAGGCGAAAGGAATACATTGAGATGCGACACAGGGCAAAGGTAGAGGTGGCAAAGGCAAAACAAGAGGCATATGATGACATGTATGGCAGGTTGGACACTAAAGAAGGAGAAAAGGATCTATACAGGCTGGCCAGACAGAGGGACAGAGATGGGAAGGATGTGCAGCAGGTTAGGGTGATTAAGGATAGAGATGGAAATATGTTGACTGGTGCCAGCAGTGTGCTTGCTAGATGGAAAGAATACTTCGAGGAGTTGATGAATGAGGAAAATGATAGAGAAGGGAGAGTAGAAGAGGTAAGTGTGGTGGACCAGGAAGTGGCAATGATTAGTAAGGGGGAAGTTAGAAAGGCATTAAAGAGGATGAAAAATGGAAAGGCAGTTGGTCCTGATGACATTCCTGTGGAGGTATGGAAGCATCTAGGAGAGGTGGCTGTGAAGTTTTTGACCAGCTTGTTCAATAGAATTCTAGTGCGTGAGAAGATGCCTGAGGAATGGAGGAAAAGTGTACTGGTGCCCATTTTTAAGAACAAAGGTGATGTGCAGAGCTGTGGCAACTATAGAGGAATAAAGTTGATGAGCCACACAATGAAGTTATGGGAAAGAGTAGTGGAGGATAGACTCAGGACAGAAGTGAGTATTTGCGAGCAACAGTATGGTTTCATGCCTAGAAAGAGTACCACAGATGCATTATTTGCCTTGAGGATGTTGATGGAAAAGTACAGAGAAGGTCAGAAGGAGCTACATTGTGTCTTTGTAGATCTAGAGAAAGCCTATGACAGAGTACCCAGAGAAGAACTGTGGTACTGCATGCGGAAGTCTGGAGTGGCAGAGAAGTATGTTAGAATAATACAGGACATGTACGAGGGCAGCAGAACAGCGGTGAGGTGTGCTGTAGGTGTGACAGAAGAATTTAAGGTGGACGTGGGACTGCATCAGCCCTGAGCCCCTTCCTTTTTGCAGTGGTGATGGATAGGCTGACAGATGAGGTTAGACTGGAATCCCCGTGGACCATGATGTTTGCAGATGACATTGTGATCTGCAGTGAAAGCAGGGAGCAGCTGGAGGAACAGTTAGAGAGATGGAGGCATGCACTGGAAAGAAGAGGAATGAAGATTAGCCGAAGTAAAACAGAATATATGTGCATGAATGAGAGGGCTGGTGGGGGAAGAATGAGGCTACAGGGAGAAGCGATAGCAAGGGTGGAGGACTTTAAATACTTGGGGTCAACCGTCCAGAGCAATGGTGAGTGTGGTCAGGAAGTGAAGAAACGGGTCAAAGCAGGTTGGAACGGGTGGAGGAAGGTGTCAGGTGTGTTATGTGACAGAAGAGTCTCTGCTAGGATGAAGGGCAAAGTTTATAAAACAGTAGTGAGGCCAGCCATGATGTACGGATTAGAGACAGTGGCACTGAAGAGACAACAGGAAGCAGAGCTGGAGGTGGCGGAAATGAAGATGTTGAGGTTCGCTCTTGGAGTGACCAGGTTGGATAAAATTAGAAATGAGCTCATCAGAGGGACAGCCAAGGTTCGATGTTTTGGAGACAAAGTTAGAGAGCGCAGACTTCAATGGTTTGGACACGTCCAGAGGAGAAATAGTGAGTATATTGGAAGAAGGATGATGAGGATGGAGCTGCCAGGCAAGAGAGCTCGAGGAAGACCAAAGAGAAAGTTGATGGATGTCGTGAGGGAAGACATGATGGCAGTTGGTGTTCGAGAGGAGGATGCAGGAGATAGGCTTACATGGAAAAGGATGACGCGCTGTGGCGACCCCTAACGGGACAAGCCGAAAGGAAAAGAAGAAGAAGTTCTATAGGGTTGAGGTCAGGATTGTGCAGGCCAGTCAAGTTCATCCACATCAAACTCATCCATGTCTTTTGATTTGTCCCCTGATGCATAGTTATGTTGGAACAGGAAGGGGCCATCTCCAAAACTTTCCCACAAAGTTGGAAATTTCCAAAATATTAGCCTCTGAGCTCCAGTGAAAGAAACAATGCTTCAGCATACCAAGAGATTTTGGACAGTCAAACAGTTTGGGAATTACCCCGTTCTGTTCCAACATATCAGTTTGTGTACTGGTGCACAAAGCAAGGCCTGATATACAGGACAAGACAAGGACCCAAAACACACTGCCAGCACAACAAAGGACTTCATCAGGGGGAAAAGGTGGAAGGTCTTAGACTGGCCAAGTAAATCACCTTAACCCAATAGAGCATGCATTTTACCTCCTGAAGACTGAAGGGAGAAACCTCCAGAAACAAACAAGAACTGAAAGAAGCTGCAGTAAAGGCCTGGAAAAGCATATCAAATGAATAATGCAACAGTCTGGTGAAGTCAATGGGTCCCCCATGGCTTAATGCAGTTATTGCAAGTAAGGGTTATGCCACCAAATATTTAATGTTAATCACTTTAACTGAATCATGTCTGTGCCAATACTTTTTCTCTCTTGAAAAGTGGGTGGGTTCAAACAAAAGGTCTTCTGTTCTGAGATGTTTAACACATGTAGATGTAAATACCATGAAATGAAAGCTGGAATTCTGAACCTTTGTCTCATATTCATCTTTTGATCTGAAACCCAAATGTCTTCAGTATAAAACAAAAACAAAGGAATTGACCTTGCCGTTCCAATAATTCTGGAGGGGACTGTGTGTGTGTGTGTTCAGATCCCCTTAAATTTTTTACTCTTTGTCATATTGCAGCCATTTGTCCAAATCATTTAAGTTCATTTTTCACCTCCTTAATGTACACACATCACCCCATATTGACAGAAAAAACAAGAACAAATTGCATATTTATTAAAAAAATGAAATATCACACAGCCATAAGTATTCAGTCCCTTTGCTCAGAAACCCTTTTGAGCTACTACAGCCATGAGTCTTTTTTGGGAATGACGCAAAATGTTTTTCACACCTGGATTTGGGGATCCTCTGTCATTCGTCCTTGCAGATTCTGTCCAGTTCTATCAGGTTGGATGGTGACCGTTGGTGGACAGCCATTTTCAGGTCTCTCCAGAGATGCTCAATTGGGTTTAAGTCAGGGCTCTGGCTGGGCCATTCAAGAAGTCACGGAGTTGTTCTGAAACCACTCCTTCGTTATTTGAGCTGTGTGCTTAGGGTCATTGTTTTGTTGGAAGGTGAACCTTCAGCTCAGTCTGAGGTACTAAGCACTGTGGAGAACGTTTGCGTCCAGCATATCCCTGTTTTTGGCCACATTCATCTTTTCTTAGATTGCAACCAGTCGTCCTGTCCCTGCTGCTGAAAATAAAAACCTCCAATGAAGGTACAGAACCATCTCAAGGATGATCAGAAGAAATAGACAGCACCCGAGTTAAATATGAGTGTCACAGCAAAGGGTCTGAATACTTATGGCTGTGTGATATTTCAGTTTTTCTTTTTTAATAAATATGCAAAAATGTCGACAATAGTGTTTTTTCTTTCAACATGGAGTCCACCAATTGTGCAAGTTCTCCTACTTAAAAAGATGAGAGAGTCCTGTGATTTTCATCATAGGTATGCCTCACCTTTGAGAGAAAAACAAATCCATAAATTATTATTATTATTATTATTTTTTTAAAATAATTTATTACCAAATTCATTCATCTTCTGTTCCGCTTCTCCTCACTAGGGTTGCGGGCGTGCTGGAGTCTATCCCAGCCATCTTCGGGCGGGAGGTGGGGTACACCCTGAACCGGTCGCCAGCCACTCGCAGGGCACATACAAACAAACAACCATTCGCACCAACGGGCAATTTAATAGTCTTCAATTAACCTATGCTGCATGTTTTGGGGAAATAGGAGGAAACCGGAGTGCCCGGAAAAAACCCACACAGGCACGGGGAGAAAATGCAAACTCCACACAGACCGGGTCGGGATTTTAACCCCGGTCCTCAGAACTGCGAGGCAGATGTGCTAACCAGTCGTCAACCGTGCCGCTATTACCAAATTATGGTGGAAAATAAATATTTGGCCAATAACAAAAGTTCATCTCAATACTTTGTTATATAGCCTTTGCTGGCAATGACAGAGGTCAAATGTCTAAGTCTTCACAAAGTTTACACACACTGTCGCTGGTATTTTGGCAGATGTCCTAGAGCAGTGATGTTTTGGGGCTGTTGCTGGACAACACAGACTTTCAACTGCGTCCAAAGTTTCTAAATGGCGTTGAGATCTGGAGACTGGCTAGGCCACTCCAGGACCTTGAAATGCTTCTTACGAAGCCACTCCTTCGTTGCCCGGGCGGTGTGTTTGGGATCATTGTCATGCTGAAAGACCCAGCCAGGTTTCATCTTCAATGCCCTTGCTGACGGAAGGAGGTTTTCATTCAAAATCTCACGATACATGGCCCCATTCATTCTTTCCTTTACACGGATCAGTCATCCTTGTCCCTTTGCAGAAAAACAGCCCCAAAGCTTCATGTTTCCACCCCCATGCTCCACATGGTAGGTATGGTGTTCTTTGGATGCAACTCAGCATTCTTTCTCCTCCAAACACGACAAGTTGAGTTTTTACCATAAAGTTCTATTTTGGTTTCATCTGACCATATGACATTCTCCCAATCCTCTTTTGGATCACCCAAATGCTTTCGAGCAAACTTCAGACGGGCCTGGACATGTACTGGCTTAAGCAGTGGGACACGTCTGGCACTGCAGGATTTGTGTCCCTGGCGGCGTAGTGTGTTACTGATGGTAGCCTTTGTTACTTTGGTCCCAGCTCTCTGCAGGTCCTTCACTCGGTCCCCCCATGTGGTTCTGGGATTTTTGCTCACCGTTCTTGTGATCATTTTGACCCCACGGGGCGAGATCTTGCGTGGAGCCCCAGATCGAGGGAGATCATCAGTGGTCTTGTATGCCTTCCATTTTCTAATAATTGCTCCCACAGTTGATTTCTTCACACCAAGCTGCTTACCTATTGCAGATTCAGTCTTCCCAGCCTGGTGCAAGTCTACAATTTTGTTTCTGGTGTCCTTTCACACCTCTTTGGTCTTGGCCATAGCGGAGTGTGACTGTTTGAGGTTGTGCACAGGTGTCTTTTATACTGATAACAAGTTCAAACAGGTGCCATTAATATGGCACCTGTTTGGTAACGAGTGGAGGACAGAGGAGCCTCTTAAAGAAGAAGTTACAGGTCTGTGAGAGCCAGAAATCTTGCTTGTTTGTAGGTGACCAAATACCTATTTTCCACCCTAATTTGATAATACATTTTTTAAAAATCAGACTGTGATTTCTCATTTTCTCTCATAGGTGAGGTATACCTGATGAAAATTACAGGCCTCTCTCATCTTTTTAACTTGCACAACTGGTGGATGACTAAATACCTTTTGGCACCACTGTGTGTTGTGTGAATACATATATATATATATCAATGATTTCCAACCTTTATGGAGCCAAGGCACATATTTTACAATTGAAATATCTCACGGCACACCAACAAATGTCACAGAAAGTGGATACATTAATTACTGTATGTACTTCCTCCAATTCTAATTGAAGAGCATTTATTTGTTCTGTCACTATGCCTGATGAACAAAGATGAACAAAGACACATTATTTCTTTTAAATAAATAATTTTTCAAGAAATTATGTAAAATTTTATGATTTTCTACGGCACACTGTGCCCTGGCACACTGGTTGAGAATCATTTAGTAGTCAAACTACTGCATTTCCAAGTTACCAAAAAAAAAAATAGCCATTAAAACTGACCTAGCCCATTGGTTTAAATACTGTATGTGTGTATATATACAGTTGTGTTCAAAATAGTAACAGTGTTTAAAAAGGTGAGTAAATGTGAAAATGCTTCAAATAAATAAATAAAAAAAAACGTTGACGTCTTTACAAACTCAAAAATGTACTGTATAAACCAGGAAATGCTTGAAAATTCAACTTCCCTGAGAATCATAAACTAATATTTAGTTGCATAACCACGGTTTATGATAACTGCTTCACATCTGTGGTGCATGGAGTTGACCGACTTCTGGCATCGGTCAGCAGATATTGCAGCCCAGGACAATTGTACTGTTCCACAATTCCTTTACATTTCTTGGTTTTGCCTCATGAACAGTATTTTTTATGTAAACCCACAAGTTTTCTATGGGATTAAGGTCCGGGGATTGTGCTGGCCACTTCATTACTTGAATGCTGTTTGTCTGGAACTATGATTTCCCCCCCCCCCCCGCTGGCTGGTGTGTTTGGGGTGATTGTCTTGTTGAAACACCCACTTCAAAGGCATTTTCTCTGCAGCATAGGGACAACATGACTTCTTCCAATATTAGGATGAAACTGATCCATGTTCCCTGGTATGCGATAAAGAGGACCTACACCCCCATACATGATGCTTGCACCACCATGTTTCACCGTCTTCACTGTGTATTGTGGCTTGAATTCAGTGTTTGCAGGATGTCTGACAAAGTGTCTGTGGCCAGTCAATGTGTTCTTTGGCAAATTGTAACCGCTTCAGCACATCTTTTTTTATTAACAATTGGACTTTGCAAGGGCTTCTTGCTGGTATCTTGGCTTCATATAGACGTCGTCTTGATTGTTGCAGTCCTCACAGGTAACCTTAGATCTTCGTTGATCCTCCTGGAGCTGATCATTGGCTGAGCCTTTGCCATTTGGTTATTCCATTCGAGTAGTCATTTTTCTTCCTCGCCTTTCTGGTTTTGGCTGCCATTTTAAAGCGTTTGATATAATTTTTCATTTTCTGCACTTTTTTATAGGTTTTCACCTCTTAGTAATTTCCTAATCAAAGAACACTCTTCTTCTGAACAACCCATTTTACTGTTTCAAGGACAAATGAAAATGCAGCATCAGTTGCCTTGATCCTTGAGGGTCACCTGTTTAACAGCCCCCCCCCCAGCATCTTACTCAGCATTATTTTTTTAAGCACGCCCCTTTCAGTTTCACAGAATCAGCAGCATGCACGTCATGCCTGTTGGTTTTCTATACCTTTACTAAACCTAGAAACTTACTTGCAGTGTAGAAGTTGAAATACTAACAAAAATAGTGATTTATCTTGCTAGTGATGTGGGATTGCTATTATTTTAAACACAACTGTATGTATGCGTGTATATATAATTCCCAGCCATCGCCTAAGCCTAGTGTGGTAGTCTGCAAGCTTGTAAACACCTGTGTGTATTGTACTACCAATCACTTTAGCAGTGATACTGAGGCGATTGCTCTTGAGAAATTAAGCCTATAAGTATTTTTACGTAGCCCTATGTCAATTCATTCCTCTTAAAAGTGAAGCAATAGAAAATGAATCGTTAGCTCTTTTACTTTGAAAGTTTATTTTATAGATGACCTAGTTATTATTCTGGTACAAGTTAAGGAAAAACCATCACCTATGAGTGTGATCTTCGTTCAGTTTATTTGTTAACATCTGTGGAAGAACATGTCAATGCACCACTTAGTTAATTTTGATTCAAACAGACCACATAAAAACCAGTGTCGTAAATTATATTCTTTGTAACTACAATGTGGTGGCTTGTTTATTGCCATAGAAATGCGTGTGAAGGCTGAATATCACACTTGATGTGATGTAGAAACAAGTGCAGCACTTTCATTTGGTGAACTGGTCACAAGTACCTCCCCAACAACAACAAAAATCAACATCTAAGCCCCAAGGAAAAAAAAAAAAAAAAAAAAAAATCATTTTTAAAAGCACGTTCAATTCAGGCACACATTTGTTTCTTAAATATGAGAAAATCCTGAGGTGATTTTGCAGTAGATGTCTGAAGTTGATTAAAAACAAAAGTTACGTCCACAGTGTGTTCCATCTATAGAATATGTACAGCGTCCATCTTGGGGTAGTAAAGCGATGCTGGCATCATTGCGGCGGCTTTGGTATTCTCTTGTAAAAGAGCAAGTAGGGTGTTGAAGAGGAGGAGGTCTGAGGGGAGCAGGCTTGGAAGAAATCTTCCTCCTCGAACAACCGCACTTCAGAGTCATCGAACAGCAGCCATTTGCCTTCGTACTTCAGGAGGTTGTTTAAAGCTTGCTGTTCCGAGGCCTCCTCTTCCTCACGGGATGTTTTCTCCCTCTCTTCTCCAGCGTCGGCCTCTTTTGTAAGCTCAGCTTCTGCATTTTGTTTGAGAGTTTTTCTTCGCTCAGATCCGCAGCCGCCCACTCTCTCACCGTGCTCCGTGCCGGTCTGACTCCGCTGGCCTCCCGAGAGTCCGACCCCGCCTTCCGGAGGCTTCTTACTTTGTGGTTTACCCCAAGCCGAGCTCACTGCAGGCTGTTCGCTCGCACGCTGCCTGACAGACACCTCACCGTCGTCACGTGCATCTCCTTTGGAACCCTCTTGCTGCTTCCCTTCACACAGCCAGAACTTGGCATCTTTCAGGCCACTCATGCGAACAAAGGCGGTATAGTGACCGCTGCTGATGGACAGGCCGCTGTGCATGACTACGGCAAAGAGCTCGTAGTGGTGACCTTTGCCGGATGAGCGCGGGGTGCACCAATCCTCTAGAGACAAGGTCAAGGGCGTCTGCAAGGGCGTATTCACCTTGGACAGACTGGTGTACGGCTCCATTCTAGACAGAGGGAACAAACGGGTATGAAAAACGAGGCTCAAAGCGAGTAAAGTATTGAGTGGTGAAGCGACTCACTCCAAACTGTTGGCAGAGAAGCGCTTCAAGTGAATGGTGATGACGTCGGGAGTTTTGTCAAACAGAAGACTCCTCTCGGCCTCTGCGTAGTGGCGACACGGGTCACAAAAGTACTTGTCCTCTCCGGCGATGCGCTCCACCGATGCAAACTGCGCGATGGCCCATTTCAGGGTCTTCTCCTCTGCTTTGGGGTAAGGAGAAACTGGGAGACCAACATTTTAGTTTGCTGTTTTATCAGGTCATCATTCGTTCACCGTAGATGCCTCTAACCAAAACAGGTCGGTCTTGGTACGACAACAGACATCTGATTTGATAAACTGTATACTATCGAGGGGTGTCAAAGTCATTTTGTCACGGGGCACACTGTCATTACGGTTCCCCTCAGAGGGCCGTTATGACTTGAAACCATACGAATGTTTAATCACCTCATCACATTTACATACACAATTGATCGTTTTAAAATCAGAAGTCAAGCATAGTAGTTTGTTGAGCTACAGTTCAAGTTACTGAAGAAATGGTGTTAGTGACAAAAAACATGCTTGTAATATCTCAGCATTATTACATATGATCATTTGGAATTTTGGTACAGATTTAAGCAAGAATCATGGAAATAGACACGCACGGTTTACATCCATGGGCCGGATCCGGTTGGTTTTGGCTCACACTTTAAGGGTACGTTCAACAGTGCACTTTATACACTCCGGAGTTTTCGGAAAATCAGAGCGCACACGCGAGACAGCGCGGCAGTGTCAGGCAGGATGAGCATGGAAGCTGTTCAAGCAAGGCATGGTTCGTAAATTCCAAGAAAGGGAGCGTACCGTCTCTCAGAACACTGCAAACTCAGAGTAGAGTGGGTATCAGATCGAATGTCGTTTATGACTGTTTCGAGGGTACAAAGGGCACGCAGATTATTTGTTTGTTGTATGCTTACTTATACTAGCCTTGAAGTCTTTTCATACACATTTACTGTAGGTTAGTGATAGACTACACAGCATTCAGACTTGCATACAAATTCAAGTTACGTTGCCATGGAGACAGAACTCCGTTGTAAACAGGACCCACTGTGTCCTCTTACTCAGTGGAAACAGCAGTGGCTTATTCTAACTAGAGCTGAGCGATATATCGAGAAGCTCGATTCAAACAATATTTTATTAATGCTCGATAAGGAAAAAGGGGATCGTTGGTTTTATGTTCTATAGTTTTCGCTACTCTGCGAGACTTCCGCCAACATTGAGAAGAAAATGCTAGCAACTAGGGAGCCATAAACCGTTGCAAAAAAAGGCCATATCTACCTATCATTTGGAAACAACCACCGTCTGAAAATCACCTGAAGATGAAGCACGTGATCGAGTAGGATGCATGCATCACATCAAAGAGATCCGCTCCTGTGATGTAAACAAAACAACGCCGCAGAGCGGTTGTGGTTTCGGTTGAAGCGCTGGTGTTTTTGTCTTTGGTGTATCACTAATTTTGAGATCATATTTTGAAATACCTGTAGGGAAATATAATTCATTTCTTTGTGATGTTTATAACTGTTACACAAACCTTCTGCTTTATAATATAAATCAGTTTGGTGTGGTCCGGTTTTATACATTTATAAACTTTAATACAAGTAAAAGAGCCATATCAAATATAGACTGAAAAAAATCCATCCATTCTCCGTACCGCTTATCCTCACTAGGGTCGCGGGGGCGTGCTGGAGCCTATCCCACCTACTCTGGGCGGGGTACACCCTGAACTGGTCGGCAGCAAATCGCAGGACACATAAAAATAAAACATTCACACATACGGGCAATTTAGAGTTTTCAATTAACCTACCATGCATGCTTTTGGGATGTGGGAGGAAACCAGAGTATCCGGGGAAAACCCACGCAGGCACGGACAGTAAATGCGAACTCCACACAGGCGAGGCCAGATTTGAACCCGGGTGCTCAGGACTGTGAGGCAGATGTGCTAACCAGTCGTCCAGCGTGGCGCCGGGGTAAAAAGAAAAAATCATGATATCAAGTTTAGGCCATATCGCCCAGCACTACGACTAACCTGATGAGAGATCGTCCGGGCTGCTAAATTGGTCGTCCAGCACGGGGACACTAATGTCCTGAAAGTCCTCTCGCCTCTCGGTGAAGCTTTCGCACTCCAGACAACGAGTCCGTAGAACCAGCTGGCCCTGGAACAAGCGTTCCATCAGGTCTAGACCGTCTACAAAGCGAGAACAACAAAAATGTATTTATTATTATACATTCAGTAAGTTGGAAAACCATAGAAAATAATTTCACTACAGTATCGCCCGCCCCCCCCCTCCCAAAAAAAATAAATTCAAGATTTAGAATTGTCTATATAAAGGTAGTTTTAACTGTAACTATACCACATGCCAAATAATTTCACTCATCTTGCAACATTTTAAAATTTAAAAATGCACCGGAAGCACAGGTGTACAGATGGCAATCTGTAACTTCTAACAACCCAGACGAAATTTAGCTACTCCCAAACATCCAAAGATTTTAGTCTCTCAGTCAAGATGGATCACTTCAGCAATACTTCCTTGACACCAATTACTACTTTCCTGTTAGCCAGGGCTTTGGCACCATCTTTTGGCATCTTATGGCGTTACAGAAAAATCACAGAAATATGTGAAAAGGAGAGTTTTTCAGCAAAAAGCTGACAAAAGTGGGAGTAGTTCAATTCAAAAAGTGAAACTCATGATTCATTTACTATAGGAAAATCGTTTTTCCAGGTCAGTTCCTATCTAATTTCTGTATTAATGTTTTTTGATAGTTTACAATGGGTACGGAAGTATTCAGACCCCCTTAAAATTTTCACTCTTTGTTATATTGGTAAAATCATTAGTTTTTTCCTCAATGTACACACAGCGCCCCACATTGACAGAAAAAAAACAGATTTGTTGAAATTTTTGCAGATTTATTAAAAAAGAAAAACTGAAATATCACACAGCCATAAGTATTCAGACCCTTTGCTGAGTATTTAGTAGAAGCACCCTTTTGACCTAATACAGCCATGAGTCTTTTTGGGAATGATGCAACAAGTTTTTCACACCTGGATTTGGGGTTCGCCTGCCATTCATCCTTGCAGATCCTCTCCAGTTCTGTCAGGTTGGATGGTGAATGTTGGTGGACAGCCATTTTCAGGTCTCTCCAGAGATGCTCAATTGGGATTAAGTCAGGGTTCTGGTTGGGCCATTCAAGAACAGTCACAGAGTTGTTCTGTTGCCACTCCTTCGGTATTTTAGCTGTGTGCCCAGTCTGAGGTTCTGAGAAGGTTTTCGTCCAGGATATCCCTGTACTTGGCCGCGTTCATATTTCCTTCAATTCCAACCTGTCTCTGCAGCTGAAAAACACCCCCGCAGCATGATGCTGCCACCACCATGCTTCACTGTTGGGACTGCATTGGACAGGTGATGAGCAGTGCCTGTTTTTTTCTACACATACTGCTTAGAATTAAGGCTTAAAAGTTCTCCGTCTGTCTCGTCAGACCAGAGAATCTTATTTCTCACCATCTTGGAGTCCTTTAGCTGTTTTTTTTTTGTTTTTTTGTTTGCAAACTCCATGCGGGCTTTCATGCGTTTTGCACTGAGGAGAGGCTTCAGTCGAGCTACTCTGCCATAAAGCCCCGACTGGTGGAAAGCTGCAGTGATGGTTGACTTTCTAGAAGTTTCCCCCATCTCCTGACTGCATCTCTGGAGTTCAGCCACAATGATCTTCGGGTTCTTCTTTAACTCTCACCAAGGCTCTTCTCCTCAATTGCTCAGTTTGGTCGGACGACCAGCTCGAGGAAGGGTTCTGGTCCTTCCAAACGTCTTCCATTTAAGGATTATGGAGGCCACTGTGCTCTTAGGAATCTTAAGTGCAGCAGACATTTTTTTATAACCATGGCCAGATCTGTGCCTTGCCACAATTCTGTCTCTGAGCTCTTCAGGCAGTTCCTTTGACCTCATGATTTTCATTTGCTCTGACATGCACTGTGAGCTGTTAGGTCTTATATAGACAGAGGTGTGGCTTTCCTAATCAATATAATCAAACACAGCTGGACTACAATTAAGGTGTAGAACCATCAAGGATGATCAGAAGAAATGGTCAGCACCTGAGTTAAATATGAGTGTCACAGCAAAGTTTCTAAATACTTATGGCTGTGTGATATGTGTGATATTTGTATTTAATAAATCTGCAAAAATTTCAACAATTCTGTTATTTTTCTGTCAATATGAGGTGCTGTGTGTAACGTATTTTCACGACCAAAGGGTGCACCGTATTAAAAGGCGCAGTCTCAGTTACGGGGTCTCGTTCTGTATTTAACACATACATAAGGCGCACCGTATTACTGGGCGCTAGTTTAAAACACACAGTAGCATGCATGCACGCTAAAACAATGTTTTTAAAACAAGCGGGAGCAAAACTGAGTTCGGTTGTACTTTACTGAAGTATTTAACAATGTACTCACGTTATTTTTTGATCAATCCCCATCCACAAATCCATCAAAGTCCTCATCTTCTGTATCCGAAATGAACAGCTGGGCAAGTTCTCAACCAAACACGCCAGCTTCGAGTCAGTCTTGTTGCCGTGCGAAAGCTCGAACAGTGCAAGCAGGCACGTTAGCCCAGCATCCACAATCCATCCATCCAGCCATTTTCTGAGCCGCTTCTCCTCACTAGGGTCGCGGGCGTGCTGGAGCCTATTCCAGCTATCATCGGGCAGGAGGCGGGGTACACCCTGAACTGGTTGCCAGCCAATCGCAGGGCACATACAAACAAACAACCATTCGCACTCACATTCATACCTACGGGCAATTTACAGTGTTCAATTAACGTGCATGTTTTTGGGATGTGGGAGAAAACCCACGCAGGCACGGGGAGAACATGCAAACTCCACACAGGCGGGGCCGGGGATTGAACCCCGCTCCTCAGAACTGTGAGGCTGACGCTCTAACCAGTCGCCCACCGTACCGCCATCCACAATACATTCACAAATTGTGGTGTAACTCGCCCGGCGTTGCCTCCTTGTCTTGGTAAAGCTGTGCTTACCATCTGTCATCCATCGCTTCCACGCCACTCTCTACTTCCCTACTGGGGGCGTGGCTTTAGCGTCCTTCCCCTGTCCTCAAGCCATGTCCGCTTTTTCTCTGTGTAAGCAGTGCGTCGGTAGGAAATGCTAAAAAAAAAAAAAAACGGTCGAGGGGAGCGGTCATCACACAACAACATTTATAGATGTTGGAACTCGGTGCACACATAAGGCGCGCCGCATTATAAGGCACCCCGTCCATTTTGGAGAAAATTTTAGACTTAAGTGCGCCTTATGGTCGTGAAAATACGGTACATTAATGAGGGGAAAAATAACTTAAATGATTTTAGAAAATGGCAGCAATATAACGAGTGAAGCATTTAAGGGGATCTGAATACTTTACGTGTACCCACTGTATGTAATATTCTAATTTCTTGAAATGCTGAATTTGGGTTTTGTGTTAGCTGTAAGCTGTCATATTCAAGATAATTTAAAAGTAAAAACAATAACCACAACTATGCTGGTAAGGAATTGGCAGCATCTCCTGATAGCTATACTATAGTTTACTCAATACAGTGTCAATCTGTAGGATTCATCTTTTTTAACTGTTGAAATAAATTGTCACAATTTTCGAATTTATTGAGATGAATTTATATACAGTATAATAGTTTATGGTGAATTTATGAATTCTGTCAAACTGTACTTTACCATAAGATCATACCTTCAAGTGCTGCCTTGTGGACCTCGTTCTCGTTTTGCATGAGGACCCCCTCACGTTTCTTCTCATCCTCAGTTTGGCCTTCGTCAGCTCCACTGTTCTCTCTCTCTGTTTTCGTTGCGCTTTTCGCAAATGTAGACGTGAGCTTCCCGACGGTGCGAAACATGGAGATGATGCTAGGCTGTTTTCCAGCAGGCCTCAGCCAGCTCAATTTAGAGCGTTTCTTCTTTTTCCGATCAGCCTCTTTAGTTCGCGCATCATCACTGCCCCATTCTTCTTCTTCGTCTACCTTTTGCTGTTTCACTTCCTTTGCGTCCTCTTCCTCTCCAGCTTTAGTCCTTGGTGTTTTGACAGGATGACTTCCTTTTTGAGCGGGTGACAGGTCCACTCAACAAGTGCTCCTCCCCTGCTCCAGATTTGATGGATTTGGGCTTCTTTTTGGAATTTCCCATCTCTGTATCGCTTTTCCTTTTTACAGCCACCTCACCATCCTCATTGGCGCCTCTTTGGGATTCTGACACTGAATTGCTGCCATGTTCCACTTTGACCTCAGTCACATTGTCCTCGTGCTTTTTCTCCTTCCTGATAGTGTTGCAGGCCTCCTGGATGTATCCAAGGATGCACTGCAGAACCTCTTGGGCATCATGCTGAAGATAGCCTTCATACATGGGGTTCAGTTGCCTGCAAGACATTAAACCATAAAAATCAGTCGAGTAAAACTTACTGGATTTTAAAATATGATAATGCATCTGAAATATTAAAGCAAGCTTCTTCTTCCAGCAGTTTCTTTTCTCTGCCTCTTGTCCTCATAGGGGTCGTGGTTGAGCTGGAGCCTATCCCAACTGACTTTGGGCGAGAGATGGGGTACATACACCCTGGACTGGTTACCAACCAACTGCAGGCTTTTTCTTTTCATTATAATTAAAGCCAAGCCAACAACAAAATAATAGTTTCTTCTTTCATTATGCATTCACCCAATTTAATGGTATTTGTTAATTTCCATAAATAACATAAATCAGTTGATTCTAAAGCTTCCTTGAAAACAAAAATGTAGACTGGGCTTTCTACAGCTTGATATTTTCAACCAAGTTACCTGAGTGTGTTAAGAACATTAGAAGGTGACGCGTCGAGCTCTCGCTCACTGAAGCTGTCGGTGTTGAGCAGAAAGTTGGACTGCAGCTGCTCCACGGAACATATAAGACTGTGGAAGCTCTCGAGGAGCTCAATGTGTGCTGGTAAGGACTCGGCAGCGTTCCCTGATAGCTATAAATGAAATAGAATTATGCTTTAGGGGCAAGAAGAATATGTTGTATCTGCTCTCATTAGTCTAAACATGGTATTCTGATTAATATTGCATTGGTGGAATAAGAATTAAAAGGATAAATTCAATTTTCACCGATCTCTCTGGGCCGCCACGTTATACACTATTTCCCTCTGCTGTCGCCAGAAATTAACGTCACAAGTGTAAATGTCATGTGACCAAACCCGGATCCCCGTGTATGTTGTGATGACTATCTTAACTATGGGTTTATTACATGATGGTTTGAACAATATTCTAAGGGTGTCCCGAGTCGATCTTTGACATCGGATATCGGTCCGATGTCAGCAAAAAACACGATCGGATCAGACTAGATCTAAAATCTCAGATTTTACCACTTTCATAAAAGCAGTCCGTTCCATGCGCCGCTCCGCCACTTCTACCCAGCAGTGCCCAGGTGATCACAACAGCAGGTTGCTTAGGTGCTAACGAGTAGCAAAGCGTAAGAGTGAATGTTGCTTGCTTAAAGTCGTTTATTGACAGTCAGTTGAAGTTCACTGCAAAACTAAAAACACATAACAAAAGAATTACAAGTAGGGAATGTTCAAATACCTCACAGAATTTGTTTATTTGTTTTAGTTCACGAATGAATGAAAAACACCATTGATGAGCTAACGAAAATTAGCCTTGAACTTGCGGTACTTATCCATCTCTCTCAAAATAATGAATATTGATACACAAACACGCAATATAACAATACTTTCAGGCATACATTCTTCAAACTCTGTGAAAAATTAGTTATTTAAACAATATTCGATCAATTGTCTTTGTTACTGCTACTGCAAGTGTGTATCGCATCGTGTGCACCGCACTGCCCCTCAGAGGTCAAGACATGCACAGCGATCCCAAAGAGGCACATGCAAACAGGGGCAGGACAAGTACCTAAAGCCTCACGACATTCCTTCTATCCACCACAACATTGTCCATAAAACTACACCCAAGATGCATTTCCGCATGTGGAGAAACCAAATGCTGTTCACCATTATTGATAGTAAAAAATAACTGAATTCAACTTGAATTGTTATTTTACACTTTAAAAGTACAATTTGTATTGTTAATGGTCATGTTGCAAACATTTCTTATATTTTAAGCAATTTTTCAGGATTTTGTAATATTTATATTCATTTTATTTCATTTTAGTACATTCCTATGTTTAAAGTTACTTTCTGGAACCCATTGGTTAATAATAAATGGGTCAGGTTTTTTCATACCTACTGTGGCTGATTATTGAGTCTCATGAGTATTGTTGAGTCATGTCACTTGTTCAAGCCTTTTCTAACATTCCATAATACAAAATAATTATGTATTAGAGATATCGGATCGGACCGATATCAGTCTCAGCCAAAACTCAAGAATGCAATATCGATATTGGTTTGGAAGTGAAAAAGTTGGATCGGGACATCCCGACACTATTTTACTGGGTTTGTGTTCAAACCATCATGTCATCAACCCATAGTCCTGCTAGTTATCACACCATTCACAGGGAACCCACTATCCTGGCACATGACCACAGAGCCAATCACAGGCTATAGGAGGAGGAGATATGGGGGGAAAAAATCTGAGCTTTTGCAAAAGCTATATTTCAAATGTAACTAAAATTGTAATCATGGAAATTTTCAATAGTAACTGCAATTTAATAACACATTTTCTCTAAGTAATGGATTGCATGCATTTTGTAATTTAATTACATAATCTCACTACATGTAATTACAGTGGGTACAGAAAGTATTCAGACCCCCTTCAATTTCAAATTTAATTTTTTTGTTCTATTGTAGCCATTTGCGAAAAGATTTAAGTTAATTTTTTCCCTCATTAATGAACACACAGCACCCCATATAGATGGTACTGTTGAAATGTTTGCAGATTTATTAAAAAAGAAAAAACTGAAATATCATACAGCCATAAGTATTCAGACCCTTTGCTGTGACACTCATATTTTTAACTCGGGTACTGTCCACCCGACGGAAGCCTCTCCGCTGTGCATGACACATCAAAGCCCACGTGGAGTTTGCTTAAAAAAAAAAAAAAAAAACACCTGAAGGACTCAAGATGGTGAGAAATAAGATTATCTGGTCTGATGAAACCAAGCTAGAACTTTATGGCCTTAAATCTAAGCGATATGTGTGGAGAAAACCAGTCACTGCTCATCACCTGTCCAATATAGTCCCAACAGTGAAGCATGGTGGTGGCAGCATCATACTGTGAGGGTGTTTTTCAGCTGCAGGGACAGGACGACTGGTTGCAATCATCCGGCTAAGTACAGGGATATTCTGGACGAAAACCTTCTCCAGAATGCTCAGGACCTCAGACTGGGCCAAAGGTTCATCTTCCAACAAAACAATGACCCTAAGCACACAGCTAAAATAACGAAGGAGTGGCTTCAGAACAACTCTGTGACTGTTCTTGAATGGGCCAGCCAGAGCCCTGACTGAAACACAATTGAGCATCTCTGGAGAGACCTGAAAATGGCTGTCCACCATCCAACCTGACAGAAGTGGACAGGATCGGCATCCCCAAATCCAGGTGTGAAAAACTCACAAAAAGGCTCATGGCTGTATTCAAGGGTGCTCAAAAGGGTGTTTCTACTCAATACTGAGCAAAGAGTCTGAATACTTATGGCTGTGTGATTTTTCAGTTTTTAATAAATCTGCAAAACTTTCAACAATTCCGTTTTTTTCCCTGTCAATATGGGGTGCTGTGTGTACATTGAGGAAAAATGAACTTAAATGAGTTTAGCAAATGGCTGCAATATAACAGAGTGAAAAATTTAAGGGGGTCTTAAATTACTTTATATCCTTTCTGTACCCACTGTAGTTACTTCCCAACACTGCATACAACATACTCTTGCCCCCCCAAAATTGGCATTTACTCCCACTTTCAAAACAATACTCCATGACCATGTCTGTGGTTCTCAACTGTTGTCACCCTGGGACCCGCATTGTCCTTTTGTTGCAAAGTCATGACTCACTTATAAAGAACTTAAAACAATAAAGAACATGTTTTGTTTTCAAATTGCCTCTGAGTTTGTTGTACCAGCAAACCCATATTGCTCACCATGACATTTGCTAGCCAGAAGCTAAGTTGCACTGTATTTGTTTACTGAGTAAACTAGTGGCTGAAGGACAAGGCAGCTACTCTTCCTGTCACGTACCTATTACGTTCCATGTGGGAACTTGGTACGCCTCTGTACTGCAGCGGAAAAAAGGAAAAAAAGGATAGGTCATTTTTTTTTATTATTATTTTTTTTAATTTATTTATTTATTTATTTTTACAAGCTGCCGTGACCCAACCCAAAATGGGTCTGCGACCCACATTTGGGTCCTCAGCCACCAGTTGACAATCACTGCTCTATGTGACTGTGAAAGAAGCATGTCTTTGGGGGAATATTTGCTCACCTCTTCACATTGTTTCGTTTCTTCAGAGGGTTTAGCATTTCTTTTCGACAACTTGTATAAGGATTTGATGCCTTCTTTTAGGCCTGGACAGTGATAGAGCACCTGCAGGAACAATAACACATCTACATTCATCTTCAACTGAGACTTAAAAATTATATTTTAATACCAGAAATGACAAAAGTTTCAAGTATTGGAAAACCTGGGGCATAATTTATAAAAGTGTGTTTACACACAAGTTAAAAATGGCTTCTGCACAAAATAATTTAATTAGTGTGCCCTGTTTCGATGATAAGTCAAACTCCAGCTGGAAACGTGAGCTGCAAGGTCTGGGAAAAAAAGACCAAGAAAAAAATATTTGATGACACTTGCATCCCATAGCTGAAGCTTGTTGTCATATGTAGGTGCAGTGCTGCTTAGGGCGCATTCACATTAGGCGATCCGTGGCGTGCGCCAACCCACTTCAAAATGAGGTCTTCAGCGATGTATTCCTCAATTTCCATCAGGCAATTCAAGTTTTGAGCCATTTATTTCTCGTAACTTGACGAAGAGAACGTGGATTGATAAACTGGCTCTCTGTCGCCCCACTGCAGCGGCGAGATAGCTTGCCAGCCCGACCCAGCCATGCCATTCGCGCACGGGATCCCCTTCCCGTCCATGAGTACTGCTGTGTGATTAGATTACAATGTCATTCATGCTATTATATTAAAAGGCCTATCGTGCCATATAAGTCCATAGTGTTTATGTTGTTATTTTGACGTGTGGGGGCGGCCGGCATTGGATTGATTTAGGCTCAAAATATTTTTTTCTTTGAGAAACAGTTTTGATAGTTATTTCTTCATTTCAGGAGCAACTTTCTAATTTTGAGTAGCATTTTTTGCAGGTTAATTGCATGGGGACCCGAAGCAAGGGTTTTGATTAAATAATAACAATATGAATATAATGGGGGAGTTGAATGTAGGGCTGCAGCTAACGAATATTTTAGTACTCGAGTATCCTACTGAAAATCCTATCGAACACTCAAGTATTTGGATAAACTATATTTTTGCTTGGTTAAAAAGAAAAAAAAAGACTTCACTTAATAACATATACATAATTGGTTTCCTCTTGATATAATCAACAGTTTTTATTTCTTAAGTTCATATTGTGCATAAAAGATAAGGCATTCATTTTTTAAAAAGTTATTAACAGCCTTTGTGGACTTCACTTAAGCAGCTGGCATTTCAGCATTTTGTGACATAATACATTAGCTTCATGGGATTTATGAGCTTAGTTAGACCAGCCGACTAGGAATAAGACAAATATTCTTTGTACTGCGTTTTGGAAGCGTTCAATTTGCTCAAACTAAAATGAAGAAACCTCAAGAGAAAAATATTTCCTACATCTGACTTCAACATAACCCATAAGTTCATTTTCTATGTAAACTATCCATCCATCCATTTTCTGAGCCGCTTCTCCTCACTAGGGTCACGGGCGTGCTGGAGCCTATCC
The DNA here is from genome assembly GCF_024500275.1 of Phycodurus eques. Lineage (NCBI taxonomy): Eukaryota > Metazoa > Chordata > Actinopteri > Syngnathiformes > Syngnathidae > Phycodurus > Phycodurus eques. Next base: position 8,325,057 of record NC_084532.1, on the reverse strand, counting down.
CAGCTATCATCGGGCAGGAGGCGGGGTACACCCTGAACTGGTTGCCAGCCAATCGCAGGGCACATACAAACAAACAGCCATTTGCACTCACATTCACACCTACGGGCAATTTAGACATGTCAATTAACCTACCATGCATGTTTTTAGGATGTGGGAGGAAACGGGAGTGCCCGGAGAAAACCCACGCAGACACGGGGAGAACATGCAAACTCCACACAGGCGGAAATTCCATTCTGGAAAAGAAATGACTAAAATCATTGTGTGTATTGCTTCATTTTTCACTATTACCAACTAAAAAAGCTAATCCCAAAAGCATCCTCCAGGAAAATATGAAGTACAATATTTTTCTGTTTTTATTGGCCATTTCTGAATTTGAAGTTAGTTAATTGTGTTGTGAAATCGCTCCATCACTTAATACATTTAACATTAACATCTGTAAACTAATTAGGTAACTGTCGGCGCATTTCCTAATTAATACAAGATGTACTAGCGGATCAGACTCTTGTCGGCGATGTTACGTGTGCTTCGCGGTTCTGCTGGGACCACAACCCGCAGCACCTCAACGCGAAAACACAAAAGACCGGTGCAACAAATATGACACTGGCTGATCTGATGAGCAAAAATGTTTTTAAACGTAAAAGTAGTATTTGTTTTTGTTCGTCTAAATGAAAACACGAGTAGCGTGCCGTTGCCTTCATGGTAACGAAACCTTCCAAAAATGGTGGCCATTTGGGCACAACGATCAGCCAGGCTGGTTTATCTTGTGTTAATACCTATGCCCGGGAAGCCCAATAGAAGACGTGTGAGGTCATGTGACTTTCTTTTGTCGTTTGATTGGTGAACTAGACTTATACATCACTAGCGCTTAAATTTGATTGGAACAAATGCAGAAGTCGAAGTAGTAGTCTAACGCACGAAATAGTTGACAAATAAGCAATAATTGATAAATAAAAGTAGCGAGCGACATTTAGATCATTGTAACGGAGTAAAGGTACCGTTATCGCCATCTGCCAGCGTTTAAGTAGTACAAAACAGCCTATGACGACAGTGTTACCCCCGATGACCTATTTTGAGTTCATAAACGACAAATTTCGACAAAAGGCGACTGATTTGCATGTATGTATATTACAAAACAAAACAAATTCCGGGTTTTGTCCTGAAGTCTCCAACAAAACCTGGCCCTCTTAAATGAAAATGAACTTTCGTTTGAAAGCCGCTCACAGACGCCAGAATGGGTGTGTTCTCAATAACTTCATCAGGCAGAAATGTACTAAGTTCAGGACACGGTCAGCCGAAATACGAACTAGTTCATGGACCTTCATTTGACGGTACGCATAATTAACTGAAATGCTCCGCAGGGCGTACATTATGTTTCTAAGGTAGACAAACGTTAATCTCAGTGATTTACAACATAATATTTTAACCTTTGTCTCTCGGGACCCACGACATGGGGACTTTGGCAAAGTCACGGAGAGAAAGGTCCAATGTTACAACAAACGGGTGCTCACCTTGCCTTTCCCCATGAAATGCTTGTCTGTGTCTTTTTTTTTTTTTCCCTTCTCAAGTCAGTGTTGCACCGCATCTTCCCACTGTGTTCCCGCTCCAACTGAAAAACTTCACTTTCCCATTCTACTTCCCACGCATCGGTGACGTAAGCGCGTTGTCACATTCGCCTCTGTGTGCTTCCATCTTCACGACCGTCTCCGCAGTAGAACTGATTTGCAGTTTTGTTTTTCAATGTGTTTTTTGAGGTGCAAAATATGAATTTTAACTCGCAAACTGCAAGACCGCATAACCGAGACCGCATAATTCGAGCCTTAACATATACAGTCGTGCTCAAAAACTATTGGCACCCCAGGGGTTTTGTGGGAGCCAGTTATTAAGTATTTGATTAATTCTGTTAACTAGCAAACAGCCATTGGACAACCCATCTGACCTCATACTTGGCAGAGGTAATGGAAAAAAGCGTGCGCCGTTAAGGCATCTTTATACTCCTGCACGGCCGACGCATTGGCTCGCGTGGCCCTTCTGCGTCACTTGATGCGCACATGGCAAAAACTGTTGCTCGCGCGCCAAAAATTGTTGCTTGTGCAGCAACAATAGAATGACGCGGAGATCATCTCTCGTGATTGGTTCCATTTTAGTCACATGCCGTGATGACGTACTCACTGTTCCTCTCGGTTCCACATATCACCTATGCCGCCGCCTTTCTTGATCGATTTTGCAGCAGAATTAAACGTGTCATCTAGGTCCATTCGTTGTAGCAGACACTGTTCCACAGTCGCCATTATAGTTGCTTTGTTCCTTGTTATGGAAAGAAAAGTAAAAACGGCTACCGGAAATGGCCAAAAAATGAAGAGGAAACTCCACCCTGTGGCGTCCTAGCCAATACCAGCTGCAGCGACACCCCCGACTTGGAGGAGAACCTGCAGTACATTTTTAAAACTGCACGCGTGTGGGTTGCCCTCGAGTATAAAGGCAAACTGTGCCCGCGCGGGACAGCCGCAGTGACGTCAGCGCCCGCGCGAGTATAAAGAAGCCTTTAGAATTAGTCATGTGGCACAAGAACGTGCCAAGTTACTGCCATACTTACAGCTTTTAATTTGATTGTTTGATATTCATGCCCTACAAGTGTTTTTCATAAAAATATTTAGAGTAATTACGACTTTACTTCTGCGTAAGCGTAGGCTGATGATAAACTATGGTGCTTTATGACTTCAGAAAAATCAGGTTACGTTGCTGCTGTAGGAATGGATCCCTTGTATTCTTGAAAATGGCATCTCACCTGTAAGATGCTGTTTAAATAGCAGGTGTTCCCCCCGTTACTGAGCCCCACAAACGGCAACAAGTTCTCTCTCTTCTCGCATGACAGCGGGAGGTCAGGCGAGGTCGGTGGCAGAGATGGAGCAGGCACTACCTGATCACTGCTGCTGAGCAAACACAAAAAATGTTAAAACATTTCACGAGAGCATGGTTGGTTTATTTTCATGAGTGCGACCTTGGTTTGAATGGCAACAGGTTCTCCTTATTCCTCATTCGAGACTACAAACTGGTGGCTAATTAAAATTACTGCCATATCAGACAACTGGAGGACCGGACATTAAAGAGCTAAAAAACAACAATTAAAACACAGCAAATTAAGAAGGCTAGCCTAGCAGTATATGCACATTTGTCAAACAAACTTAAGACATACGTTATTCATCAGACATTTTGGCCAGCCATATGTACATACTGTACTGTATTATTTTGCCTTCAATTCAGTTCAAGTCATCTTACATTAGGCATTAAGCCATCAATTTTTTTTTTATAGCACTTGTCCTCATTAGGGTCGCGGGTGAGCTGACAACATTGTTTACACCTATGAACAATTTTGAGTCCTCAATTAACTTCAGAGGCATGTTGCAATGTGGGAAGAAGCCCTTTGAGAGGAACTATTTTAATGAATATGGACACTGACTTGGCTTCATCTGCGTGTGGTTCAGAGAAGTCCAGGACTCGTATAGTTTCCTTCTTCTGGAAGAACCTCAGAGACAGTTTGCTCCTCTTGATGGGGCTCCCCAACGAGGTCACAGCGTGTTCGCCCTGCAGACCAGGCATCTTCACTTCACAAAGCCTTTTCCTTGAAGGAGTTGCAACAATGCCGCTATGTGCCAAAAGGAAGAAACACTAGCAAGTCGTTTGAATGGGCTATCAGAGCAAAGTTTCAAACGAAAAGGCCCGTGCGTAAATGGCTGCGTCTAAACTACGCTGAAAATATTGTATTATTCAAGTAGCTGAATAAAAAAAAAAAAAACGAAACAAAAGCAGAACTATCAAGGCCAGTTAGTTACATAACGACTGCTGGTTCAGTTGCTACGCTTACTGACTACGGGGCTACTTTTACTGTCATGTCCCTTACCTATGTTTTTTTTTGTAGCGACAAGCATAGAATTGATAATGATATTGTACAATTCGGTGTATACTATACGTATTGCAAAAGAAAAACGGCGACACAAAGTTCCGATACAAACGACAAAACTCGGTCCCCACAAAAGAAGACGCGAGGGGGGCGGGACAAGTTGTAACTCCACTTAAAGTCAACGAACTCCAAATTAGTAACAAACTCACATTCGTACCTTCATAAATCATCGTATTATACCGCATTTAACGGTAGTCTACGATTAAAAGCCAATTTTAATCGACGCTGCACAAGAACTTGGCGCTTTTTTCTCCACTGGACGGGCGAGTGACAGCTGCATTGCCTGAATACCAACACAAACGTCGGATAATTTTAAAGAAAAATCTGTAAACCATGATACTATTTATAATAAAAGCACGCATCTTAATGATAAATACACGGCATGGAAATATATAATAGTACGAACATTTGTCCACATTTCGTCTGGCGTTTACATTAGACACCAATGTCCTGTTTTGGCCCATCGGATCGTTGTGAAGCCATTTTTGTAGTCCTCAATGTACTTGGGCTACGAGCGTAAGTAGTTTTCCGTTAGAGCACGACAAATAAGAAAAATCAAGCTGCAACGTGTGTGCATGTACCATTCCAAAAACAAATTTGGTATTTAATGCAAATTTTTCCATGTTAAGATGAGCGGTACAGACAATGGATGTATGTATTGTATAAATAACAGTTATAGTTGCGTATGCCCTCTCAAATCCTGCAGATGGTGCTGTGACAGAAAGCTTGTTTATTGTGAAGTTAATGCGTCTATGATTGCTCCCCACAAATTCTTCAGAGCAAGTAGTCGTGCGTGTGAAATGACCACAATAAAATAATTAAAGCATTTTCTAAAGTGACATTTCCGGTAAAAGTCCTGAAGATTAATAATCAAAAGGAAATTTGAAAAAAAAGAAAAAATCCAGAGTGAGCACTCTAGTGCAACTGGCGTGTACCACAGCTAATAGTTGTAAAAGATCCACAGTCTAATACAAAAAAACATGACATCCTTAGATTTCGAAAATAAAAAAGATACAAGATCCACTCTGTACACGTAAAAAATCAATATCCTCTATGAGCCAGCAGGGGGCACGCTTGTCAACGACACCATCACGCCGTCCAATCGTCCACAGTCACTGGAGCGTCTCCACATCTGACAGACAGCTCCAGCTACCCGTCCACGATTTGAACGGTAAGATACTATTTACGTCTTCTTGTTCTTCTTGCGTCTCTCCAATCAAATCCGCGGAATTGCATCCGTGCGAGCGATTCGCGTTTTCCGGTGCAATTTTGATCAAAATGAGGCGAGGATGGAGAATAGTTGTTTTCCAAAGATGCTCGCATCACTTTAATGCGGTGGGAGGAAAACAAACAAACAATGCAGGGTGTTTCATATCTTAACGTGCACACCAATATGATGATGTCGAGGAATAATTGAGCTTCTATTCCTGCTGCTGTTGCTGCAGAGCGGCTTCGTGGTCAGCAGCAACTATACATGCGTCAATGGACTAGCTTCTTTAACCCCATCACCAAGTGATGTTGTAATAGTCATACTACTGTGTAGTAAGGAGGTGCCTGACCTCCTCTAGGGATGTAATATTTAGGTGGTAATAACAACAGAGCTATTACTTGCTTGCATCATATACTGTCTCCCATAACACATCTCGATTTAGATATTACTGCGTTACATATACAATGTTATGTAATACACAGTAATTTAAAGGTTAGGGGGGTGTTTTAGCAAGGAAGGTCACCAGGTTGGCATTTAGTTTGTTCGCGGACCATCAACAACTAAACTGCCATCCATTTTTCAGCTCTTCATTACTTTTAATTGTCTGTGGATTGCCCTTTCTACACACTGGATGTTGGTGAACGTGACAATTTGGTGGACTGAGTTAGTTGTTTTTGAGCAGCAAGATGAGAGTGAAGCATATTTCTTTGGCTTGGATGAAGCCTCACTATCAAGCAATTGGTGTTTATGCTCTCGCATGGGTAATTGTCTGGATATCACTTATGTTCCGTAGAAAAATAATGAAGAGCCTGACCTCTTACCTGCTCAACATTGTCTCAAAACAGCACCTATGAAACACATTGTCGATTCATTGTTGTTGTATTCTTTGATATAATGTTTTTACTGTAACATATTGGGGCAACATGGTGCGACAGTGGTTAGCACGTCTGCCTCACAGTCAAACAGTCCCACATCTGAATCTCAGTTTAAACCCGCCGCTGTAGCGTTGACATGTTCTCCCTGTGCTTTTGTGGGTTTTCTCTGGGTACTCAGACCTCTTCCCCTATTCCAAAAGCATGCATGTTTATGTATCTACATGAAGACTCTAAATTATCCATTGGTGTAGATGTGAGTCTGGTTATTTGTCTATTTGTGCCCTACAATTGGCTGGTGACCAGTCCAAGGTCTACTCAACCTCTCGCCCCAAAGTCGACTGGGCGAGGCTCCAGCTCGCCTATGCGACCCAAACGAGGACAAGCAGTGTAGAAATTGGATGGTTGTATATATGGAAATCTTTGTTCATTTTACAGTAGTTGGTTATCGTGAACTTAGTAAAGGTCCTTTTCTTAGCTGATTCACGTCACAAGCAATGGGTGCAAATCATTAATCTGTGGGTGTGGGGTAAAGGAACTAACTCACATTGGTCATTCTATATCAACTGTCTAACAGTGAGTGCACACATTTTAATATAGTGACCACCTGCAGGTGGTTCCCTTCCCAAGAGAGTTTAGACCCCGACCTGGGCTACTAATGAGGACCATTGTCAATGCACTGTGCAGTAGAGTTGGCCTTTATCAAGGCAGGCTTTGTCTCAAGAAGCACGGGATGCACATGGCTGGAGAAGCAGAGGTGGGAGGGTTGACAGTTCAACACCCTCCATTCTCCACGCACAATGTTTCCCAACCTGGCAAGCGGGGGGAAATGAAGGCATGCTGAGCGACTGGCAGACAGGCACTTCAAGAATGTTACATTTCATTACGTGCTAACAGCTCACCTGGCAGCACCACACCTGTTTTTTGTTCTGTAAATTACAATCACTTCTGTTATACGCAGTAATTGCTCCTGAGCTCAAAGCTGTGTGTTTCTGGATTTGGAACTCCAACATAACTATATACGACATTTATGTTGTTCATTGTTGTTCCCAGTTGTGCTGCGTCTCTTTATGATACATCCTCTTCGCCTATGACTGAAGTGTCTGACTATGCATTAAAAAAACTTTAAAAAAAACTAAACTGGCATGATACTATTGGTATTTTATGACAGGAATTTACTGTTGTGGAAAGGTTTCCCAATTTGGCCCCATCTTGAGAACTCCAATGAGGATACATACTTCGAGATGCCAATCGAAGCAGTAATGTTTTTAAGGTTTTCTTGGTATGCAGCCTACCTATTGATAGTTGCTGGTTCGATCCCATTTGGTCGTGCAGTTGTACCGCTGTACCTGTATGTGTTGTGGCCAATATGAGATCTTGGCCTGCACATTCACTACTTAGCTCTCCGTGTATAGTTTGAAATATCTGTGGAGACTCCCGTGTGACGCCAGCTGAGGAGGTGGGTGTATCCACTCAGCCGCTCTGATGTTCGGTAGCCGTAACCCTTCCATCCTACTCCGTCTGCCCTCGACTCTCGCTGCTCTCCTGTTTCCGTCAGTCTGACTGTCTGTCTGCCTTGCAGTGGAGTTTCACTTCACACTGTACATCAACATCAAGGATACATTCACACGAGCACACAAGGACTCACTCCTCTCCTCGTTGGCACGCTTGCAAACAATTACTGTGGAAAGAGCTAGAAATTGAGAATCTGTAGCACTGTTGAGGCGTCATTATTTTCCAAAGGATTGCAAAACAAGCTGCAGAGGTAAGGGAAGATCAAATGTGTTTCATGTTTTTCTGCTCTATTCTTGCTGGTTGTTACACTCTTTTCCCCAATTCTACTCACTTGCTCCATGCCCTCTCTTTGTGCCAAGTCTTTTATGTACCCTGTCTCAAAACATTTTATTTTCAAGACTTTCTTGTCTTTTATGACACCATATTTGTGTCCTTAAGCCCACATTTAAGTTTTTATCAACCAAGACCCACACATTCCAGTTTTTTCTTCCTTTGTTTGGCTGTTTTTTTGTTTTGTTTTTAGTTGTGGATTGAGTTAGAGCATCTAAACAGAGTCCACAGGAAAGGCATTCCTCTCAGCACATACCTGCTCTGATAAAGGTAAATTCCTCACTTTGATTCTTAGTCCTCATTGTATTTGTCTTTCATGTCTCTTGCTCTGCCGCTTGATCTCATTTCCCAAGCTTCTTGTTATCTGTGCCAGTTTTCCGTCAAGTTACCTGCTGGCTAGACTAATGTCTTACAGCTGGTGCCCAGCACGCGCACATGTGCACGCAGTTACAGTACAATGTACATGGTTGAGAAGGTACTCTGGTCAGATCGAAGGTGGAAAAATAGATGGAGGAAAATGGTTTAGAATAATAATATGCAATCTTGAAAATTTGCATGCATTAATTCTGCATCACTGCTTTGCCTGCATTCTCTCTCTCTCTCCCTCTCTCTCTCTCTCTTTCATTTACAATCTCTCTGCCTTCCCCTATCTCTGCTCTCTCAGTGTGTGCATGTATTCACAGCCAGTCTTGGTCAGTACTCTGCATGTTTTCCACACAGCATCGGCCATGGTTGGCTGGCATTAAAAGGCTTGCATACAAGAAGTCACAGTGCGTCAGTGTGTGCGTACGTGTGTGCCCACATGCATGTTGAGTGTTACGTGGTTTTTATTTACACGGAAGATTCCTTGCATCATCATGAAGTCAAAGCAGCTGAGAAACAGCAAGCGTTGCCATCAACGTATCCAATTTCCCTTGACGAATAAAGTATCAATCTCCCTCGAAGAATATCTATCGAACCTGGTTTATTAGCATCAGACTAGATGTAGTCGGACTCGCCTCCACGCACAGCTTGGACTCTGATACCAGTCCTCTCGAGAGGGGTTGGACTCTCTTCCACTCTGGAGTTGCCCACGGTGAGAGACGCCGAGCAGGTGTGGGTATACCTATTGCTCCCTGGCTCGGCGCCTGAACGTTGGGGTTCACCCCGGTGGACGTGAGGGTAGCCTCCCTCCGCCTTCGGGTGGGGGGACGGGTCCTGACTGTTGTTTGTGCCTATGCACCAAACATCAGTTCAGAGTACCCACCCTTTTTGGAGTCCTTGGAGGGGGTGCTGGAGAGCGCTCCCGCTGGGGACTCCATCGTTCTGCTGGGGGACTTCAATGCTCACGTGGGCAATTACAGTGAGACCTGCAAGGGCGTGATTGGGAGGAACGGCCCCCCCGATCAGAACCCGAGCGGTGTTCTGTTATTGGACTTCTGTGCTCATCACGGATTGTCCATAACGAACACCATGTTCAAGCATAAGGGTGTCCACAAGTGCACTTGGCACCAGGACACCCTAGGTCGCAGTTCGATGATCGACTTTGTGGTCGTGTCATCGGACTTGCGGCCGCATGTCTTGGATAGTCAGGTAAAGAGAGGGACGGAGCTGTCAACTGATCACCATCTGGTGGTGAGTTGGCTCCGATGGTGGGGGATGATGCCGGTCCGACGTGGCAGGCCCAAACGTATTGTGAGGGTCTGCTGGGAACGTCTGGCGGAATCCCCTGTCAGAAAGAGTTTCAACTCCCACCTCCGACAGAACTTTGCTCATGTTCCGGGGAAGGCGGGGGACATCGAGTCCGAGTGGACCATGTTCCGCGCCTCCATTGCTGAGGCGGCCGACCGGAGTTGTGGCCGTAATGTGGTCGGTGCCTGTCTTAGCGGAAATCCCCGAACCCGTTGGTGGACACCAATGGTGAGGGATGCCGTCACGCTGAAGAAGGAGTACTATCGGGCCTTTTTGGCCTGTGGGACTCCTGAGGCAACTGATGGGTACCGGCTGGCCAAGCGGAATGCAGCTTTGGTGGTCGCTGAAGCAAAAACCCGGGCATGGGAGGAGTTCGGTGAGGCCATGGAGAAAGACTTCCGGACGGCTTCGAGGAAATTCTGGTCCACCATCCGACGTCTCAGGAGGGGAAAGCAGTGCACCATCAACACTGTGTATAGTGGGGATGGGGCGCTGCTGACCTTGACTCGGGACGTTGTGAGCCGGTGGGGAGAATACTTTGAAGACCTCCTCAATTCCACCGACACGCTTTCCCATGAGGGAGCAGAGTCTGGGTTCTCTGAGGTGGGCTCTCCTATCTCTGGGGTTGAGGTCACCGAGGTGGTTAAAAAGCTCCTCGGTGGCAGGGCCCCGGGGGTGGATGAGATTCGCCCGGAGTTCCTCAAGGTTCTGGATGTTGTAGGGCTGTCCTGGTTGACACGCCTCTGCAACATCACGTGGACATCGGGGACATTGCCTCTGGATTGGCAGACTGGGGTGGTGGTGGGGGGGGGGGGGGGGGACCGGAGGGTGTGTTCCAACTACAGGGGATCACACCCCTCAGCCTTCCTGGTAGGGTCTATTCAGGGGTGCTGGAGAGGAGGGTCTGTCGGGAAGTTGAATCCCAGATTCAGGAGGAGCAGTGTGGTTTTCGTCCTGGCCGTGGAACAGTGGACCAGCTCTACACCCTTGGCATGGTCCTCGAGGGTGCATGGGAGTTCGCCCAAACAGTCTACATGTGTTTTGTGGACTTGGAGAAGCCGTTCGACTGTGTCCCTCGGGTGGTCCTGTGGGGGGTGCTTCGGGAGTATGGGGTACCGAACCCCCTGATACGGGCTGTTCGGTCCCTGTACGACCGGAGTCAGAGTTTGGTCCGCATGTCCGGCAATAAGTTGGACTCGTTTCCGGTGAGGGTTGGACTCCGCCAAGGCTGCCCTTTGTCACCAATTCTGTTCAAAACTTTTATGGACAGAATTTCTTGGCGCAGGCGAGGCATAGGGGGGGTCCGGTTTGGTGGCCTCAGTATTGCATCTCTGCTTTTTGCAGATGATGTGGTTCTGTTGGCTTCATCAAGCCGTGACCTCCAACTCTCGTTGGAGCAGTTCGTAGCCGAGTGTGAAGCGGCTGGGATGAGAATCAGCACCTCCAAATCTGAAACCATGGTCCTCAGTCGGAAAAGGGTGGTGTGCTCTCTCCAGGTCGGGGATGAGATCCTGCCCCAAGTGGAGGAGTTCAAGTATCTTGGGGTATTGTTCACGAGTGAGGGAAGAATGGAACGGGAGATCGACAGGCGGATCGGTGCAGCGTCTGCAGTGATGCGGATTTTGTATCGATCCGTTGTGGTAAAGAAGGAGCTAAGCCGAAAGGTGAAGCTCTCGATTTACTGGTCGATCTATGTTCCTATCCTCATCTTTCGGTCACGAGCTGTGGGTCGTGACCGAAAGAACGAGATCCCAGATACAAGCGGCCGAAATGAGTTTCCTCCGCAGGGTGTCCGGGCTCTCCCTTAGAGATAGGGTGAGAAGCTCGGTCATCCGGGAGGATCTCAGAGTACAGCCGTTGCTCCTTCACATCGAGAGGAGCCAGATGAGGTGGCTGGGGCATCTGATTCGGATGCCTCCCCGGTGAGGTGTTCCGGGCACGTCCCACTGGGAGGAGACCCCGGGGACGACCCAGGCCACGCTGGAGAATCTAAATCCTTCGGCTGGCCTGGGAACGCTTCGGGATCCCCCCGGAAGAGATGGATGAAGTGGCTGGGGAAAGGGAAGTCTGGGCGTCCCTGCTAAAGCTACTGCCCCCGTGACCCGACCTCGGATAAGCGGTAGAAGATGGATGGATGGATGGATGGATATTAGCATCAAAGAAGGGTTATGGAATCTCTCTCTCTCTCTCTCTCTCTCTCTCCCTCTCTCTCTCTCTCTCTCTCTCTCTCTCTCTATCTATCTATCTATCTATCTATCCATTCACCCATTCATCCATCCATCCATCCATGCAGGCCAAAAGGGCACATTATTACTCGAACAAAAAAATTATTTGCAATGTTTGACTCTAATTAGTGCCTTGTCAATTGCTCCCTCTCTCTCTCTGTGTGTGTGTGTGTGTCAGTATGATTTCCTGGGAGGTGCATTGAGGTGATTCATTCCAGCTTCCAGGCTCGTGGCTTTTAAGTGATGCAATGATGTGTGATTTGCAAAGTGACACTGACAGAAAGATCTGTGAGACGTGACAGGATATCATACCCCCATAATTAGTTTTTATGAGCATCCGATGTGAAAGTTATGTTTTCCAGACTCTCAGTGTCTTTTGTATGCATAAGCATACACATAATATACTACTAGAATATTCTACAACCAAAACATTTTTTTCCTTAAACATACCTAGTGGTCCCTAAACCATTATGTAAACTCATCATAAGGTTTGGTTTATGTCAAACAATATTTCATATTTTCCAATAAACTGAATATCGTTGTGGTTGAACAAAATGTCATGAATTGTGAATTAGACCAGTTTTTTTTTCTGATGTGGAAGACATTTTTAGGGAACAGAAAATATAAATTACGTAGGAAAGACTAAGCATCTTAATCTGGTTGAGCATTAATAGACATATACGCACACTTTGCCCTCCCAGAATGACCACCTTACACACACATCATAACCTTGTGTTGGGCATTGTAACGTGTTCTCTTTATGACCAAAGTATAAACATTGTAGTGTTAGTCTGCATGTGTGTGTGAGTGTGTGTGAATGATAATTTGATTGGTGTATTTCTGGTTCTCTCTCCTTTACTCCCTATGAGCTTATTGGCCAAATGTGGCTCACATTCTTCATACAATGACTCTTCCTGGGGGCCTCTGAGAATCAAAATTTGTTTGTCAACGCCATGTGTTTGAATACACATATGTATTAAGTTAGTATGATGGGTTTAGGGCTATAGAAGTGAGAATTGTTATACTGTTATTACACCTCCTTGTTGATGCATACAGACAGAATGGGGTGACGAAACGTTCCGCCGCTAAGCCGCCACTGTTGGTCGTCACTGGCGGTATTCATCGCTTGACAAAGAGCCTGCAGAGCTACATAGGTTTGACTCACTAGGATTTATTTTTGGTTGGTTAATCTCCACAGTATTTAGAGTTAATAAAAGTGATGTTCTTTCATCAAACAAGTGGCGGAGGCTGTCTAAGGAGCTTTAGGGCTTGTTAATGCTGCTGTAGGAGGAAGAGGGACTCCCTAAAATCTCTTTCTGTCAGTCAAAGAACCACCGAGCCCCTCGCTGAGAGTACCCGGATTAGAGCTGGGAGTCAATGGACACACATACAGTGCAGTACACACATATGCACACACACATCACCTGAGTGAAGATCCGGGGATAGGACTGCTAATAAAATTCTGTCGACACACAATTTCTCAGCTATGCTTACAACGCTCTCTTCCCACATGTCAGTATCTTTAAACTGCAGGTGGATCATCTCCAATCTGCACAATCAATTGTGTCTTTGTTGGTCCAGTAGCATATCTGCTTTGTAAAACGCATCTGACTGGCCATGGAATACAAAACATAGGTTGGGGGGAAACAAATCCAGATTAAGTTGTTGGCTGATACTCCCAGTTGTGTTATTGAGCGGTGCAGTAATACCTGTATCTTAAAATGTTTGTCATTTGCTGCTATCAGCTGTCCCCTAATGTATTTTCCGAGTAGTTAGCAAGTCTAGCCATAGCCAAGGGCTCCTGCGTTTGAATCTCAGCCTACTGTGTGGAGTTTGGATGCGCTACCTGTGGTTGTGAATGCATTCTGTTCTTGGTTCTTCGACTTTGTGCATGTGTTACGCCAGACCTCAGGCTCAAAAAAGAAGAAATTATTTATTATCCAACAGACAGTCACACTGCCGCACAAAGTGTGGATGCTAGCTTGAATAGCGCCTTGTGCAACAGACAGCAGAAGTATTACCATCAACAACATGAGTTCACACTTTACACATGCTAATTTCCGCCACCAATGATGGTAAGCAATACTAATCCAGCATTTCATACGTCTCTTTATGCCTTCCTTACTGAAATGTGCAGGGCTACATGCTTGTGAGGATATCATCATTAAACACAAAAGTCTGTTGCTCATGTTGCTTAAATTAACTAATGAGCCATTTTAATTTTCTAATATTAGCGAAAGAATCACTGCTTAAGTACAGTTCAGTTGTATTTAACATTTAAGTTCAAAATATTTTCATTTTTCCTGAGGAAGTTTTTGTTTTTAAACATTTATTGCGGTACTTACCTTTTATGTGAGATAGATAATCCCCCCCCCCCCCCCTGTATTTAAGAGCTGTGTTAATATTCAAATTGTGCGTAATGTTACAGTGGCCTACTTCAATATTAAGTATACTTTTCAGGAATAAAACTTCTTGTCTGCCTCATTTTTTATTAACATCTAGTTGCCTACTAAGCTATGATTAAGCGATGTTGGTCGTGATGGTTGTCAAGTAAGTCAAGTAGTTTTTTTTAGGTGGTACTTGGTGTAAAAAGTTTGATAACCACTGGTTCTAATTAATTAAAGACGACATTTCTTCTTAGGTGTTAATGCGACCGTGAATGGTCGTTTGTCTACTGTTCTGTTGTATACTATAACATATGTATGTATTTGTGTGTATGTATTTATTTATATATATATATATATATATATATATATATATATATATATCTTGTCCACCCCCTTGTCCAAAGTTTTCTGGGAATGGGTTTATTTTGCATATTTCTGCTATCTCGATATTGTTTTATCATGCCAAGATGACTGCTCTAGTGGTAACTATAACAACAATGCTATTAGTCGCTTGGACTTTTGCACTCCAATATATATATATATATATATATATATATATATATATATATATATATATATATATGTATATACACAATATTCATACACAACTTTTCTCGCCACACTAAAGTCTGATTTTATTGACTAAATTCAGACGGCCACTTTGCCCACCCCAGCAGTTCACAAGTTTGTTGTCGTGGTGGTGGATCCCGTCCATTTTTTGGATAGTGGCCATCCACTGCTGATGTGGTTGCCAAAGTAGGCAGATTTTCGTCCTTGCTCTGAAAGCACAATTGCGATTAAAGCTCTGTCAGCAGGCCAAGAACTATTCACAGCATGATCTAGCTACACCAAAGTGCATTGAACTTCTGTTCTGTGGATGAATTAATTTGAACTTATTAAATCACAGGCTAACACTGACCCCATGTGTCCTCATATATCCATGCACAACAGATGATACACAAATGGGCTTTCAGTTCGTTGAGGTCTCCATGCTGTTGTGAAGCAGCAGTTTATTGGGAGTTGCTTGTATTTAATAAATTTTCTCCAAATAAGGGATACAGTTTTGGGAACACCGGCTTACTGTATAAAATAACATGTTGACACTTTTAACACGTGAAATTGAATGCTTTATAGCCTACCAGGGGTCCCAAACCACCGCGGCCCAGTATAATGTTTTTCAAGGTGTAAAAGTTTGATCAGCAGCCCCCCGCAAAATTTTTTTTAAATAAAATCCACCTGGCTATTGCAGCCCTTGCCTATAACTATACACGGGATGATAGTGGTTTTCAGAAACACTGCAGGATGTCCGATTCAAAACAAGGAGATGTATTTCGAAAAAAAAAAAGCCTCATCCACCAATTGTTCCCCCCCAACTTGTGGTTCTCTAATGGTAATAAACAATATACAAATAATATTTCTGCATGTATTACACAGTAAAAAAAAAAAGTTTACACAATATAAAAGCAACATTAACAAGTCAGTAAATCTAAGAATAGATTTACTGACCTGAGAATACCTATGACAAGTTATCACGCAGCAATAGCAAAATAATGTGACACAATACAGCAAATATGCACAAGACCTCTCTGGTAAACAAGCAGATAACCACTATACAGTAGCGGTGCATCTAAATATCCGTACATAAATGTGTCATGTAATATTTGCAAAGAAAATACTACATAAACAGAACAGTACAGCATTAAAACTGTATGTCCAATAACAAATAAGTACTGATTTGAGTGTACGCACAACTCTTTCGAATAAACTCAGTTACTGCTTGCTCTCAACTTTCGCGCTTTGACAGTGCATGTGAAATTAGCCTGATAAAAATGCCAATGGATCCAATTAATGTTTTGGGTTTTTTTTTGCTCAGCACGTGTCATAATTTTGCAGCTTGAAAAAAAAATAACAAAACCGGACATATCTCAAGAAGCAACGGTGAGAAACAATAGCTGGGTCCATCCTTACATTGTCTCCTGATTCACATTTCTTAATGGGTTCCTGGCATTGACAGGCAGGAAAAAACAATGTGTTTGGAGAGGAGCGGAGAGAGCTGAAGGGAACATGGGACTTCCTTAATGGTTCGTTTGCTTTTAAATGCTGCCTTTTTATTGGCTGGCGCAAAGAGGGAGGAACGTCCTGGTTGAGTGTCGATGGAAGTCGCAGCTCCCTGCTGGAAGTCCAAAATGTATTGAGTGTGGGTGTGTGCATGCGTGTATGTGCGGATGTGTTTGTGGTAGAATCCTGTCTGTTCTGCACTAAAATAACCTTTGGTTTTCTTAGTATGTGTTTAAATGGTACGACCAATGTCTGCAAGGCTTTCCACACACTTTACAAAGGTGGTCAACTAAATCTGTCTTCCCAGTGTATGAACACATGCCCCATTTTGACCTCACTATGCTTTCCACTTTGATTGTCTGTCAGTATACTGAAAGAGATGAATTTGGAGGTCAATATGAATGTTGGTCAAAGATCTTCCTTGAAGATTTCTTAGAATAAGGCACTACATTGAAAATCAATATTTTAGGGTAGTTGGGCAACTGGTTATCCAAGCTTAGAATGTTACGAAAAGTAAATGTAAATGGAATATTTACAATCGGAAAAAACAACTGTTTTACTGGTAATAAACCTGCCACTGCTATATGATGTTAGAGAGGCAAGGTCGAATTTGAGCATGACTTGAATTGTGGGTGTGAGGATGGATGTGGAGAATGTCTCCCTAGAGGTTTGTTGACACATTGATCTTTGTAAAATGAGGAAATTACTACAAAGTTAAAGCTCTGTTTCTGAAATACAAATATGTTGCTCTCTCTAGTTGCTTAAAAAATACACTTGACCTTCATGTAAATGTCATGTTTGAATTGTTCTATATGTGGGAATACGCTCATCGCAGACTACGGCAACTTTGACTGTTATAATGCAACAGAAGAGTTAAAAACAATTTCTTAATATTCCAGTTATTTTTCTTATCAGAGAAGTAAAACATACCTTCTTGAAACGACAACAATATTTTTTCTTGTAAACCTTTAATGTACCCCATCTTTGGGACACACTCACTTTGGTTGCGCACAGTTTTTAACCTTTCCAGGTGGTCCCGGGAGTGTAGCACAGTTTTTAACGACTGCAAAACAGGTAGAGATGAATCAGAGGTTAAAAAAAGAAGCACTGTAATGTTGTCAATGAAAGAGAGTGCAATTGTCACTCTGAGCGTGTTTTTGTGTGTGTGTATGTGGAGGACTTTGCTTGAATCCTGTTTGATGCTCCATCTTTCAAACAAACTTCTGTGAGATAGCTCACTCTAATGGGTTGCATGAAGCTCAGGAATGTAGATCAACTGATGAATACCTTGCACGCACAAGAAGCCGACTCCACACACACATGCTCTACAGTTTACAGTACATTGTGTGTGTGTGTGTGTGTGTGTGTGTGTGTGTGTGTGTGTGTGTGTGTGTGTGTGTGTCGGGCAGAGTGTTCAGCCTCGGCAGAGTTGCTGCTTTTCCAGAGTTTAGTGATCCTTGAGCTCTTTCAGCTATTCAACCTGCAAGTCTGGTTGCACTTTGTACTTTCTCATGTCAACCACCGGGGACTTGGATAGCACATTTTGTACTCAAGTGTGTGCCCAATGTTTTCCATTATTGTACAAACGTACACAGTTGTTGTCTGTTTGAGTCATATTTCTCCACGGATGCTTGTACAATGAGTATGTGCTCAGTCCAACTGTGCACAAATGTTCCACACACACCAACAGAACAGCTTTAGAAAAGATAAAGTATTTTCACCTAACAGTTTCAATAACATCTTTGCTGAAATCATTTTGATGGAAATATTTACTGACCTGTAATAACGAGACAGCATGTCTGTCATTGCCGTGGCAAACAAAAGTCACTGGGTCCGTAATCTCCCAAGCACCTTTCGTGTAACAAAATATGGTTGCTAAGGAAAGGTTTTCTAATTCATTATGTTCATCTGTGTTGTTTATTGGAAGAGAGGTATACATAAGCGGTTTGGTGACCTAGCATTATTTGGGGCATGGCAATAGTTGTGGTTAGCCAGTTTTAGTTTACTTTATTCACATCTCACCATTGAATTAGGGTAGTGAACTGATGCAAAGCTATTTCCTTATATTACTGGGTGTTTGAAAGTACTTAACTGCAAATTACAGCGACGACTCAAAAATTCCAAAAGGAGAAAAAGTGGCATTCGAGGAGGAACAGGTGTCACTGTGACAATTACGCTAGATTGAAGCTCTTGAGCTGCTCACTCACCAATTAGCCAGAATGCGTCATTGAGTGTCTTCTCACTGTTATTCAGGCTCTGTGCCTTGTCTTAGACACTAATAATAAACATTCTGGTAGCTACTATTCAAATGCACTGCTTGGCCAAAAGACCATTTTACCGAGCAAATACTGTAGTAGTGCATCATCCACTTAAGACAAATAAACGCCTGCATCGCACAGATGCCTCGTGTTTCTCTTCGGGAAAAAGAATGTTATTCATGCAATCGTCTCATTTCATAGACAATGTTCACCCACGGACATGAAATGAGACATTATGCATTTTTTTTCACAATTTAAAACAGTTCCCAGGTGTCTTAATAACATACCTCAAGGATAATTATGCTTTTCACCCTATTTTTTTCAACCTTGTTTTAAGGGGGCATTCCTGTCTCATGCAAATGAGCCACTCTTCACCCCTCTGCCTTCTAATTCTAGCCTTTTGTTACCATGGCGACTGGGGGCAGAGCAAGGGGTGGTGCAACAAGGCGAGCGACTTCTAATTGTGGCTAATCAAGCCCCAATAATGACAACAACAAAAAATCAATTGTATTATCACTCATAGAGGTGCCACTTCATCATATAGCATCAAATAAAGTGCATGCAGGTGACACCGCCAAACATAAATAGCATCCTCATCCCTCCCCCTTCTTCAACAACAATGGCAAAGAACCGAGTACTGTGTATGCCAATTGTCAGAAGCTAATGCTGATAATGCTGTCAGCTAGCATTAATCTGTGCATCCAACAAAACGTTTGGCTTTGACTTGATAGTGCTTCCGTGTAGCATAGCCATCACTTGAAAGTGGCAGGTCTATGCCCACCCTCGCTGCCAAGTCATGGACAAAAAAACACAGTCGGGGCACAGTGGTATTTAAATTTGTTGGATCTTAAGGTGACAAGCTGGCAAAACTCAAAACAGCTTGCTTATCGAGACATTTTTGAAGCTCACAGTGTGTAATTTCACACCTGATGGGCGGAGACCCAAATATTTGTATAGAAGCAATTAAAATTTTATGTTTCCATAATATGTCCTCTTTAAGTAGTAAACTGCTGAGCCTATACGGACAGCAACAAAACTACAGCACGGCGGTATGTCAACAATCTCCTAGATGAATTGAAGTCATTTAATACATTAATAAATCAGTGAGTAAATCATGTAATATTCCACTAACCTGATTTTGTAAACCATTTCCCTGCACCATATTTAAGTTGATCTTAGTCATGTGGCATGAGCCATAGGGACAAGTTAACGCTCATGCCACATTGTGTGTCAATGTTTATGTACATGTTATTATGCTTGCATGCCAAATCTTGGACCCCAAAGTAGACCAAACACATTGAGCATTTTAATAGTTTATTAACCAAGGTAGCACGACAACGTGAGAAATGAACGAAAAACAAAACAATGAAAAACAATCAACGTAAATAAAAAGGCACACTAGAAAAGCTAAAGATATATTGGGGAAACCAAATAACCGCTAACTCTTCAAGTCAAGATTCAGCTGTCTTCCTTCCCCTTTTAAAGAGCAACAGTACAAAATGCATATTCTGGAAAAAGAAGACAGGTGGTTTGAAAGAGGAGTGAGAGAAGCCATCTACGTGAAGGCGGAAAGACCAGGGGCCTCATGTACAAAAGGTGCGCACACACAAAAATGTGGCGCACGTTCTTTTCCACGGCAAAGTTCAGATGTATCAAGAGTGAAATGACAGTGGAAATGTGCGGTGCCTCACGCCAACTTCATGGCTGGCGTACGCACGTTTTTGTAGCTGCTGGTGCTTTGGCGACACTTAGAGGTGATGCTGGGAAACTGTTATAATAAATCTGCACATCAGAGACACATGAACAATTGGCACTGATGAACAATTCATGCCCGACAACATTTGATTTCAACAATGCAAAAGGACTCGGAATTCACTTGTTGACCAGTGTATTTAATGAATCACTGATATTTGTGAGGACGCCTATAAATTGATCAAGGGGATCATTTATGCCGCCTATTGCCCTTACAATCTCGTGCCTCCGGCACAGCACGGGTGAGGACACGGCCAGTCGGGCGGGCAGCAGAAGCCGGTTGTTGGAGTGTAATTGCGTCGGAGACGCTGGGGATGCCGCAGGAGACGCAAAAAAACAGTGGACGAAACCTCCGCATAGGTGACACCGGTGATGCCAGCACTGAAAAAAAATTATCCTTTTGAATTTCATTTGAACATTTACATCAGTTGCATATGATTAAAATCTGTTAAAATTATTATTTTTTTATTTTTTAGCAGAACAGGGGTAAATTGTCATTTTAACACATTTTAATCACGTGCAACCAATGTTCAAATTAAGGAAATTCAAAGGACTCTTTTTATACAGTGAGGGACCCTGGAGGATCTTCCTCGTCTGTGATACTAAGACACCGGGGACGGTGGACGAATACCCCGAACATGTAGCATGTGGCTGCGACTGCGTGTCCGCTCCTGAGTATTAAAATAATAAATTGAGTAATCAAACAGGACACACTGTTTTTGAAATCCTCTTTGATAAGCTGATGTGCTTCTATTTGAATCCAAAAGATTTATTACAAATACCATACATACATTTACGCATGAACCTTAATCTCATAGGGCTGAGTGTAGGTTATTGTATGAACACATTTGTTGTGAGTTCTAAAAATACATGGTATTTACCTTGTGGGGTAATCAGAGTCAGCCAGATGTGCTCCCACCACCCGAAAGAGTAGTGTCCCCCATGATCGCAGCGATTCTCTCCTCAAACTGGGTGAGGCCCGCCACGTCGATTCCTCCGCCTGTTTTGGCCACATTTTGGCAGTGGGCAGCTGTCTTCCGCTTCACATCCACCTTGATGTCTGACCACTTCTTTTTTTGTGTGCGCTGTTCTGACTCAACAGTATTGACAGCCGCACACAGGCTGTCCCATTCATTTTTCTTTCGCTTGTTGTTTCCATCGGAGGACAGCGTGCCAAAATCGAATTTTCTTGCGCACCTCCAGTTCATTGAACAGCTTCACATTCAGAAAAATATGTTTCTTCATTACCTTGCTCATTTTCCTTTTTTTCCTGATCATGCAGAGATCGTGATCTCAGACGCAGGGTTCATTTAAATATGATTTACATATTTACATAGCCACGTTGATTGGGATGTACGAAGGAAATGGATTGGATTCATGCGTACGCACAGATTCATACATCTGGATATTTTTGTGCGTACGCCTTCTTGCAGTAGGAAATCCAAGCAAGTCTTTCTACATGAGGCCCCAGGACACCATCTATCTCCAACATACAATGCTGTCCTTTCGTCCCTTCCAAAGAAACAATAATTCTGCCTTCAACACAAAAACAAGCAAAAAACACAGCCTCTATTGGCCTTGAGGTGGCTCCAACACTTTTTTTTTGAACAACTGAATGGGATATCGATGGAGTTTCCACTCAACAACTGCTGTTGAGGGACAGAGGCCTCTCTTAATGGCATCTTAACAACAGTTATTTTTATATCCCAAAAGAGTTATACCATTCGTGGTTTGCGGTGTACCTCTAACTTGGAGGATAAATAGTTGGATTTCCACACCAACACCCAGGTTAGCACTGTCTCAATAAATCCTTGTGCATGATCTGATGAAGTCTTCTCGGATGAGAGGCAAAACATATCCTAAGACAACCAGAACCTTTCAGTTGTGATCGATTCAATGCCCTGAGAATGAAATGACCTGGATGAATGACAATATTCACAGGCATGACACTAAAAACTAAAAGAGATAGACAGAGCCACAGCAGAAAGACACTGCCAACAGTGGAAAAAATAGAATGGGAATGTGGGCTACATAAGTCTAGAATGTATACATAGTCAACAACACCCACTATACATCTAAATCAGACATAAACATGGTAAGTAACAGAGTCGGATACAGAAGTGACTAAGCACTAAAGGCAAGCAACGATAGTAACAAATGAGAATGGTAAATGGCGGCAACCAATGCAATAATCTTAACAACTTCCTTCCGCCTCTGCTGCACTGAAGAAGTTAACTGATTGTCATTGTCATACTGCAAAAAATAAAATAAAAAAAGCAGCAATGCAGATAGATAACTAAAATCATGACAGTTGTGAGGAATTCTAAACGAGGCCTGGGAGCTGCCCAGCCGGCTTCGAGAAGGAGATTAAGTCTTGTAAGGAATTCCTCTAAATTACTCTAAATTGCCCGTAGGTGTGAATGTGAGTGCAAATGGTTGTTTGTTTCAGTGTGCCCTGCGATTGGCTGGCAACCAGTTCAGGGTGTACCCCGCCTCCTGCCCGATGACAGCTGGGATTGGCTCCAGCACGCCCGCGACCCTAGTGAGGAGAAGCGGCTCAGAAAATGGATGGATGGATGTACCGCAGTTTTCACGATATTTACACACACAAGTTTAGAATATTCACATGTGTGGGAAGGCCCATCCCTCCATCTGCTAGGTGGCAGTGTTGCTGTCTCCATTGATGACTTGACTGCAAGTCATTTTTATGGGAGTCGAACAGTTAAGCCTGATTTCAAACTTGTTTCTTAAAATAACTTTGATATCGAAATGCCACATCAGATTTTTATGAACGTGGTTTAGTTGAAGTCCTGGGGTGGTCTAGTTTCTCCCAAAACTGGTTTGGTTCTGGGATTATTGAGGGATTTTTAAAATAATCTCTTGAAATCAGGGTCAATGGTAGACATATATGAAGGTTTAAAATTAGCTTTATTGTACAATGTAACAAGTCAATGATGATGTAGTGGTACATTCGCCTGACTTCGGTGGGTTCAGTTCCCACTCAGTGACGGTCTGAATGTGAGTGCGAATGGTTGTCTGTGTCTATATGCGCCCTGCGACTGACTGGCAACTTAGTTCAGGGTGTAGTCCGCCTTTCGCCCAAAGTCACCTGGGATAGACTCCAGCACCCTACGACCCTGAATGGGATAAGCGGTATTATGACTGGATGCATGGATATAATGCAACTTCAAAACCTTCCTGGATGCAATCCTGGCACAGGTTCTTTCTCTCAGTGGTGGACTCGTTCCCATATAACGGAAAGAGTATTTTGTTTCATTATTTTAAATCCAAAGCATTGATGTCTATGTATTATCTTTCAGGCTTTTATTTTGAAGTCGGCCCAAGCAGCTCGTAGGCAGCGTGCTTTCGTAGTGCCTAGTATAAACAATCTTTGGGGCAGCTGGCTTGACTTTATCTTTCCGACTGGGGGCTGGCTTAACTGCAATGGTTTACTGGGGATTTCAGCAGAGTCGGACCATAGATTGCTGTGTTCCCATAAAAGTCAAGTCATCAATGGAGAGAGGAGGAGGAGTGACATACAGGTGTATTGTAAAATACAAGTGTTTAATACTATTATACACTGTAAGAAGTTTTATTTTAATAATTTGATTAGTTAATTCCAACACACAAGTGAAATAAGGTCATGTGGTCTGATGGATCAGGATTGAGCCTGTTCTAGAGTGATGGGTGCACCATTATAAGAAGAGTGCCAAATAATATACATTTATGTACTCATATTGCCTCATGTTAACTGAACAAGCCTTTGGAGAAGTGAGATGATGTGGGCTTGCTTCTGTTGTTAAGGTGTTGATTCGCTAGTCTGAGGTTGAACATTTTGAGGTGAGAAGGTCTGGGGAGTCACATCGAAGTGCTAGGAGAGTGAGGAGTGGCCTAGGAGCAATTGAAAGGGCTGATGAAGTATGACATGAACAGGAAGTCTTGATGTGTTTGCAAAATTTGGAAATATTATGCCGTATTGTTTGATTGAGACTGTATCTGTCTATGCTTGTATTCTCAGAAGTGCTGACGTTATACCGCGATCAGCTCTTTTCCCCGCGGCGACCAGTATCTCTCTCCATGTCAACCAATCAGATAAAAGAGAGCCCCAGAGTTTTGAGTTAGGGCTAGCCACTGTTCATTCTGCTGGTGGAGAGCATTTATCCTTGCAAAATTATTCACTATGTTCACTGTTTTTTCTCAAAGATGGATGAAAGGAAGGAGGAGGGAAGTACAGTATTAAGTAGGAAAGGGAAGAAAAGAAAAAATGGTATTCTATATGAGATAAATAAATGCCACTGTGTGTACGCATCTTAGAAAGTGAAAATAAAATGTGAACACACGGTTAAAATACAAACAAAAGAGACCATGCATGATTAATCATTCCAAATTGTATCCACCTTTAGTGTGGCCTGTAACCTGGACAAATCAACAGAAAAAGAAGCAAATATGTTATTATATATATATATATATATATATATATATACATAAAATGGAATGGATGAAAAATATACAGCATATATAACATGCTAGTCCCAACTGATATTAGGTTTAGCATTTTGTTGTTGTTGTTATCCTGTTCGGCTCTTAGGTCAAGCAGAATGGAGGATCTGTATTCTTTTTATGCCGGAACAGTTTTACTGTGTCACAGTGGAGTTTGTAAGCTGCCGCTGTGGTTTCTTAGTATTATAATGGATATTTATTTAGAATCAGAGTTGACCAGTCGAACAGAACAAAGTTTCTCGAGGGGAGTGAGAAAAGAAGACAAAAGACAAAACTCTAAATGTAAACAAGATGAGAAAAATAAATCCTTATATATCTAGAACAATGACACATTAGATACGAGTGTTGCATGGGTTGGGTTGTATGTATACCCTGTGGACAAGGACAGGAGAAGAAGCACACACAATTTTGTGTGTTTTACCCACAGACAGATGAAAACTCCACACAGGAGCCAAGATTTGAACCCACCTCTCATCTGTGAGGCAGACATGCTAAACACTACCCCACAGCACTTCCCCTTCTCATTTCAGCACACTCATATTTCTTAAGCCCTTTTAGGTGTTTCTATAAAAACTGCCATCTAACGCAAGACCTTACGCTGGTAAATAAGCGTTCTTATCTCTGGTTGGACTGCTTTTACTTAACTGGTGACAGAAGATAATTTTTTTGCTCAAGTACAGAATCGTCAGTCAGCTGTCAGTGTGTATTAGCTTGTGTGTAATACAGCTTTCAGCTTTGAGTGGCATGAGTGCAGCAAGACTGACAACTTAGTTTCACAATGCTTTATCATCACATTACAATAGTAACAATTGACACAACCAGACAGCTTGTAGAAATTGTGGACTTGGCACTTACATGGTAATTACTTTAATTTGATTGATGTTTAAAATACTATCCAAGCTTCTGAACTTGTTGACAAAAATGAATCTGAAAATGATAAAAAGAACACTAATATCACTATGTATGACACTACAACATTCGTTAACTTTGGGGAAAAAATGTTTTTCCATACCACTTATCCTCACTAGGTTCTGTTTTTTATTTTTTTTAATTTTAAATCATTTGAACGGATACATGTTATGTGTTGCTGTAGTCAACATGTATTCATGTTTACATTTAACCCAGCTACATAAAATGAACACCATTTGTATTCAGTAAATCATTTGTATGTTTTTGTAATACTTAAAACACCAGTGTGCAAACACTCTTTAACGGAGATGATATTTTTAATACTAAAATACAAAGACTAATTGCTGGTGTTATCCATTAAATTTAGTTTCATTGTGAAAATGTCCCAAAAATAGCAAAGCTTGATAAGTTGATAAGGATTACAAATATCCAATTCTAGTTATTTTGACAGAAAACCCCCCAAAACAAAACATGTTTTAGTGGTTGAATGTTATGTTTGATTAATTTCTGACTGAAGAGCAGTGGGTTGAGTCAAAATTGGGTATAGAAATGTGAATCTAATTTTTAATTCCTATTCAAAATGGTAAAATGTCAAGGGATCACTGAAAATGAAAGGGCCCGCATTAAATCACTTGATGATGGTCTCTGAGAGATTGGGACTCTGTGCTCTAAAAACTTTTTAAGGCTTATGCTACCAACTTTATTGAACATTCAATGTATCCATCATAGCACAAGTGACCTACTGACACTTGATTTTTCTGTGTCATGATGCCACCTCAGTGCATTGTCTGCAGCCGACTAAGCTGCTTAAATCCCCTCCATGCAATGCAGCGATTGGCAACAACCCAGAGCCCCAGATTTGTTCTAAACCATTTCAGTAAGTCCATTCGTGCCAACTCTGACTTAAGTACAGGGGGGGGGGGGGAAATGAGCTTCCATAACGAACCCAATTTGCCACTAAGGCTCTCGCAGATGGGAGTGTTTAGTCTGTCTACTTGGTCCAGTACTGTTGTCTCTTTATCAGAGTGTCTTAATGTTTGGAACACTTTGTTGGCATGTCAGTGTAAGGTGACCATCTGTTGGTTTGCTGTAAAAAGATGAAGAGTTTCTCTTGACACAAGCTATACAGTACCTCTGTCTTTTATTTGCCATGCGGATAGATTTATGTTAGTCTTGTTTAAAGGTGTCAGTGTATGCGTGTATGTTTGTGCCCATCTGTCATCTTTATTAAGGTCAGAAACATTATCCTCTGATCCCTCCAATTTATAATACCATGTACTGTACACACAGAGTATTGTAGATGAGAAACTGTATGGTCGGGGCTTTGCAGATCTCTGATGTTTTCCGGGGATTTTTATACCCTCTGGTGGTCACGTTCCATCGACACCATCACCACCTTTCCATCCATGCATCGAGGCTGTGTGTGGAGAGGTCAAAGAACTCCTGGTGGAGATTTCAACACAGTTAAACGTGCTGGGTTTTGAATCTCTTGGACACATTGCGCATGTGTACAAGAGGCTGACATTTTTCCGGATTCCCACCAGGTCCCGCGGGAAGGGAGTGAATTGCATCATCAATCACGAGATTGGCAGGAGCGTGAGCGAAGGTCATCAGGAGTGGGCGGGAGTAGAAACAATGAAAACCAAGTCACCAGGAATGGACCAGAGTGGAAAATAATGATGTCGAGAGTTGACGGGAGTGGAAACCATGACGGAGTGGGATTCTGTACAATTTTGTGGGAGTTGGATTTTTTTCAATAACTCTGGATTGGGTGGGATTTTTAAAATTTATTATTTTTATTTTTTTAAACCGGTCCTGTTCAGCTGCATGGCCATGCAGGATGGTCGATCTGTATGCCTTTTGTGCTGGAACATTTCTGCTTTGCATCAGGGGAGTTTGAAATACTTCCTCTGTTTATTTTGAATTTTTTAAATCATTCTGTTTATTATTGAAAATGCAGCCAGACAGAAAAGGGTTTTGGGGGACAAACAGAGGGACAAAACAGATAAGGGGTACGAACCACAGCAGAACAATAGTTAGAAAGTCTAGATATTTGACTAGAAGTAACGTAACAAAGTCAAATCGTGTTCTTATTTGTGGACGGGGGGTGGAGAAGGGGACACCAAGTGAGGACATGCAACAATTAACTGTTAGGACAAGATGAGAGAGGACAGAAAAGATGTGGGAAATGTGCAAGGCAGTGCTACTGATGAGTGGTGCGGTGGGACGCCTTTATAGTATTTATATATATATATATATATATATTTATAATTGGATTGTGCAGGTGTAAAGTTGTGTGTCATGATGCATTGTTGTCAAGTAGAGGTCTTGCATCTCCATATGACATAACGCTTTGTGGCACGTTCAAGAATGGCGGTCAAAGGGAAGAGCACAGGCTGAAATCGTACTCTTACATATAGGATTTCTGTGGCGGGAAAAGGGATGCTGGAGCTTTAGATTGATTGAAGTGTAATCCTAAGGATAACCATGCCTCTGTACATCATATGGCCATCATCACATTCATACCCCCCCCCCCCCCCACCACCACCACACACACAGACACACACAGACACACGCCTTGGTATACATTATAACACAAACACTACCTGAATGCACATTCATTTGATCTATTTCATAATACCTAGTTTGTCCTTTGTTGGTTTATTGACTCTGAGAGAAGGTCGAAGAAAGCGGTAGGGATACAGAAGCTCTCCGTGGCATGTCATGGAATCCTTCTACTGTTCGATCATATTCAGGGTATCCACCGATTAAAACTGCTCAAATTTGAGCATTATGTTTATTTATATAACTGGAACATTTTGATCTCTTTGTAAATTGAAACTCTATCCTTGTGCCCTCCCCTTTAAGTGACATTTTATTCATCTGACAAATTAATGCACCTTTTAATTTGCAACATAGGTATATACACACAATTTGATTTAAGAACAGGATCCAAAATATCCGGCATTGCATCGCCAGGTGCGACGTAAAATGAGATCTTTTGCAATGCATTCCTCAATATCCATTGCTACAATATGTGATGTATCTTTTTAAAGTTTACAGTAAGTAAAACTTTTTCTGAGCGGTCAGCAGCTCTCAAAATAAAGATCTAACCGTTTAGTTCTTATAATTCGTCGGAAAAGAGTGTGGATTGATAACTGTCCTTTTCCCCAATGTCCATCTCCCTCGCTTCCCGTAAACGCGTCCTGTTACCGTCACTTTAATATCACTTTATTGTTTAATTTAAAAGTAATTGAGTATAGGCTCCAGCACTCCCGCGACCCTTGTGAGGATAAGCGGCTCAGAAAATGGATAATATTTTTCTCTAACCATTTTAGTCACATGTGCGCACAATGTAATCTCTGTGACTTCAAAAGTATCTGCGAGCAAATAGTTATTGTGTAGTGAGCCAAAGTCATGTCATTAGCCTCTACATTGATCAGTTATTAATTAAATGTGTTTCAACGTATCTTGAAGGGAAAGAATTTAGTTTGGCACTAATGTCAATCCAAAGAGACCCACTTCAGCATCTGATTCAAAACAAAGCGAGAGAGACATATTTGCCACCTTTAAAAACAGATGGCATTCGTTGACGCTTCCACCCACCAAGTAGCTAGCGATTGCAGCTGTGAATTTGAGTTTGATGACATTGTTAACTCCTCGAAAGGGAAATTATTATCGGTAAGTCTTTGTTAATTGAAAATCAAATATGTACAATATGTACATATTTTTTTCTATTTTTTGTGGTTAATGCTGTGAACATACTTTCTGTTTTTGTGTACTGTATTAAAAAACTAAAATAACACTCCAAATCTAACAATCATTTTGAACTGAGAATAAATGTCATATCACCTTTCGCCCATTGTATGGCACCTGGTCAAGGTATAAGTTTGTATGTTTATTTTTGCTTCCTTCTTTCATGACAGAGGACATCCTGCATTAACATCTTATCCAGACAGACAATCTGAAGAGCAGAAAAGGAAAGCAATGATGATATAATAATATAGCAGCAAGCCAATAGAGGATGTGTGTTACTACATCTCCGACCATGATAAATAGAGGCAAATTACTGTGCTCTGGAAGCAGCACCTGGTATGATGCACTGTAATTATAAGTCTATTGGTTCTCTTGCTTTGTACAAATTGAGTTGCATTGTGCTGTCCTAAATCTAAATAATATACACTCTTCTCTTACATATAGGGTAGATATAAAAATGCCACACACCCCTGTTCAAATACCAGATTTTTGTCATATGAGAAATTAGCCCATGATAAATCCTATAACGTTTTCCACCAATAATGTGACCTGTAAAATGTACAACTCAACTGAAAATAAATAAATTAAAAAGAAGTAAAAAACAAAAACAACAGGTAATGTGGCTGCACAAGTCTGGACACCCTCTCATAACTGTGGCTGTTACCAATCACATTTAAAGTACCTCTGATTAACCATAAATAAAGTACAGTTGGCCTAGTAAGCTTTTCCTGGCTTTTTCTTTTGTTTGTTTTTTTCTTTGCAGCTGCCACAGCATCAGAGGGATCTTATTGTTCAACGGGCTCAGTCATGAGAAGGCTAAAAATAATTTCCAAGACATTAAATATACAGTGGAACACAGTGAAAAAAGTTATCATTAAGTGGAGAAAATATGGCACAACAAGGACATTTCCAAGAACCGGCCATCCCTCCTACATTGATAAAAAGACAAGAAGAAAACTGGTCAGGAAGGCTGCCAAATGGCTGACGGCGAAATGGAAGGAGCTGCATGAATTTCTGCCAAGTCCTGGCTGTTTAGTATGTGTGAAAATAATCTCCCGCCTTTGTCATATGTATGGGTTATGGGTTTGGGTGGCAAGATCTAGCCTTACCATACAAAGAAAAAGAAACATACTTGAAATCTCCCAAACACCTGTGGGAAAAGGTGATATGGTCCGATTAAACCAAGGTTACACCATAATTCCAAAAGATATGTTTGGCACAAACACAAACATTTTATTATCTCAGTTGTTTATTTTTACTGAGTGGGTGAATATGAGGCTTTGTAAAGCGCTTTGGGGCACTGTGATGTCGATAAAGCAGTATATAAGTGCAGTCCATTTACCATTTAGTTCTTCCCTTGAAAAAAATTCCGTTTTTTATTGAGTTTTACAGGGTATAGGGCACATTAATGGTATAAAAAAGTTTTGAAATTATTTATCTTGGTCTCATTTTGTTGTATCACAAAACCTGGCATTTGAACTATGGCGTGTCGACCCTTTATATCCACTGCATGTATTACATCACATCACTCATCATTGCATCCACTTGTTCTACCATCCTAGCTGACAGTGGTCGAAATATTTCTTGTTAGTCGCTGAGATGCAGAGTATTTTTAATTTTTTATTTTTTTTTTACATTTTATATCACTTTCAGTGTCCAATAATAGCAACCAATACCACCAAAAGTGTGATTTTTTTTTTCTTCTCCACAGTGATATTCTGCATACTGCACACATTTTAATTGGTATGCAAATCATTTGCATCCTGAGCAGCAGCCAGCAAGGATTTTTAAAATTATTTTGATTGATGTTTGACAATCACATCAACGCTTTGGTGGTCACCTTTGTGGTTCATCAGGGATGGCTGATTTTACAGATAAATTATACAGCAGTCTCTTTTGTAATTGTATTATTTTGAAAGTAATACTTACTTAACATTTAACATGATGTTCAATTGTTTTTTTTCCTTCTTTTAACTGTAAATATGCCGTACATTTTCACTCCAACATAATTATGGTGTATCACTTCAGACACTGTGGTATCTAATTATTCTACATTTCGAAGGATAACTGATTCATATTCAGTGTGTAATCAGGTATTCATTCTCAGCTATTTCTGGTTTTAATGGAAAGGGGGCTTATGTAATTTTCCATCCTTTATCCTCTCTTGACAACCGTGTTCCCATTTGATATTATCTCATTGTAAAAATTGGATGTCCAAAAATAGTCACTGTCTCCAGCCTTCTCTACATTCTTGTAGCTTAGCAGTTTTCGGCTGTTTCTTTTTTTTTTCTGACATTGACATGTCTATACCTAAAGTATGAAATAGGTCAATGACCTGCTAATAAAGGGGAATAAGGGGGAAAGCAGCAGGGAACTGTCAAGTTGCGGCCACACTGGTGGTGACAGTGAGCAGCAGGAGATCGAGAGCAGAGCCATAAACCAGAGACAGGAGATATTAAGAACCAAGTGTACATTCAGTTCTCAACAGGCAGAAGCAACAAATGTCATGGGAGTGTCAACTCATGTAGTTCAGAAACGAAGAGAAGACAAGCAGGGCAATCCCAGTGTGCTGACCAGTTTACTATTTCTGCTTGCTTCCTGTTTGTGGCTCTGTCTTGTCCTCATTCTAGGGTCATGCCCTTTGAGTGTTTCCAAAATAAACTGCTGCGGTTGTATGGCAACAGGGCAGCAGTGGTGGTTATGTAAACTCATGTCCACATCAACAACTAAACTGTGGTCATACCATGTATGTAGGCTTAAATGCACATTTCATGACACGCACATTGAAACAACAATATATATTTATGAATTTACCTTAAAATTACATTTTCAACTTTATTTGTTTGCATCCGTCATTGTCATGATGACGTTGCTCCTCTCAGGTATTGTTTATTTCAAGATTACAGATTACACAAACAAATTTCATGAATCCATCCATCTAATGTATTTTCTATAAACTGGAACCTCGATTTACGAAATTAATTGGTTCTTCAACGGGCTTTGTAAATTTTACATTATTTTCCCATAGGAAGTAAAGTAAACATGAATAATTGGTTCCAGCCTTAACAAAAGTCCCTATTTTAATCAAAGTTTGTACACTTTGAACACGATATAAAGCCATACAGTACTGTATATCAAACATGACAAGGGGTGATTGATCAGAAATCTCTATTATCAACAACAAGCGGAACTGTCCTCATTCATATGCAGTTGCCCTGCCAGTCCCTGTGGTGCATTCACAGTGAGTCGGAAATCACAAAACCCCTTAACTTTAACGAGATTGCTACAATTATATAGAATTAAAAAAAAAAAAGGAAATCCACTTTACCTTGACTTCTTGACTTCCAGCTTCTTCTCTTGACAACAAGTCGGCATGTAAGTGCCTCGCATTGACGCACATGATAGCCCTGGAAATGCTGTTACCCGCTAGCTGTTTATTCGTTTATCCAAACAAGCAACATCTTTTAGACTTTGTCCTGAAGTTTCTCTCAGTCCTATCGAGAATACTTCACTCCCTTGGCCATGTCAGCAGCCACAGAAACATACCCCCCCGCCCCCACGATTGCTGCCATTGTGGACTTGTTTCTTCCATACTGTATTGTACTTGAGCTGCAAGCTTTGCAATGCGTGCACCATTGCTATACTGTACTCCTCCCAAATATTTGTTTTGAGTCCCTTCCTTTCATCACGCTTGTCCGTTGCTTTTCTTAGCCCCATATTGAGCAAGCAAAATGCAAAAAATAAAAGCATAAAACACTGAAAAGGCACACAAAGAGGCACTAAGCAAAGTGGTGACCGAATGCGATCCTTGAGCGGCTGACAATGATTCGCCTCCCCACAATGGGCGCACCACCACCACAAAATGGCTACACCGCCTGGCACAAAAAGGGAGAATGAAACATCCACACATTGCATAAGGTTCGACCATCGGGCAATATTTTCGTTTGGTTTGTGGTTTGTAAATTGAATAGTTTGAACATTGAAGTGTTCGTAAATTGGGGTTCCACTGTAACGCTTTTCCTCATTAGGGTCTCCAGTGGGCTGGAGCCTATCCCTTCTGATTTTGGGTGAGAAATGGGTTAAACCCTGGACTTGTCGACAGCCAATCACAGGGCACATACAGACAAACAACCATTGACACTCACAATTTGGTCTTCAGTTAACCATATTGGAATGTGAGAGGAGTACTCCAAAGTACAGTATACATCACCTCACACCCAGAGTCAGATGGGATTGGCTCCAGGTCACCCATGACTTGACCTGATAAGCGGTAGAACTTGAATGGATGGATGGGATGGATTTGTATTGACCACAGCAGCGTAGAAATAAGTACAAACCGCGGTGTACGAAATATTAACATTAAAAAAACAATAAGTACAAACTATGTTGTATGAAATATTCAAATTATCTTTAAAATAATTTCCCTGCATCTTGAGCCCCTTCAATTTATTCTTTTATGAAACACATCCATTGCCGAAACCTTGGAAGACTAGCTAGTGCTTATAGCATCCATCCATCCATCCATCCATCCATTTTCTGTACCGCTTATCCTCATGCGAGTCGCCGGCATGTTGGAGCCTATCCCAGCTATCTTTGGCGAGAGGCAGGATATACCCCGAACTGGTCGCCAGCCAATCGCAGAGCACATATAAACAAACAACGATTTGCACTCACATTCACAACTACGGACAATTTAGCTTCTTCAATCAACCTACCACGCATGTTTTTTTTCGATGTGTGAGGAAGCCGGAGTATCCGGAGAAAATCCACGCAGGGGAGAACATGCAAACTCCACATAGGCGGGGCTGGGATTTGAACCCCGGTCCTCAGAACTGTGAGGTAGATGTGCTAACCAGTCGGTCACTGTGCCGCCCCTATAGCATCCAGTTAAAGGAAATCCTTTTAAAATAAATAAACTACATCCTAATCAGGAAGCACATGCATGAGCAGAGTCGACAGTTGTCTAAGCACAGCCAAGTTTTCGCATGGACAGTCTGTTTTCCTACTCTGTACCTTCTGCTACTGCACATTTGTAATTGGCTTCCA
Organism: Phycodurus eques; assembly: GCF_024500275.1. Classification (NCBI taxonomy): domain Eukaryota; kingdom Metazoa; phylum Chordata; class Actinopteri; order Syngnathiformes; family Syngnathidae; genus Phycodurus; species Phycodurus eques. Next base: position 8,290,610 of record NC_084532.1, on the reverse strand, counting down.
GAGCTCTGTAAAAATGTTAAAAAAAAAAAAAGAAAAAAGTAAGCACATGGAAGATATTGGAAGGAAGAGCCCCACTCAAGTTTTAGTTATCACTGTCAAAAGCAGGCAATGTCTGTCTGCAATTTTGCCACTGGAAATTATGTCAGGGATTAAGTAGCTTTGTATTTCCTTTGATACCCACAAGCTTATCAAATGCACTACCTAACAGCCACTCAAATTGTCTAGTGTAATTTATTCAAGCATTTGTGGTAAATACAAATCCAGTGGTAAAATGCAAACACGTTTTGGCATGTTCCATATTGGATGTTTGACAGACAGAAAATGTGTTTGATGTGTTTGGGAAAGGGCCTTGCTGAAGCATATAATTGTATGAAATGTATGAAATTACTAAGATTAATAATTAAGATTTGAGGGGAACTAAAAGGTTAAGACCAACCCCTTAAGAGTTGTGTCCCATGACTGTATAACTGTCAGCTGATGGAAATTTAGCCAGCAAATACATTGTTTAAAGCTAAAGAATTTGTCTTTCATCATATCTTGAAATAAACGTTAATTTAATGCCAGAGAAAGTTTGGAGATCCGACAAGCAAGAGGTGGGGTAAACGTCAGAATGGTCAACAACTAATTGCAGGACACATACTGTACATAGAAACGACCATTCACATTCACACCGATGAGCAATTTAGATTAACTTAAGATAATGTACATGGTTTTGGAATGTGGGAGGAAGCCAGAATACCTAGAGAAACCCCACGCAACCACAAAGATAACACTCAAAATCGACACAGATTTAAACCCCAAACCTCAGAATTGTGAGAAGACGTGCTAACATGAGGTCACTGTGCTGCACCTTTTTTCTACATTTGAGATTTCTAATATCCATCCATCAATTTTCCGTACTGCTTATCCTCACTAGGGTTGTGGGCGTGCCGGAGCCTATCCCAGCTGAATCTGGGCGAGAGGCAGGGTATACCCTGAACTGGTTGCCAGCCACCAGAGTACCCGGAGAAAACCCACGCAGGCACGGAACGAATGCAAATTCCATACAGGCGAGGCCGGATTTGAACCCCGGTCCTCAGAACTGTGAGGCAGAAGTGCTCACCATTTGTTCACTTTGTCGCCAGATTCTTAATAGTCTTACAAAGTATATATTTTGTCCGTTCTATTCTAAATGTTTAGAATGTTTAGTCTAAGTGCCTAATGTTCTTCAAATGGACAGATGAGCTGTTTGTTTGAAATATATTTTGCTTTTAAAGTGAATAACTTTGCCCATCATATTCCACTAAACTCCATTAAAATTCTCAGATATTCATTTATGTGAGACAATTATTTTAAGCAGGCTTGTAAACATTGTTCTAGAAGCCTGTGAAGGATAGAGGTCATCTCGTTCTTATGGGATTTGATCGAAGGAGAGCTGTAGTCTTGACCCGGAAATTAGGAGAAGTTTAAAAATCGTTAACTGCATCTTTACTTGCATGAAGAGCAAAAAGCAGATTTCTAAAGGCAATAAAAGCTAAATTGTTTATTCGGTTTGATATGGTACCACATAATTCTCACAATTACATAACAGCTGTAAATGTGTATCACAGTCTTTATCTTTAATATTCCACTTCTTCCTTTTGTCCCACAGCAAAACTAAATGCTCATTTATTCTTACCAGAGATTGTGTCTAACCTATTTCAAGAACCTGGTAATTTGGGAAAGGTTTGGAAAGTAAACGAAGGCTTAGAATGTAGCCTTGTCACTGCCTGTCTGCTTGATCTGGTTTTAGCCTGGCTGATGTGAAATATATGGAGATGGGAAGAAACAAGCTAAAATCTATGCAGATTTTGAGAATCAGGCTATTCATATTGCATGTTATTGCATATTCAGAGTCATTAATCGCCATGTGAAGTGTTATTGTGGACCCTAATTGCTTTGTCATTTGATCAGATTCAGTTATTTTTCAGCATTTTGTGATAACGCAGCATGTGTGTACTCCTGTGTGGACCTGTCCAATCCTTGTTCTTCCTCTGTTAGTAAGATAATTGCTCATATGACTCCAAAAGCAAGATGATTAAAAATTACATTACCTCACATACACAATCTCATTATGCTCTGTGTATGGAACATAAGACTGTAGAATGTTTTGTGGCCAAGGACCACACTCTCTGAGCTGTAGATTAATTACATTGTCGAGCCACATGAGTCAGACTCGAGTCACGAATTTGATGACATTACAGGTAGACTCGACAATATACGTATGTTAAAAGACTCATCTCGGACGTAAACAGCAATGATTTGTGACTTAGCTTGGACTAGAACCCATCCATCCATCCATTTTCTGAGCCACTTTTCCTCACTAGGGTCGTGGGCGTGCTGGAGCCTATCCCAGCTGTCATTGGGCAGGAGGCGGGGTACACCCTGAACTGGTTGCCATCCAATCACAGGGCACATAGAAACAAACAACCATTCGCACTCACAGTCATGCCTACGGGCAATTTAGAGTCTCCAATTTATGCATGTTTTTGGGATGTGGGAGGAAACCGGAGTGCCCGGAGAAAATCCCACACAGACACGGGGAGAACATGCAAACTCCACACAGGCGGGGCCCGGGATTGAACCCGGGTCCTCAGAACTGCGAGGCTGACGCTCTAACCAGTCGCCCATCGTGCCGGCGGACTAGAACCCATTGACTTGAAAAGACTTGCTACTTTGACCATTGTACTGAGAAACCAACCAGTTTGCAGTTTTCTCTTTCTATAGCAAGATGTACAACTTCCTGGTTTACTAAAAGAAAATATGATAAATGACAACAAAATGCTGAAGGTCTTAATGATTATTTATTAGGTTGAAGTCTCCCACACCATTATTGCTAATGTGTAGTTAGATCTTATTAACGCCCTATTGGGCACACTCTGGTAGAGGAATTGACCAAGAGGTTATTCTTTCACACACTACCTCAAGTAATGGTTTCATCCATCCATCCATTTTTCATACCGCTTATCCTCACTAGGGTCGTGGGCGTGCTGGAGGCTATCCCAGCTATCTTGGGGCGAGAGGCGAGGTACATCCTCCACTTGAGACTTACTTGTGACTTGCAAAGCAATGACTTGGTCCCACCTCTGGTGTATACAGTATATGCTGATACACTGAAGTAAAAAAAATCATTGTACCTCTCTGATGGGGTCTCTTACTTCCCTTTTCGTTTTGTCTGGCTTTCAGTGTTTTTACTTGTCTTTGCCTCTTTCAGACTGCTCTGAGTTGACATCATGAGGACCAGTGCTGCTGCTGCACATCATATTTTCATGAGTCTTGTCCAAATTGCCTTATTTCTTAGACAATACAAAAAATAGGCACCAGCTCTTCCAGCTCCTTCCATCAGGTAGGCCCTACCGATCAATGCAAACTAGAACTAGCAGACAATTGTCAAAAAAAAAATAAAAAATAAATGTACCGGCATTATCAGATACCTAGCAACCCTTTATTGCTCAGTGTTTTTTGTCAATGTCTTTATGTCTCAAAAGTGTTCTCTGTCAATTGACTGTCTGTTGTTGTACTAGAGCGGCTCCAACTCCCGGAGACAAATTCCTTGTGTGTTTTTTGGACATACTTGGAAAATAAAGATGATTCTGATTCTGATTTTTGGGCCGTCACATTGAAGCCAAGTATGATGATGCCTCAATGCCTAGTTCCCACCCACCCTCGCCCACATCCAAATTTGTCAAAGTGCTGTACATGCCTGACTTTTTATGTAACTTTACAGATATTTTCTTACCGTTGTTTGCATCATTATTCATCTTATATCATGACATTAATTATGTTACCCATTTAAAGTCCCTATAAAGCTAGAATAAATATTTCTTGTAGATTTGACACTCCACAGAGAAGAGTGTTGTTAACCACCCTGATTGAATGATTAAAAAGGTGTCCAGGTATATAAAATGCGGCTTCAAAATCATGAAAAATCAAGCCTTTCTCTCAGCTCAGGAATGCTGTGGATGTGTCCATTAAATGCGTTGAAACCACATATTTTCTCTTGTCAGCTGTCAATCACATACCATTATGACTAAAATTGTTCTTCTCTATCCATCCCTACATGTTTGAGCTGTGAAAATATATGTGATTCAGGACTCTGATGGCTGGGATATACAGTATACCACCAAGACTGTGTCGTCGGCTTTCTATGCCTCGACGACAGGCGCTAGCCACCAGCTGGCTTGCGAGCAAGCAGGCTCCTGGAGGCTCATCGCAGCTGATACTTCGGATAGGCGACAGGCTAGTCTATTGCATCACCTACTCTCTTGGTGTTCAGTGTATAGGTCCACATAATAAAGACACTTCAGAAAAAGTCAACTGTTTATTATTCAAGTGGCACACATCATTCAGCCTGTGGCTCACATAAAACGACAGACATTTGAGCACATACCGTACTTCCTGCGAGTTACATCCCCACAATGCTTTGTGATATCGTACTGGTTTGCAAATTGTGGCATCCAGGGAAGATGCACGTTCGGGGTGTAGGCATAGCTGGCTAACCGCACGCTGTAGCGGTAGAAATTATATAGACTCATGCTAGTCTCCCAACTACGTCACTGGAGACCTCTAGTTTTTATATAGTAGGGGACGGGCAACCCAGGCCGGATGACCAAGTGCGTCACTGGGTGCCATTTTCACCATGGCCAGCAAATCTGGAAAACTGAAATGGTAAAAAACAGTTTAACGCTATATCTCTACAATTCAGTAATTCATAAATTCTCTGTCTTTGCACATTTTCAGCAATTATATTGAAACATACTTAATGTATTTAGAAACAAATCTTTGAATGCCCTTTACAGGGTCTCTAAACCATAATCATCTTTATTTGCCAAGTATGTCAAAAACACACAAGGAATTTGTCTCCGGGAGTTGGAGCCGCTCTAGTATGGCAATAGACAGCCATGTGACAGAAAATACTTGTTAGACATAAAAACATGAAAACACAGTACGGAGAGCCACTGAGCAATGAAAGGTTACCGGTAATGTGGTAATTCCGATACATTTATTTATTTTATTGTTTTTGACAGTTGTGCAAATGATTCAGTCTTCATACAATTTAGAGCAGTTTGAAATGAATAATAGAGCGATAATCTGGTACAGTGACCATTGTGCAAATGGTGCAGAGACTTCAAGAACTTTAAGCAGTTTAAAGTGGCTAGTAGTACAATAATCTGGTACAGTGTCAATTGGGAAAATGGTGCAGATCGTTCTCAAGCACATGACCGGCCAGTATTGGTCAACAACAGATATGCATGTAGTGCAGCTTGATGAGACTATTACAGTGAGTGCACAAACAATGTATAAGCCCGACAGAGATGTGACAATCTCAAGACAAGATTGGCAGCATGTTACAATGGAATTGTAAGTTAATTGTTTAAGAAGTTAATGCCAAGAGAGAAGAAGCTGTTGGAATGTCTGCTGGTTTTAATTTGCTTTGTTTGTTAGCGACTAACTGAGGGAAGGAGCTGGAAGAGGTAGTGACCAGGATGTGGAGGGTCCAAGAGGATTTTGCATACTCTTGTCTTAGTTCTGGCAGCGTGCAAGTCCTCAAGGGTGGGTAGGCGGGTACCGACGTTTTTTTTTCAGCAGTTTTGATTGTCTGTTGCAGTCGGAGTTTGTACTTTTCTGTGGGAGCACCAAACCAGACTATGATGGATGAACACAGGACTGATTCGATGACTGCTGTGTAGAACTGCCTCAACAGCTCCTGTGGCAGTCCATGGTTCCTCAGAAGCCGTAGGAAGTACATCCTCTGCTGGGCCTTTTTAAGGATGGAGTTGATCTTGGTCTCCCACTTCAGGCCCTGAGAGACTGTAATTCCCAGGAACTTTAAAGTCTCGATGGTTGACACAGAGCAGTTAGACAGCATGAGGGGCAGCTGTGGCGAAGGATATGATCATCATCTCTACAGTCTTGAGCGTGTTCAGCTCCAGGTTGTGTTGGCCGCACCACAGCTCCACTCCCTGTCGATACGCAGACTCCGTCTTTGATGAGGCAGACTCCGTCTTTGATGAGGCAGATGACTGTAGTGTCGTCTGCAAACATCAGGAGTTTGACAGCCAGTCGTTCGTGTAGAGAGAGAAGAGCAGTGGAGAGAGGACACACCCTTTGGGGCGCCCCAGTGCTGGTGGTGCAAGTGGATGAGATGGTGTTCCCCAGCCTCACCTGCTGTGTCCTGGCCGTCAGGAAGCTGTAAATTCACTGGCAAATGGCAGGCGAGACACTGAGCTGGAGAAGCTTGGAGGACAGGAATTTAGGCATGATGGTGTTGAACGCAGAGCTGAAGTCCACGAACAGGATCCTCGTGTAGATCCCCACGCCGTTGAGGTGTTCTAGGATGAAGTGCAGTCCCATGTTGACTGCGTCATCCACAGACCTGTTTGTTCGGTAGGCAAACTGCAGGGGGTCCAGCAGGGGTCCTGTGACGCTCTTGAGGTGGTCCAGCACCAGGCGTTCAAATGACTTCATGACCACAGATGTCAGGACGACAGGCCTGTAGTCATTCTGAACCGAGATTGCAGGTTTCTCATCATTTTATCAGGCTTCAGTTATCCATCCATTTTCTGAGCCGCTTCTCCTCACTCGGGTCGCGGGCATGCTGGAGCCTATCCCAGCTGTCATCGGGCAGGAGGCGGGGTACACCCTGAACTGGTTGCCAGCCAATCGCAGGACACATAGGAACAAACAACCATTCGCACTCACAGTCGTGCCTACGGGCAATTTAGAGTCTCCAATTCATGCATGGTTTTGGGATGTGGGAGGAAACCGGAGTGCCCTGAGAAAACTCACGCAGGCACGGGGAGAACATGCAAACTCCACACAGGCGGGGCCGGGGATTTAACCCGGGTCCTCAGAACTGTGAGGCTGACGCTCTAACCAGTCGCCCACCGTGCCGCCTTCAGTTATGTCATCCTGCAATCAAATACTCACTAATTGCTATAAATCATCTTGCTGTTATGAATGAAAACAAATTCCCATCGTCAGCAGAAATCACTTTTGTCCTACATGCTGCTCTAACCTGAAAAACACGACAGGGTGAATGAATGTGACCTTGGCCACCTTTTGTTTCTTTCTTATTTTACTCCTCCTTGAGCAAAGAAGGAGGTTGCGTGAGAAGAGGATGGGGAGATGGATTTAATTTGATATAATTCCCTTGCTTGGGGAATATGCTCCCCTTTTCTGTCTCAGCCTTGTTATCTGTGGGTATTGTCTTGTGTGTTCTGTTTACAGCAGAATAAAAGCTGCCCTTGGAATTAATGGCTTGTTTCTTCAACTCCATTAACATGGCATTTGCACATGATCTTCTTAAGGATCACAGTTGGATTTTATGGGACAGACTGCAGCTGCATTGCTTTTAAACCCTAAATTAAAATCAGTTGAGATTAGCACAATATGATTGTAATAGTAGAGATGTATAACATTTCCACAAATGTATACACAGGGCTTTTCTTCTAGCTTTTAAGAGCAGTTTGTGATGTGTTTAGTGTCTAGAAACAAAGTAAACACTATAAAAACGTTTCAAATAAACTGTTCTACATTTTATACTACCATAGTGGTCATTGCTCATCTGTTCCCTGTGTTCTTCACCAAATCTCAGATCTGCAGCAGTGTTAAGAATAGAGATCAATACTGTCTTCTTTGTTGTGGACCTGTGGCCAACAGATAAACTAAGAAGCTAAACCACCCTGGACACAATCATACAGTGATGGCTCTCAGTTGTATAACTGCAGTTGTATAAGTTATAATGCACGGGTCTGAAAGAGTAGCACATGAAATACTCTTGGGAGCAACTAAGATTCATTGGAGCAAAACAACCATTTTGCATTGTTTTGTAAGAAAAAAAAATAGAACTGGGGGATGACTTCTTCAAGTGTGAACCAAAAAGATTGGTTGATGTGCCACTTTGTTTCCCTTGTAATGAAGTTGTATTGAAATATATGTATTTACCACAACAAGGCACAACATACCAAATTAGTCTTCTGAAATGTGTTTGTACAGATAAACCAATCTGGGTTGGGAGCCTGTGCATGTACTTGTGCATGAGCAAGCCTTTCATGCGCAAGTCCTCCTCTCCTAAGCCATTCAGGGCAGATGAAATGACCATGCTTGAGCGCCGCACAGATGGGTGTCAATGTTCCAAGCACCACAAAAATCCAGATGGAAATTTACCCATAGTGTGCTCTCTCATATGTGTTTTAGACTCTTTTAGTGATGATGGAAGATGATTTAATGGAAAGAAACTAATCATCTCCTTCACACATTGATGACACAGAACCAGGATACTTTAACAGTAACAGAGCAACCAGGGGTCAAATGAGCTCTGCAGTGCTGAGGGAGCATTTGCACCTCAAACACAAATGCCACAAATCTTTAGTCATCTGTAATTGGCAGACACTCATTTGTTGCTCTCATTGTCATTCACGATGGCATTTTACTACTTTTCGGATGGCAGCTTTTGAACTCCCTAACTGGTCCAGATATTTAGACTGCTTAATAGCCGCAGGGCCTATGTACCGCATCTGCACGGGAATAGTTCAAACATAGTAATCCAGTGGAGAGTTGGGCCGACGTGCTGAGCAAACACTTACTTGCTTCTGATCTAAAATAGTTTTGACAATCTCCAGAAAACTTCATACTAACATGCCTTTGCTTTTTACAGATTTGTCAGATTTTGATTGGACTCACAAGGCTTTTTGTTGTTATTGTGATGAGATGCAGCTTTCATGTATACATTGTCTTTGTTCCATTTGTGTGCTCACATACGTAGCTCCACGATAATATAATGCATTTGAAGGAGCAGGGAGGTTCTGCTGGGCTCCTCTAACAGCAATAAAACAGCATTTGACACACCCCGCATTGTTTACCTGCATTTTACTACTTTCTACACGAGGAGGCAAGGCAGGTGAAGCAAAGAAATTTTTTTATATATATAAGTATATATACAGTGTGTGCGGAAAGTTTTCCGGCCCCCTTAAAATTTTCAGTCTTTGTTATATTGCATTGTTTGTTAAAATCATTTAAGTTAATTTTCCCCCTCATTAATGTACACACAGCGGCACGGTGATCGACTGGTTAGAGCGTCTGCCTCACAGCTCTGAGATCCAGGGTTCAATCCCCGGCCCCGCCTGTGTGGAGTTTGCATGTTCTCCCCGTGCCTCCGTGGGTTTTCTCCAGGCACTCCGGTTTCTTCCCACATCCCAAAAACATGCATTGTAGGTTGATTGAAGATTATTTGCCCGAAAGTGTGAATGTGACTGTGAATGGTTGTTTGTTTATATGTGCCCTGCGATTGACTGGCAACCAGTTCAGGATGTACCCCGCCTCCTGCCAGATGATAGCTGGGATAGGCTCCAGCACTCCCGCGACCCTTGTGAGGATAAGCGGCTCAGAAAATGGATGGATGGATAATGTACACACAGCACCCCGGATTGACAGAAAAAAAACATAATTGTTGACATTTTTGCTGATTTATTAAAAACGAAAAACTGAAATATCACACGGCCATAAGTATTCAGCCCCTTTGCTGTGACACGCATATATTTAACTTGGGTGCTGTCTATTTCATCTGATCATTCTTATGATGGTTCTACACCTTCATTGGAGTCCAGCTGTGTTTGATTAAACAGATTGGACTTGATTAGGAAAGCCACACCCCTGTCTATATAAGACCTTACGGCTCACAGTGCATGTCAGAGCAAATGAGAATCATGAGGTCAAAGGAACTGCCTGAAGAGCTCAGAGACAGAATTGTACCAAGGCACAGATCTGGCCAAGGTTACAAAAAACATATTCTGCTGCATTTAAGGTTCCTAAGAGCACAGTGGCCTCCATAATCCTTAAATGGAAGACATTTGGGATGATCAGAACCCTTCCGAGAGCTGGCCGTCCAGCCAACCTGAGCAATCAGGGGAGAAGAGCCTTGGTCAAAGAGGTAAAGAAGAACCCAAAGATCACTGTGGCTGAGCTCCAGAGATGAAGTAGGGAGATGGGCGAAAGTTCTAGAAAGTCCACCATCACTGCAGCCCTCTTCTCAGTGCAATACACATGAAAGCCCACATGGAGTTTGCGAAAAAACACCTGAAGGACTCCAAGATGGGGAGAAATAAGATTCTCTGGTCTGATGAGACCAAGATAGAAATTGTTGGCCTTAATTCTAAGCGGTATGTGTGGAGAAAACCAGGCACTGCTCATCACCTGTCCAATACAGTCCCAACAGTGAAGCATGTTGGTGCCAGCATCATGCTATGGGTATGTTTTTCAGCTGCAGGGACAGGGAGACTGGTTGCAATCGAAGAAAAGATGAATGCGGCCAAGTACAGGGATATTCTCGCCGAAAACTCCAGAGTGCTCACAATGTCTGACTGGGCCAAAGGTCCACCTTTAAAAAAGACAAAGACCCTAAGCACACAGCTGAAATACCAAAGGAGTTGCTTCAGAACAACTCCGTGACTGTTTATGAATGGCCCAGACAGAGCCCTGACTTAAACCCAATTGAGCATCACTGGAATGACCTGAAAATGGCTTAATAAATCTGCAAAAAAAAAAAACTTGTCAATATGGGGTGCTGTGTGTACATTAATGAGGAAAAAGATGAACTTAAATATTTTTAGCAAATGGCTGCAATATATAAAAAAACTGTGAAAAATTTAAGGGGCTCTGAATAACTTCCGTACCCACTGTATATATATACACATGACATCACTGCAAGGTCGCAACAATATATCCATCCATCCATCCATTTTCTGAGCTGCTTCTCCTCAATAGGGTCACGGCGTGCTGGAGCCTATCCCAGCTATCATCGGGCAGGAGGCGGGGTACACCCTGAACTGGTTGCCAGCCAATCGCAGGGCACATTCAAACAAACAACCATTCGCACTCACATTCACACCTATGGGCAATTTTAGAGTCTTCAATTCATGCATGTTTTTGGGATGTGGGAGGAAACCGGAGTGCCCAGAGAAAACCCACGCAGGCATGGGGAGAATATGCAAACTCCACACAGGCGGGGCCGGGGATTGAACCCCGGTCCTCAGAACTGTGAGGCTGACGCTCTAACCAGTCGCCCACCGTGCCGCCCGCTATAATATAGTATTGCAAAATATTCCCTCCTCCTTTGATTTTTTATTATTTTTTATTATAGTACTGTAACGAGTAGCCACTGTGTGCGGATGCGGTCGTGTATGTGTGTGTTTTATATCACTCACATATACACTGACAAGTAGATGGATGGTTACTGCTGCAGTCTCCATATCTCGCCAGCTTCTTGGTATAGCACCTCTGGGGTGGACAAATGCTGCTATCATTATAAAAGAATCAATCAGCTACGCTTTGCAGCCAAGCTGCGCAACGGCTGGCATGGACCCACTCCAAATGCTTACAGCGCAAAATCCCAAAGCACAAATCGAAAGTTGGCAATCTAAAGAGAAAAGCACAATGGATCAGCATCCTTGAAACGAATGGAGTAATAGTGTTCAAACACCCTTTAAAATCGTGTTTTATTTTATTAAATTATTATTATTATTATTAATATTATAATTATAATTATATATTATAATATTATTAAATTATTATTTTTTAAATTTTATATCACTGCGGACCAACAACAAAGTCTTAATGTTCAAATGAGATCAAGCTGTTGACCTTATCAGTCTTCCTTCACCTCACCATTACTCATTTTCTCTTCTTTTGTATTCTGTGCCTCAGATTCCCATCACAAACATCATCTTATCTCTGTAAACAATGGCTGTATCACACTAGAATCCGATATACTGTGGCTTATATATATATATATATATACTGTGTATATATACTATATACTGATATACTGTGGCTTTGAGACTAGAGAAGACTCGCACAGCCAATTGTGCTGCAGTCACGCATTGTTAGAATGGACAAACTGGAAGTCCTCCAATTTTCTGATCCAGTATTGTCCATGCACACAATAATTCTCACTCACTTTCTGGAGGGAAACAGTGCGTGTGTGTGTGTGTGTGTGTGTGTGTAGGTGTGTGTGTGCATGTGTGTGTACGTGTGTGCGTTTAATTTAGATATTGGGTGGTCACATTCCCTAACCACAGTCTTAACACCCTTGCAATGTAAGAGTGCCTGTGAAGTGACATGTTTGCAACCCTCCAAAACCGACACTCAAAACCACCTAATGGGGGGTCTACTGGGGGTTCTTTTCAGCTATTTTTATCAGTTTAAATGTGACCACACACGCACGCGGGTGCACACACACGCACACACAATGTTATGAAGGCCTTTCTTAAGAGCCTGCCTTAGAATGAGCATCATTATCCTGTTACGTAAGTACCACAGTCCCCACATCTTGATGATGGATGGATTTGAGTCAGTTATGTGGCACCCATGCAGGGGTAACAGTGGTAACAGATAACAGTGAAGAAAGTATTGATCTATTTTACAAATATCCATCTCAGGCTAGTTTTAGACTTGTTCAGACGGAAGATCAGTGCAATGGGGCGAAGCGGGCGGTCCAGGACAAAGAGAGCGGAGACAGAAAAGACAAGGTCTGGAGAACGGAGCAGGTGACGTCAGAATTAATTGAGGTCACATTCAAAGAATCAACCAGATAACGTGAATGGAGGGCCAGTAGCTATGACAGCAGCTCTCAAGAAATGCTGATATTAGGAGCGGGGGACAGATGCACTGGGTAAGTGGCAGTATGTAAAGCAGAAAAAGATGTGTTTTTGGATTTTTATTTTTTACTTTTTTTTTTTTTTTTAATACAGAACTTCTAACGATGGCGCATACAGCCATGCTGCCAGCCAGCCTTTGGAAGTGATACTCCATCTGTCAGATTAAAAAAAGGCTAAACTATACATTGTCAGAATTTACAGAAGGCAGATGGTTATATTAAAACTGGGAATCTTTTTAGAGTGCCTTTGCTGATCTCGTTTGTATTTTTCTGTTTATCACGAAAGGTTTTAAGATTTTATAAAGCCTTTTGCACCACTAGAGGAAGCTTGTTGGCTCTTTTGTCTCATGCCGGTCCAATATTTTGTCGCTGCTATTTGAGCAGGATGCCTGCCTGCAGGGCTCCGCTTGTGCTTGGTGTTCCCAGTGTGAAGGGACAGAAAATGGAGGACGAGGACAAAAGAATGAAGATAAATATGGTGGAGAGAGATGATACTTTGCTTTATTGCTGCAGGTGGCTGTTGCTCTATAACGCCAAAAAGCAAGCCTCTTTACTTGCACTTCATTTTACAGATTAGACTGACACTTGAGCTTTTTAAGATAGGAAATCACAGAGTGTCGTGAAAGATAAATAGTCTAACACATGAATGAGATGTGAGCCAAACAGGAAGCTTTCCTTTCTCCAGAACATGGCGACATTGAAGCGCAGCCATCACCATAGCTGCCTTAGTCTTTCCTCATTTCTTTAATTCTCAAGTTTCTTTTTGTGAATGCTACCTATATTTCCTCGAGACACCTAAAAACCCAGAGTAAGAGTGAGTAAGAGTGTAAAATATTGTATTGTTTGAATGCTGCTGGATCCAGACCAGGAATAAATTCCCACACAACAGACTTTATTTACTGAGCAAAGGCATATTTACTTTTAAAGCCCCATCACTGACTAAGGAGTCCCAGTGGGCAGTATAAAGATGTCTCTGTTTTGTGTGAACAATACTCAGTGAGTATTTGAGTATCAAGCTATGACCTACGGGTAATTGTATGTTTATCAACAAAATTTCTCCACAGATGCAGCATACATCTGGTCTTCTTCTTGTAAACTTAACCTAACGAAACATTTCTAATCTGATAAACTTAATTTCTTCGTGCTTATGACTTTGACACCAATCAACCACAATTATAGCCTTTTAAAATTGTAGCTGCCTGCCCCGTTTTCACAAAGTCAAGATCTCTCCGAGTTGTTGAGATAAGGTTACAGACCACTATTTTCCTCGGGTATGCCTCATTTCCTTTTTCAGTCTGGTGCCTTGTGTTATTGCTCTTTTCAGTTTGCATATTTGCAAGCCAAATATAACTCTTTTCACAGGTAAACAAGGAATTTGAAAATCTAAAGCCATAAATTAACTTGTTAGATGTTTACAATTTCCCACTATAGTCTTAAAAATCATACTGAAATAAGGTGTCCTGAATGGCAATGCGATGTAAAAGGAGAAATCCACTAAGCTAGGGATGAGAAACCTTAATGATCACAAGGGCCACAGTGAGGTTTTTGCTCAAGATTTTCATACTGTTAGAATCTAAAACCGGGCTTTGCCTAGGGCCTCCAGCCATTAATTCATTTACTTCCGGTTACCCGAGGTTGGGTCACGTGGGCAGCAGCTTTAGCAGGGAAGTCCAGACTTCCCTCTCCCCAGCCACTTAGTCTAGCTTTTCCAGGGGGATCTCAAGACGTGCCAAGGCCAGCTGGGAGACAGTCTCTCCGGCGTGACCTGGGTCATCCCTGGGGCCTCTTCCCTATGGGACATACCCGGAGCAACTCACCAGGGAGGCGTCTGGGGGAATCCTAACCAGATCCACCTCATCTGGCTCCTCTCTATGCGGAGGAGGAGCACCTCGACTCTGAGCCCCTCCCAGATGACCGAGCTTCTCACACTAGACATCTAACATGGTCCACTCAAACGCAATGTTCCGCGCCTCCCCCGGGATGTGTGCGAAGCGCTGCTGGAGGTGGTAGTTGAAACTTTTTCTGACAGGGGGTCTGCCAGATGTTCCCAGCAGACCCTCACAATACATTTGGGTCTGGCAAGTTGGACCGGAATCTTCCCCCACCATCGGAGCCAACTCACAACCAGGTGACATTTGAAAGCTCCACCCGAGTGTTCATGCGGCCCGAACACCAATGACATGACCACAGAGGCGATCATCGAACTGCGGCTTAGGGTGTCCTAGTACAAGTGCACATGTGGACACTGTTATGTCTGAACATGGTGTTCGTTATGGACAATCCATGATCTGATTGGGGTGGTGGAGGGAGGCATTTTTCCAAATCACGGCCTTCAAGGTCTCACTGTCATTGCCCACGTGAGCGTTGAAGTTCCCCAGCAGAACAAGTGAGTCCCGTGCGGGAGCACTCTTCAGCACCCCCTCCAAGGACTCCAAAAATAATGGATACTCTGAGCTGCTGTTTGGTTCATAGGCACAAACAACATTAAGGAAGTAAGAGCCAATCGAGCCCCACCTCCGGGGCCTGGCTTCAAAGGGGGGACCCACGTCCGGGAAAGGGAAGACATGATTCAATAATATTACTCATTATGCCCCTTTTCCATTGTACCTGTTCTACCCAACCAGCCTCGCTCCGCCCCGTGTAGGTCGATTCTCCATTACACTTTTTCGAGGCCGAGCAATGACAATGGCACCGGTTTTCAGAACCTCCTCTGACCTTGGTTCTAAAACGAGACACAGGAAGACCGTGACGTAACTGTCACGTGATTGGCCGGCAGATGTAGGTGTTTCTTTAACTTTCGCAATCAATGCGTCATAAAGTAAAAGACACGGAATACACTGCATCAAATGCCTATACAGGCTGGCCGGGCATCCACTTGTGAATCGCTCATGTGCGAGGCTGTGTCGACAACTCTACACGATGTTCCGGTCCAATCAGGTTCGACCACATCTTGCAGTGTGTGGCAGGCTTAAAGTAGCTTTTGTTCTGTGGTCGACTGAGGAGGTGCGGACATTTTTGTCCATATTGGCAGAGGATGAAATATAGCTAGATGGAAGGCGCAACAAGAAACAAGCATGTCACCTTCTTCTTGAGCCCACCCCAATTCCCTCCCACTGTTGCAATGGAAAGAAATGGAAGCCAGCCCAGGCTAAGCTGAGGCCGGAGCAGAGCGGGACCAGGCTGTTCTGGACCTTGTAATGGAAAAGCGCCATTATCCGTGCTTTGTCTGTTTCCTCACCTCTGACCTGTTTGCTCTGGGTGACCCTGCCAGGGATATAAAGCCCCAGACAACTTAGCTCCTAAGATCATTGGGACACACAAACCCCTCCATCAAGATAAAGTGACAGCTCCAGGAGAGTCTGAGTGCCTACGTTATCTGTAAATAAGAAACACAAAACTTTAATTCCTCTGAGCCTAAATCCACAGCATTTTTTTAAGTACCACTTTTTATTTTCTTCTTATCTTCTTGATTCAATTACATTATGACATGAAGAGACTAATCTGAGTCAACCAATCAACTGTCTTGCAATCTTGCCGTATGTGGAGTTACCGTATTATGACCGTGAGTGGCAGGCTGTGCATTTGGTACCTGGGCTTTAAGTGGGGATTGAGCCGACTTGCAGTTCCACCACTATATTATCACAATTATAGAAACCATTAATAGTATACAAAAATGCAATATAACAGGACACAAATTTGCCACGTACATAATTTTTGAGCAGCTTAGAATCAATATTTATCTAATTATATGACAAAAACATAATAATCGATTCGTGGGGAACCCACTAGGTGCCGGCGCCTCCCCATTAGCTTACTTAACCTTTGTTTCTATCTGCCAAGCCAACCACACAGGTCAGTGAAAGGATTGGCTCTGGTTCTTTTGCAAGAGGCTTTGGGTCGTAGAGTTGTGACAGGGCGTCGGGCTTGAGAATTGAGTCTCTTGGCCTTGCGTACGTATTCAAGGTTCTTATGATCAGTCCAGACGATGAACGGGTGCTCTGACCCCTCCAGCCAGTGTCTCCACTCCTCCAGGGCCGCCTTGACCACCAGCAGCTCACGGTCGCTGACATCGTAGTTCCGCTCCGTCCTGGTCAGTCGCCGTGATAGGAAGGGGCAGGGGTGCATCTTCCCGTCCTGCTCCGACCGCTGGGAGAAAACTGCCCCGATGGTGTTGTTGGATGCATCCACCTCCACCACAAATTTCTGCTGAGGATCCGGCATCATGAGGATTGGCCTTGTGGGGAAGTGGGTCTTGAGGCCTTGGAAGGCAGCCTTCGCCTCCGGTGACCAGAAGAATGGCACCTTCGAGGATGTGAGTGCATGCAGAGGAGCCGCTCTTGCGCTGAAACCGTCTGTAAAAGTTAGCAAATCCGAGGAACTACTGAACCTTCTTACGGGTGTCAGGTGTAGGCCATTCAGCCACAGCGCTAACTTTAGTGGGGTCCATGTGCACTCTTCCAGGGGCTTCTATGAAGCCCAGGAAGGAGATGGTATTGTCGTGAAACTCGCTTTTCTCAGCCTTGACATAGAGTTTGTGCTCTAGTCATCATTGTAAAACTACGCGTGGCGAGGTCAGGAGAGTAGATGAGAATATCATCCAGATAAACATACAAAAAAATTATCTAAGAAGTCACTTAACACATCATTGATCATGGCCTGGAAGACCGCAGGTGCATTGGTGAGCCCGAAAGGCACGACTAAGTATTTATAGTGGCCGTCAGGGGTGTTAAACCCCATCTTCCATTCGTCCCCCTCCATGATTCGGACCAGATGGTAAGCCTTACAGAGATCTAGTTGAGTAAAGGCCTTCGCCTGCTGGAGTTGGTCAAAAACCGATGACACAAGGGGCAGGGGGTAACGGTTTTTATTAGTGATATCATTAAGGGCACAATAGTCTATGCATGGCCTTAAGGTCCCGTCCTTCTTGGCCACGAAGAAAAACCCTGCTCCGGGAGCTGATGAAGAGGGGCGAATAAGTCCCGCCTTCAGAGAGTTCTCTATGTACTTTGTCATGGCTACTCTCTCCGGACCGTAGACTGAGTACAGGTGGCCCTTAGGGATGGTGGAGCCAGGAATCATGTCTATGGCACAGTCGTATCGTCTATGTGGTGGAAGTTCTTTATGACTCTGAATGCACAATTCGAGGGGTTCAGTGGTGTGGGTTATGGTGAAGAGTTCCTTGCCATTGAGTGCTCTCGCTTGGATGGGCCTAAAGTGTGGTTTAGATTTTAGTACCAATTTAGCTGCCAACTGCCAGTGCAGACTCTCATCAGCTCCTGAGTCGATGAGCGTCTAAGGTTAGTGGTGGTGGTGTGGTGAGTTACCTTGACGGGCGTGAGAGAACAGGGCGAGTGATCGGAAGCCGGGAGTGACTTCACCAACTTGACCCCCTTGGCTGGAAAGGAGGCTTTGAGGTGATTAGATTCTCAGACAAAAACCCAAGACAGGACGAACCTCACCACGGTGTGACATATAGTTTAAATTACATCAGTCAATACAACGGATTCTGAAGGCTGTGGGCAGATTAGATTAGCAAGGCTCAAGATTACCATAAATGTACTGCAGACAACTTGGTCTGCAGTCTCTTTAATAGAGAAAGAACTAGGCCTAAACAATTGATTGCATTTGCGATAAGCTAATGCAAATGCAAAATCACATCATAGAGTATAGCCAGGACATTGCAGTGCTTCTGCAGGAACACGGAAGCAAACTGGTTGTTGGGTGTATAACAGCATGAGACGGAGACACGTGTTGCAACCTTAATTGCACACGTCTCTAACCGTCATACGGACCTTCTACGGCAGCACCACTGGGACAAACTGTATGTGCCATGCGAAAATGTACTTTCTGCTCATATATTGAATATATATTATTTATATTAAAAAAGAAAAATATTATATATCATGCGGCACGGTGGGCGACTGGTTAGAGCGTCAGCCTCACAGTTCTGAGGACCCGGGTTCAATGCCCGGCCCCGCCTGTGTGGAGTTTGCATGTTCTCTCCGTGCCTGCGTGGGTTTTCTCCGGGCACTCCGGTTTCCTCCCACATCCCAAAAACATGCATTCATTGAAGACTCTAAATTGCCCGTAGGTGTGACTGTGAGTGCGAATGGTTGTTTGTTTGTATGTGCCCTGCGATTGGCTGGCAATGAGTTCAGGGTGTACCCTGCCTCCTGCCCAATGACAGCTGGGATAGGCTCCAGCACACCCGTGACCCTAGTGAGGAGAAGCGGCTCAGAAAATGGATGGCTGGATGGATGGATTATATATCATAATATGATAATAATAGATAATAATATGCATATGCTTAGGTCAAAAGGTGGGAGCGTCAGCATGGCTGAGCAAAAGCTTTATTGTGTATTTGTCCTGCTCCCTCCCACAGACAGTTTCTTCCTGTATGATTGAACTTAGCTGACCTGTGACGGTGCAAGACACAGGCTTCAAGCTTGGCTCTAATATCACTAATAATAATTAGAACAAACACACACAGCTCGAAAGACCAGGAAAAAAACATTCTTCATGTTCCTGTTGTTGTGTTTATTTCTAACCACACAATAGCCCAAAGCCTCTAGTTGAAAAAATAACCAGAGTTGTGCAAGGTGAACAAACATCATTGCTACTGTAAACAGTTCGAAAGAGCAAAAATGATAGTTTACAATCCAAAATTCACCAGTTACTATGTCAAGCTAATGTTTGCTTACCATGCCACTAAATGCAACTTTGTACAAACGGCAGTATGTTTTCGTTTAGTAAATGTTCTTGACTGGTGTAGAAAGAAGAAAGGGCTTGAGAAACCAGAGAACTGTGATATATTTCAACGATACATGAAGGAAAACATCTGGACAGGGCTGAATGCAAAACAAGATGGGCATACGGAGGAGGATTGCTGCAGGAACCGAGTTAATATACAATACAGCCTTTTATGTGCACTCTCTTCTGTTGTCCCAAGCCGTGATTAGGTGCATTTTATTCTCTTTAAGCCTGCACATGCACAGTTTGGACTAAGGACATCATTACAGCAGAAGATCATTCAGTCAGTGTAGTATTTGTTAATTATTTAGATAATATAAAGCTGTTTTGATGATGAACCATTCCGAACTAATTAACCATTCACTTATTTCTTATTTTGCTGGACCTGCCCCAGATGGACCTGATGGTGCTTCACAAAGTGAGAGAATAGCAGAGAAGTAGCTACTCATTTTCTGAGAAATAATTGTACGACATTTTGATTTCATTTAGAAAACAAAATCAATTGTTTCTTTTCTTATTTTGTTTACTAATTTATCTCTGGAATGCATTCAATGAAAACAAAAAGTTATTTAGCCAAGCATTTACAAATAATGTATTTTACAGCTGTAATTACAATACCGTGGAACCACAATATTTTTGCTCACGGTTACCATATCGTCAGAATGTGATATCTGCCCATACCTAGTCAGCAGTGGTTTTCACTTTGGAACACTCCCATGTAAGCCATTTTTGCCCAATGTCTTTCTATGGTTGAATAGGCCAATGAGGCCTGCAATTCTAGGGATGTTATTCTGGGTTCTTCTGTGACTTCCTTGATGAGTCGTTCTTGCACACTTTGGTTGGCCGACAACTCCTGGGAAGGTTCATCACTGTTCCCAGTTTCTAACATCAGAAATCAGGATGGGATCAAATACTTTTTACACAACATTGTACAGGTACACAACATGCCACTATGGTTAAATACCAAGTAAATATACCGCACCAGCAATTTCTCATTTTTAGTGTCAACTCTCATTCCACTACATGCATGTGAAGAATGCTTATTTCCTTGCAAGGCTCTAGTTGGTGTGAACGTTACCTTTGGTTGCCCCTGACTCACACGCACATGCATGCATTCACAAAGGTTCAGGTCATTTCCAGCTGAGCAGTGAAGTGTATTGTGTGTTCAGTTCAGGCAGTGTCATTTTCAATGTATAAACAGTCTTTTCCCTGAGCAAAGGCCTTATCAGCAACTGGCCTTCCTCAGGATGACTGCCAGCCGTGGCCCCGACAGACACACAAAACACTTGCCCAATGGAAAATCCTGGTCTTAGTTTAACTCTTTGTTTTTCCATTCTAAAACCGTCTTAGTGGTGGATACTTGTAAAAATTACCAGGCAGCCCAATGAGTATTTTTGTACACCTGAAATAGCTGGTTTTCATTAAGCACTCAAGGTAATGCTTTCACTGTATTATCAAGTGGCAACAGTTCTTTGAATTTTTTTTTGACTTTTTTCAAGTGGGTATTTTCCAGGAGAGCGTTCTTGCTGGTTTGTGCAATTTCGATCTATTGCTCAGTCAAACAGTAAATAGTTGATTAAATTCATAACCTACAGTATCTGGTATCTGACTTACCGCTTGTGGGACACACGTCTACCATTCTAAATGTATAAAAAGGATAGTTGGTAATGCTTGTACATGCCAAAACTCAACAAGCAAAATTATTTTTGTTGAAAGTGTGCATGTATAAGCAGCCTAGAAGAAATGCAGAACAAACTATAAGAAGGGGAAATTAAGAATGATGACTGGGGAACTATTTTAACACTGTCATACAGCTTTGTATGTCTCTGCATGTTTTTTATTCCACAGTCAGTAATTTACAGTAATGGCATTTTGACCAGATGGGAACAACAACAACAACAGATAAAAAATAAAATAAATGACAAATAAAAAATACTGTATATAATGTAATTGAGTTCCTTCAGATACAGTATTTTGTGTGTACTGTCTATCATGTTACTTTTTATGAAGTTGAACACATGGGGACTTTTATTCTAACAAGTCACTGATTTCATGTATTATATACTGTATGTATATTTCACTCAAATGTCCAGATTTCACAATCATATATAGTAATAGCAAATACTGAACCTGAGTATCCTCTCGCTATTTAAAGAATCAGAATTATTGGCTCTATGAGTTGCAAAATGTTAGAATATTCATGATTCTCTCTCTCTCATTCTCTGAAATAATGGTGTTTGTGAACTTTTAGATTTGCCAGGAGAAACACATTTTGTGTTTGTTCACACTTCCACCCACTTAGAGTTGGGGCATGCAAATACAAAGATCTACATTTCCGAACTTACTGTAAACTGCAACAGTCAGTGTTTTAAAACTAACAACATTGAATGATCTTTGCCTGCAGTGACCAATTGCCATTCAGAGCTTTTCACATGGCACAGCGCAGGGCACCATCAACGTAACCATTCAGCCTGCCTTGCTGCAGAGGCTGGCGACGCACGAGGCTGCCTTGTCAGCTTTGAAAAATGTTTAAGTCGAGTGGGAGCGCACTGTTACGACACCTCGGTGCATCCAATAGGAGAAATATTGGCGTAGTGATTTTAGAGTGCTGACAGCAAGACATTTTTTTTTTTTTTAACAGCAAAAGTACTCCATGTGCATTTAAATTGGCCCCCTGTTTTACTGTTTATTGATACTATTCCTGGATTAATAGTTGATTAATAACACATAACAACATGTTAATGCAGATGCTCAATCCATGCATGTTTGATATCATATATTGTATTTGTATGCAACATCAGGAGTACACCTCAAATATTATGGCGCATCTGCCTCTGAAGATGATGCACAGCCATGTACCTCCACAGCTCATATCTTACCATTGCAATAATGTTCCCCTTTTTTTAAGGGGCGGTCTCGCACAGGGCACCATTCAGACTAGGACCGGGATTGAATGAAGGAATCAAATAAATAATGTGGTGTCCCTGAAGCAGACAGATGATGTACCCTGACGTGATGAAAAATGCACAGTTACTGTACGGAGGGAGATCGCCACACTTTGGATGTACCAGGTTGGTTGAAAGTGGTAGAAGTGTGACAGTAGCATTTTTGAACAATAAAAATGTTGGTTGAAAATAAATTATAGCCTAGTCACTTGTGCTTCACTTGTATCATATCTCCTCATCCTCTGTACTGTAAGCAAAGCCAGAGCTTTCAGTTGTAACAGGGAGAAATACATATTGCCGAGCTGCGCCCTACTTTACATCTAAACCAGGAGAAAAAGGCACCAGGCTACTTCCTGTTTGGTCGCTTAGCTACCAGTGCCAAATATGAACAAACTGGTGCTGGGCTGCCGTCGTCCCTGCGCGGTCTTACGCTCTACCCTACGGTGGGCACTGTGAAAAACAAGTGCAGTGTGTAAGTGCCTTTAATCAAAATTTCATTCAGCATATTACAAATGCTTTATTTGGCAGAATTGATTTTGTATTGCTCCCATCCTTAACTGTACATCCTGATGAGCTGTGCAGTCAACAAAAATTTTTATTTTTCCACTTAGTCATATTAAGACATATCCACATCAAACCATGGGGTGTCAGGTTTTCAATAACACTACCTTGTTGCTATTTGTATATTTTAAGGCGTGGTGTTGCCAAAGCTGGTGCAGGGAGACTGCTGATATACAGGAATGCTGAAGTTAAATTTCAGAGTGACGGGTCCAAATGGGTCTTGCCACGAAGGTTTTCGCCTCAGGCATTTGACTGAGCATAAACCACACATACTACGCATTACTGTAATTCTTGCAATAACTGCCAACCACCGGGTGGTTACTTCGTCTTGTGCCGAGGGTTCGAAGGAGAGGAACCAAGCCACCTGCAAGCATGCATTGCTCCAGACTGTGTTTTAAGCTGCCCCCACCGCCCCACCCCTCCCCCCAGTCATGTGCTTTCTTATTTTTCCCATGCTGACTCTTATTAGATGGCCAAACACCTCACACGTGTATGGAGCTGGAATTTGCACTTGAGGCACCTTACATCAGTTGAATAGTTGGAGGGATTTTTTTCTCAATTATTTAATTGCAAAAATGCACTGTAATTCAAAGAAAACTGACATTTCTGGCAATTTACTCTGTCCTCTAGGTGACAAGTCCGTGCAAACTGTCAATGACAGATGTCTGCACTGCTGTGGATCCTCCATCCATCCATTCGTTTTCCGTTCCGCTTATCCTCACTAGAGTCACGGGTGTGCTGGAGCCTATCCCAGCTGACTCCAGGCGAGAGGCGGGGTACACCCTGAACTGGTCGTCGGGCCAATCGCAAAGCACATATAAACAAACCACCATTCATACTCACATTCACAACTACAGGCAATTTAGTTTTCAATTAACCAACCATGCATGTTTTGGGGATGTTGGAGGAAACCGGAGTACCTGGAGAAAACCCACCCAGGCACGGGGAGAACACGCAAACTCCACACAGGGGACGCCAGATTTGAAGCCGGCTCCTTAGAACTGTGAGGCAGATGGGCTTAACAGTCGACCACCTATCCGCCACTGTGGATCCTGTGCCAATTAAAAATTTTAATATTATCCCAATAGACTTGAACCTGTGATGTCAAAATGTTGTGAAAGAGGCAACAGAAGTGTGACTCCAAAAGTCCCAGGGCTTTGAGATAGGATCTGATCCCTCCTGACACCAGACAGTTCATGTGATCGAAAAGCGAGACGCTTCAACCCCCTGGGCCACATTACACCCTCTTTCAGTTGGCTGCGTTACATCAAAGAGAGCGAGATGATTTTATGCATGTTGCATGTGCGACCAGGATTTAGCCACAAAAAATGCCTAGTCCACATGATTGGTTAATTTGTCAAATACAATACAAGCATAAGCTTAATGTATGAAAGGATTTTAAAATAAGCTTATTACAAATACAGAGTTATGGAGTTGTGCTCTTCATTTATATGGTTATGTTCTGCACCACAAACAGTCAGTGGAAGTGTCACAATCTAATGAGATCCAGAGAGCTGTATCAAAATAAAATATCTGCTCTTTTAGAGATATTAATGCTCAGATTTGTTGACACTGTTACAGAGTTATTAATTTAACTTGTGTACTTTCCGGGTCATCACGCCACTTGAGTCTATTTGGATCATTGTACTCTGAAAATCTAAAAGATCCCGACTCTGGTCAAGCCCCTGCTTTAAATGCCAAATGAACAGATAAATATTTAATGTACTCCATATTTCTATGCACACTCTACCCTGTATTTTATAGAAGCTTCATGCTTACTTCCTGCTTTAAGATTTGCTTTTAAAATGTGATCTTCACATTCGTCAAGCTTGAAATAAGCAATACTTTTCTTTTTGGGATCATGCAGGAGAGAGATAAATGATAGCCATTAGCTGGGCAGTTAGCTTATTTAAAGGCTATTAATTATTTACCTCATTTACTCTTAAGAACCATCTGGGCCAAGGTTTAAGCATTAGACTTTTTCTGTTCTTGAGCTGAACACAGACATCTAGGGAGCTTAGTCATTACAATTGAGATACTATCTTTGAGAGCCACTGATACCTCTTAGACAAATTGTTCATGTGTAGATTTGTGTCAATGAAGCAATGGCTGTCTGAAAGTCCTCGAGATATGTATACTGTAATTAGACTGGTACATGGTGGTTGATATTAACACACACTCACACACACGAATGAGGCATGAATGAACATAGTCATATCTCTCCTGAGGTTATTTGCTCTCGAGGAAAACCTAATCTTGCTGTGACAACTTTACACACTCATGTCTACACACTTACATATACACTTCATGGACAAAATAATCAAGACCCAACGCCTTGTAATATAAACACAAATAATACAATGAACACAACTACACCATTCAAGGCTTAGACCCTCATTTATCAAGTATGCGTATGGCCAGAAGTATGCATAAAGTGTGCATATGGACATTTCCATGCCAAGAATGGGATTTGTCAATTTGGATTTATATGTGGGGATGTGCGTGAAATTACGCGCAGCTCTGACCATGCGTACACACAAAACCTTGTGGTAGAACGAGGAATTCAGCTACGTGAAAAGGAAAGGATTTGATTTAATCAATGCACATGTAATCTGCAATCCATATCGTTTGGAGGAATGCACAATTCATTCATTCATTCATTCATTCATCCTACAGAGTAGTTGAGTGGATGTGCGCATTGGGAGCTGAGGTTGAGGATGGCTGGTTACACGTACAATGACAATTTACAATGTTGCCAATAATGCTTGCAATACGGATATCCATAATTGCTTGTTCTCCCCCAGTTAATGATAATTCTCGTCTGTGTGCTGTAATATGTTTTTGACATCGAGTTTGATTTCAAACAATTTATTTTTATTTCTGAAACTTGTCTTTTCTCTGATCGATAGAATTAACAGCAGCAGTTAAATTCTCCCACGGCCCCACGTCATTTTTTCCTATTGTTGGTGACCCCTGTATTAATTGTTCCAAAGAGTATTTTTTCTGTAACCCATGAAATAAAATTACAGATGGGTTACATTTCCACTTCTCAGATAAATTCATGTGTGTCTCACGGAGATATTAATTTTGTCAACCCTCTTGTCAATCCCCCGCATTCTTAAAGGAATTGTTGCTAGCATATATGGTCAATTGGAGGCATTTCTTCATGCAAATAAGGCTGGACGTGCTCAAGCATGGCTGTTTAGAACAGGTGGGATATATCAACACACATTAGTTATTGTTGTCCGCACATCAGACAACTGTACGTTTGATAAATATGGATTGTTTTTGTACGTACACACTGTACTAAATGTCAGTCGTACCAACAAATCTAGAACCTGTTCTACCCACTCTTTGATAAATGAGGGCCCTGGCCTTGACATCATACTTACACTATAACAGATGAATCTATTCATACTGATTATGACTTTATAATATTTACATTCATGTTGGGCAGCGCGGTGAGGTAGTAGTTAGCATGTCTGCTTCACAGTCAAAATGTTCTTGGTGCGACTCTTGGGCCCCCCTATTAAAAGTTTGCATGTTCTCCCCGTGGGATAAGTTTTCTACAGCTTCTTCTTCCCACATTTCAAAAACATGCATTTTAGGTTAATTAAAGACTCTAAATTCATCCATAGGTGCAAATATAAGTGTGAATGTTTGTTTCCAGTAAGGGACATGCTACCCAACACCATCACACTGTCTGCACCAAAAGATCTGGACTCTGCTGAACATAACGTTCCTCTACATGTTCGGATTCAAGTGCATATGACGGTGAAGGGCAGTCATCACCTTGCAGCCCTACGAGACCGGATGCATGCAGTCTGTTCCGGATTGTCTGGGCATTGGCCCTATCCTCCTATAAACCTTGTCTGAAAATCTTTAGAAGACAGCCTATGGTACCTAAGTGTTGACAGGCTGAAGAAACGGTGCTCTAGTCTCTACTTGGTGGCCTGTCTCTATTATACTGATCTTAGCCTTCAGCTTGGAGATGGTACTAGGGCTCACTCCAATGCCATAACTTGGTTTTGCGTTACACAAGCTCAAAGTTCCCCTATCACAGGGGTGTTATCCGGATCAGTAAAATGTGGCATTCCAATTCTTGGAGCAGATACTTAATGACAATTGTAGCAGCAATCATGGTCATCCTGGTGGTACCAGAAGCTAAAAAAAAAACAAAAAAAAAACAAAGACTCAATGGCAACAGCCAAGGAACCTGTTTGGCACTGGCATCCAAATTTTTAATGGGTTCAACACACATACTCAGCTCTCCTGCTCATACCACAAATGCATGTTCCTTACAAATCTGGCACAATTTGTAAAGGTAATTAACAGGCTTTCTGATGGTATTAGATTCTTTGCCAAGAAGCATTGTTGCAACAAAGACACAATCTATTAAACACAAATATCCTTACTTTTTGTACTGTTTATTATGCCACGTTTAAAAATGAGTGTGCCAAATATGTCAAATAACAGTTGTTTGGGGTGTTTTTTATGAAATCCATTGGTGTAAAAATTGTTGTTTATTGCTCCTGGAAAAACATTTTTTCATGCTACAGTGCTGATTTGCAAGGCTAATTTGGATATACAGTAAACCTCCATCCATCAATTTTCAACACCGCTTATCCTGGTTAGGGTCGGGGGACGCTGGAGCCTATCCCAGCTGACTTCAGGCGAAAGACGGACTACACCCTGAACTGGTCGCCAGTCAGTCGCAGGACACTACAATAAACCTAATATGACCTAATATGAACAACTACAACAACGCTTATCCTGACAAGGGTCGCGAGAGTGCTGGAGCCTATCTTCGAGCAGGAAGAGCAGGGTACACCCTGAACCGGATGCCAGCCAATCGCAGGGCACATATAAACAAACAACCATTCACACTCACATTCATACCTACGGGCAATTTAGAGTCTTCAATTAACCTACCATGCATGTGTTTTTTTGGGATGTGGGAGGAAACCGGAGTGCCCGGAGAAAACCCACCCAGGCACGGGGAGAACATGCAAACTCCACACAGGCCGGGCCGGGAATTGAACCCCGGTCCTCAGAGGTGTGAGGCAGATGCTCAATCCCAGAACAGTCAAGAAATAAATTAATTTCCATCTATCAGTCTGGAAAGTGTTACAAAAGCCATTTTGAACGCTTTAGGATTCCAGTGAACCATAGGGAGAGCCATTATCCTCACAGTGAGAAAACATGGAACATTGGTGAAGCTTCCCAGGAGTGGCCGGCCTACCAAAAATTACCCCATGAGAACAGCAATGACTCATCCAGAAGGCCACAAAGGAACTCAATACAACTTCTAAGGAACTACAGGCCTCCCTTGCCTCAAGGTGACACAAAAGGAAGAGACTGAGCAAAAATAGCATCTATGGCAGAGTTCCTAGGTGAAAGCCACTGCTGACTAAAAAGAACATACAGCCTTGTCTTTTGCAAAAAACAAACAAACAAAAAAAAAACATCTGAATGATTCCCAAGACCTTTGGGAGAATATTACATGGACTGATGAGATGAAAGTTGATCTTTTTGGAAGGTGTGTTTCTCGTTACATGTAAATAAATGTAGCACAGCATAAATAAATGTAGCACAGCATTTCAGAAAAAGTACATCATACCAACAGTCAAAAATGGTGGTGGTAGTGTGATGGTCTTGGGCTGCTTTCTGCGTCAGGACCTGGAGAACTTGCTGTGATTAATGAAACCATGAATTCTGCTCTTGAACAGAAAATCCCGAAGGAGAATGTTCAGCCATCAGTTTGTGACCTCAACCTGATGTGCATTTGGCTTCTGCAGCAGGATAACAATCCTAAACACACCAGCAAGTCAACTTCTGAATGGCTTGAAAAAAACAAAATGAAGGTTTTGGAGTGGCCTAGTCAAAGTCCAGACTTGAATCCGATTGAAATGCAGCGGTATGACCTTAAAAAGGCCATTCATGCTCGAAAATCCCCCATCTTTGATACATTCAAACAATTCTTCAAGGAATAGTGGGCCAAAATATCTCCACAGAGATGTGAAAGACTCATTGCCAGTTATAGGAAATGCTTAATTTCAGTTGTTGCTGCTGAGGATGGCCCCACCAGTTATTCGGTTTTTAAATAGCTTTTTTTCCTTCATAAATGAAATCACCATTTAAAAACAGTGTTTTAAGTTTCTATTTGTCTGATATGTACATTTATTTGATGATCTTAAACATTAAAGCGGGGAAGCTATGCAAAAATATAAGATTTTGAAAAGGGGGCCAATACTTTTTCAAAGGCTACTATAAATCCTCAAAAAGTGGTGCTGGTTAAATTGCAAGTGTTCGTCCAAATGATCAAATAATAGCTCTGGGTGTGTATCCACCGATCGAGGACCCGGAGTCTATGTTTTCTTTCACTTTCCTTTCTCCACCATCCATAACCCCTGCCAACACCTCCACCCATTTCCCACCCATGTCGCTTTGGCCTGCTCCCTCCCCTTTCCTTCTGTCTGCGCTGCGGTGAAAACAGACAAGGGTCATATACTCTTACAGAAATCCGAAAGAGGAAGGACATGGGGTGAAGAACTGTGTGCCAGGAGAGAGGTAACTCTCCATGAGAATTCTCTCCTCCTTCTGACTTCTTCTTGCTCTGACAATTTTCTTTCCAGAACAGATTGCTGTACCTGAGTTTATCGATAATTTCATTTTGTTTGCTTCACATTTCTTCTTCAAGACTTCACCGCCCTCTTTCTCACTCCCTTTCCCTGTCTATTTTTTTTGCTGGGTAGAATATAGGTCACATGTGTTGCCATGGATGTGTAGGAAACCGTTTGAGAGAGAATGGGTAGTACACGATTGTATATTAGAAGATGTTTGCTGCTCAAACAGCCTCAGCAGCTGACACAATGCAGGAGAAATAATTGGACAGGTTTGCAATTAGCAAACTCTTTGTTTTGAACTACATGAATGTCACATGTGTGATGTGTTCTGTGCATTTCGTCTATGCTCATGTGTTTTCTGTGTATGTGCAAGTGGAATCAGAGTGATCCCAAAAAGAGGGAAAACAATCAATAAACACTCATTTAATGTTGTTTTCCTCCTGCCCGCTCTGCAGAATGTGCAGCTATACTGAGCCACCATGGCTCACCTAACTTCACACTCCACTGGTGTGAGACAGGCTCTACATCACATCAGAAGGTGGGAGTGTTTGTGTGTTTGTGTGCACTTACAGTATGCACACATGCGTCTTATCTCATGTTCATCCAAGTGTGGGATAATTCCTTCATAGCGTGCAGCTGCCATTTATAGTGTGTGTCCTCTCAGTGTAATTAATGAGGCATTTTGGGCATTTAGTTTTTGCAAATACCATCATACTTTATTCATATTCATTCATAAGAGCATTGTCACGGCATGTGGCTGCTGTGGCAACAGACAATATTAGCGGGTGCCCTTATTAAGTACAGAATGTGCTGGTCTGACTCCCCACAGATGTGTACCGGCCAGTGGGATGATTAAAAAAGCTGGTACTCCCAGCTTGTCGCAGACCAGTCTGCCAAATTGGCAAACAAGTACAGCGAGCCTTGCACTTGCACGAAGGTACGCTAGTTTTTAACGCTCCGCCGAAGATCTGCCATTTATGAAAAAGAGCCCTTAATATTACCTTTCAGAAACACAGAGAACGGCTTAGTAAGCCCCATCATTCACATTTTAATGGTGAATTCAACTGCCCATTTTTTTTTGTACCTGCGTGGATGAATAAGACTTTTTGATACAATTATAAATGTATTGTCAGTCAGCATGTCAAAACCTTATGTTCATTATTCAGGGTTAATAGTACTTGTTGTATTTACTGTAAACAAATTAACGACAGTGGCCTCTATACTTGATGAGTAGAAAAGCAGCTAAATGTTGGAAACATGACACAATAAAGTATGTTTTTCTCTGGTGTTTAGCAATGCAGCTTTGAGGATAATAGCAAGAATGACATCTTCAAAAGATGCATATTGAGCTATATTTTGTCCTGCCTTTTATCTGTTTGTCTCTCCATCTATCCATCTATCTGTCTCATTCTCCAATTTCATTTATCAACACATATTCTCACTCTATCACTCATCTATGAATTAATTCATATGAGATACTGCTAATGAGATGCACCTCACACACTAATCAACAGTAATGCTGTACTGTAGTTACTTTATTATGCTCATTGACCTCCGAGGAGGGAAGTAGCCCGTAGCGGTACTCGAGGTCCAACAACTGTAAGAGCTTGGCTCTGTGCTCCACTTAATAATAGATGTTGTGGTGGGTTATTTCCGTCATTGCTAATAAAAGCAGGCTGTTGTGCTGAAATAGCTTGATGGGGGCACATATACTGTAGATCGATGATGAGCCAATACGTTGGAGGAAATAATAAATCAAGCGATTGGCTGATAAACTTGAGAGTGTGACTGCTAACACACCACATCCAGACCAATATGATGACGGTGGACCCCTGCATATTTGCGGTTCTGCATTTACGAATTCCCTTTTTTTGTGGATTTTTCTATTTGGAACCTTTTCCCTGTTATTTGTGAAACGTCCCACCTATTTGCAATTGCAAGTTAGATTTTTTTTTTCATGGCCAATTACTGTGCACAGTATGTTTGCTGAGCCTCTCCCCGAGTGTTTTTGGGATCATAGTTTGTGGTATATTTATGGGTTAAACTATTAAAATAGGCAACTCTAATCAGTTTGTGAGTGACCCCAACTATTTACGGATTTTCACTATTCGCGGTCAGGCGTGGTCCCTATCCCCAACACTGGGGTCCACTGTATTTTTATTTTGTTGCTAGTTATTTCTTTCCACTTCTTTTCATCCATAACTATCAGAACAATGTCATGGATAATTTGTAGTGTTCCTTTTTCCCGATGAATCTTCCCGTAGTTAATGGGGGAAAAACATTTGGTTAATGAGAAAGTACAGTGTAAATGCAAACAGCTGATGAAATAATGTAAATGAATTGGTAGGTTATACCTTACGAGTTTCTTCTGTTTAGCACATGTTTAATGCCCACAGTAAAACACTTTGTGATATTGTATCTTTGGCATCAGCTGGATTTATTGTGTCTGTGGTAAAACCCTGCAATGTGTATTTAGCTATATTTGAAATTCAGAATGTAGAGACAGAATTGGATAACTTTGCTGAGGAAAGCATCCACAGTGTATTATTATTTTTTTAATTCACTGGCTACAACTGCAGAGACAATAAAAGGTATTTCCAATGCTCATCACTCAAGTCTGGCTAAAACAGTCAGCCTCTCTTTCTCTCCATAGACAACTTATACTTAAGCTGATTAAATGTGGTGGTAAGAAAAGCTTTTGTTTACATGGTACAGTATGTGGATTGTTGGAGATTTTGATGAATTTTTCTGTCATGGAAATCAGTCTGCACACAAATGTGCTTGCTCTTCATGGTGAAATGAATCTCTGACATGCAAGAGATCAGCTCATCAAGTGTATTATGACAGTAGGCTTTTGTGCAGTTATGTATTCCAGCATCCCAGTGACATTTTGCTAAACAGCACCATTAGGTCTTTCTCAATCAAGATAGCTTTCACGTATGGAGAGGTGCTGGACCCAAGAGCCAGCGGCGGCAGATAGATTATAATGAACAGTTTATTTAGGAAAGGTAATGGAGGTGGTCCTAGGTGGGTTGGTAGCCAGTGGCGTGGACGGGTGGCAGGCAGTGGCGAGGAATGATGTGGATCAGGAACACAGGGGTAAACACTGAGAGACACAGGAGTCAAAAAGGGAACAAGGAATAGAGTGGCTTACATGAGCTAAATGGGCCGTGGTACCGCTGGAAGTAACTGCAATACTTTGGCGAGGATTTCCAGGAACAGGCAGGCTTATATGTAGGTGGCGATGAGGGCTGATTGGAGACAGGTGTGCGGCTTGACGAAGGTGCTGAAAGAGAGAGGGGAGGGGAGAGAGAGAGGGCATAACATAAAACAATAATTGTAAATAAGCGCTACACAAAATGTAGGGTTTGCTCGCTTGAACCATCCACAACTACTACCCACTCTCTTTATGCAGAAGGGCCGAGTTTGCTTCGCGTTCGTACAAAAGGTCCAGGTTGGTGTTGGCTTAGTTCTTGCAGCACTCAATCACGACAACAATCCTTCTTATTGGAAAGCAGAAAATCTGCTTTATAAAACAAACACTGACTGCTCTTATGAGGAAAGTGGATGATGCTTTTTTTTCCAAGTATAATATACTTTATAAAATATATTCAAATGTGTATATTTAAATCCTATGACATGAATGTATTGTACACATAAACTTATATACGGCAAAGTTCTCAAGTACGTGTCTGTCTGACTTCCTTTTCAACCCCTAGTTTGGCCAGTGCCAATTTGATCTTTGGCCTCTGTGTTTGATTGAGCCCAATGAATTTGGCGTGACAATAAGTGGCCAGGGTGATTTGATGTGGCCAGGAGAAATATACACGGTATATAGCTGTTGAGCTACATTGCGGCATCTTTTACATAAATACAAGTTTTAGAACGAATCACCAATTATATAAATTGGCTGTGTCATTTATAACAATATAGCAGGAAGTTAAATTAGAATTGAAATAAGCATATTTGAGAGACTGTATGAGATAGTACTGTAGTGTTCCTGGTATGTAGCCCAAGTGGTCGGTGCCCATATAAAATACCACTGTTCTTACAATACGTCCCCTTGTTTGGTTTGCTTGCGTCTGCTCCAGGCTTAACGTTGGTAAATAGGGCCGAACAATGCTGCCGACATTCTCAGGGTGGAACAAGAATAAACGGTGATGACTGGACCCATGTCAGTACTACAATAAAGACTCTGACGTTTGTTATTTTTGATGGGTTGTGCTTCAGACTGACCCTTCTGAGAGCTAATGAGCTCATGTTAGCAACTGCAGCATGCATTCTGTGTGTTCAGGATATTGTAATGTATTCATGTTTTTAATTAGATAGAGGGTTGTGCTGAAAATGACAGAAGGGGCCAAGTCCTGCTCTGCATGTACGAGATATGAGTGCGTACAACTGCCACTCCCGAGCCTGCCTCGATTTTCACTTTCTCTCGTCTTCTCTCGTCTAACCGCCCACCTCCTGTCTGCTGACTGCAATCACCGATCCTGTTTCCCGTAGGCCTGTCATCTCCGGAGCCTGCTCTGTCACTGTATCAAGCTAATTTGATTTCTTGTATACAGGCAGCCATTAAAACTAATGATTTTCCTACTTCCTGGTGGATTGGGTCAGGCGACTTCAATGTGTTTAAATACAGAACGTTTGATGCGTGCCTGGAGTGTTTTTATATCTGCAGTCAATTAAACAACTGAGCTCAAGGTTGCCAGTTTTTAAATGATTTAGTGGATACTCTTTAAACTAGCCTCTATATAACTATGCTGATGACATTTAATGACATCCTGTTGTCAGTAGGAGCTTATTCACTACACTCTCATTACATCTTTTTTTCTGTTGCCTCTCAACCAGCTGCTGTGCCCTCTGGACTGGTGTTGACAGAATGTGGGATACATCCAACAGCTCCTATATAGGCCTACCATCACACTTCACAATATTGATACATGCACATGAACAGACATGAACATTTACGGGTAAAATGTTTGACATGCACTGCAAATCGCTTTCTTTTCACGACAATTATCGACCAGCACATTAGGTACAGGTGCTCCGTCTAAGAAGATCTACCACAAGATACGTACAGTTTCCACAGTAGCAGGCTGTGCATTTGCTTCCTCGGTCTTCAGTGGGTACTTAGCCAACTTAACGTAACTCAGAACTACAGACTACAACTACAGATACATTAATACTAAACAAAACACATTCTATAAATATGATTAGACAAAAAAATCCAACTTACACATCTTCACCTTGTCAATGTGGCGCGTATATTAACGGTGCATTTTCCCCCAATTGTGTGGCACCCCCTGATATCATGGCGCCCTTAGCATTCGCCTATTGCGCCTACTGGGCGGGCCGGCCATGCAGCTACTGTAAGCGTTGCAACCAAGAAAAAGGCTATGAAATGATGAGAATAGTAGTTGGGAATAATTGAGACAGTATCATGGAACAAATATTATACTTTAGGTTGTAAATCTTTATCAGTGCTCCTGATAGTGTTAAGACCAGCAAAGAGGGCTTTGCTCAAAATTGTACAAATCATCAATCCGAAGAATTATCTTTGCTTTTTCTTTAGATTTTTTTTTTAAGCAGACAGGCATATACTTATTAATCCCAAGAGAGGGCGCAGTATCTTAGTTTGTGAAGACATAGGCTTTTGGAACTGAGGATCATAATTTAAATTTCAGTGCGGGCAATAACAAATTGTCCATTGCTAATAGTTGAAGAGATCCTTGTCTGCATCCTGACTACAGTTAAGGGACCCTTGAGGCAACCGTCTGTGACTGCAACAAGTACTTTACATTACATGTACAATGTACAAATGTGTTAAAAAAAAACAGTTCCATGGAAGCGATATGGCATTATACTTTGAAGGTTCCATTGTAGCTCTTTTATTGGATCTCATTAGATTGTGCAGCTTCTGTATACCCAGAGACATATGAAGTTGTCTTGATGTACAGTCACTAATAAAATATTCAATGAGTATATATCCCTAAGCAAAGATATTCATTTGAAACTTCTCATAGAATGGAATCATTCATGAATCATGCACAACATGAATCATGCACAATTAGTCTCATTCAGGGCTTTATATTAAACTCTAAATACATCTTCCTAATTCATTTACAGTGCAATAATGACACGAGTCACATGTAGACAGAATGTGGATGTTTATAGACAGGGCTGAAATCAGGTCATTCGAATTTCTCGAGCTTATCTTCATCACTTGCGAAGAGCTCCGCCTTCCTGTCCGCTCCCAAGTCAGCACTGTCAAAATAACAATCACGTGTGCTCTCACAAGTGGGTCTTCTTCATGGAAATAACCAATCAGAGGAAAGGAGGCGGTCTTAGCCAAATATGGCCAACGCAGATACAAAACTGGATCAAACTGAAGTAGCTCTCAGAGGGGCCTTTTCTGGACACTCGTATCACAAAACCAAGGCATTTTTTGAAATGAAATTGACACTTTTATACTAAGTCCATGTTAGAGAGTCACTCTATGGAGGTCTAAATAGCCAAAATATGGGACCTTAAAAGAGGATTCCAGTGATGCGTCTTATTTTCCTGTGATAAATATTGAGAAAGTTATGAATCTTTAAAACCGGTGAAAATGCTTCAATTTCTGGCCAACTTCTTATCGATAAGAAGTCAATAGGATTCAAGATTTTCGGTGTGACCATTTTGTTGAATCTTCTTAATCTTTCTTAATCTTTATCAAAAGGTTGTTATCATTTAACGCTTGCTAAACAGAAACATTTGTGGGGAGTCCCTGGGACAAGCTCGCGGCTGAGCTCAACTGAGCGAAGAAATGAATCAGTTGATGAAGTTATTCCATTCAGTACGTTCACTGAAAAGGCAAAGGTGTGAGAAAGTCACATAGATGCAAGTCGCAAGTACTGGAAGTCTCAAGTCATAAGCTTCAAGCAAGTCACAAGTGACTGTGGGAAGAGAACAAATCATGATTACCATTATTATAATTATTTTTCTAACATTTGCATTACTGTTTACAACTACCAATGTATCTAACACGGTTATTGCGATAAATATTGGACTGTACTATGGGAATAAATATGTAATCATCACATTTTACAGCTACACAAGCTGTTTTTGGTGTGAGTCTGTGTCCTAAATATATTGGTGCTTATGTAAATAGGTGAACGAGAGGCATTAACTGTGTACACTTTGTAGCTTGTGGCGTTATGAAGTTCACTAGTTTACGGGCGGACGTGCCATATCCAATATGGCGGATGTGCAGCAAAAATCACAACCACAGTTTTTAATGGTTGCTATAGTCCATATTGCCGATCACTCCATTGTCTTCTCAGTTAAATCCATGACTGAAATGAAGTTTAGTTAATGTTTGATCAGATATATTGGGGAGATGAACTGTGAAGCTAACATACTGTAGCTAGCTTGCCTGCATCTGACAGATGAACATAGACCTCGTCGATGTTGTTTCTTTTATCTTTGAGTTGCAAACCTTGCATGTTGCTCTTGTCTTGTCTTTGTTTCATCAAAAAGCTCATCCACGAATCTAAATGTAATTGTTGGCGTTCCCATCCGTTCCGTGGTACTCGCTGAGTGAAGTGGCTCAGCCCTGGTCTCCCTGGCAGGCTGTTGGCAGGGTTGCCAGGTTTATGGCCCATCCGTCGAGTCTGTCATAAGATTTAGCCAAGGAAGACCCAGATCCTAAAATTGGCAACTCCAATCTAACTTGAGCCCCCCACCTCTGTGACAGACAATAAACAAGACAGTACAGACAAAAGGTTTGTATGAACGTTTGAATGAATCGTTTTGCTATAACTTTTATTGGCTCGTCATTTAATGTTACACATTACCACTGTCCCCTGAAAGCTCCCCCAAATGAAACATTGCTCTACCGCTACTGCTAAAGCTTTGTGAGGAGGAATTGCAATTAAATCATTTATCTTTTTCATTTCATTTAAATTTATCATTTACCATTTCAATTCTATTCTTTCTCCTCAATGTCCACTTCTTTTGACCTGTTTTTCTCCTCCCTTTCACTATCTCCTGTATGTATAGTACTTCATGTTTCAATAATGTTGTGATTAAATGGGGAGTGTTGTGTGGGCACTGTGTAATATTGCGATAGGGTTCTACCTCTTTCACCGGTCATGATCAGCATTTTTCAGCTCCCAAATTGGCTAATTAAGCCCTAAGGAGAGTGAGCTGCAGTTCCGTTAAG
The DNA here is from genome assembly GCF_024500275.1 of Phycodurus eques. Taxonomy (NCBI): domain Eukaryota; kingdom Metazoa; phylum Chordata; class Actinopteri; order Syngnathiformes; family Syngnathidae; genus Phycodurus; species Phycodurus eques. The sequence goes on along the minus strand of NC_084532.1, from coordinate 8,252,852 downwards.
CACCAGAGAAGTCAGGAATGCTGATGTTCTGCCTACTCTTGGGACAGGAACAAGTTGCAGGTTAATGGATGGTTGCCGTGGTAACAGCCACAAGCTGTGGCATAGAATGCCACAGCTGTCAACATCTTTATTCATTATTTTTCAGCAACAATAACTGTGGTCCAGATTACCACTTCTCCATGATGTACACTGCACAGAGGCCATCCAGAACTTGTCATACTTCCTGTTTCAGCCCCTGCAAGTTGCAGTCAATTTGATTGATGACTTTACACAACACTATAGTACTTCAGAATCAGTATCTTATTTCATCCAAACAAAATTTAGGTTTGAATTATATATAACTCATTGCAGCCCATTTTATACGCTCAATTACGCCGTATAGCATGAACAATATGAAGATATTTCACTGTCAACAACTAACATGCTTTATCTTGGTGTCATACAAGCCAGTAAAGTAGTAGTGTCTGAAGCAAAACAAATGTAATTTTAAAAAAATTTCAAAGAATACATACAAAATATCAGGAGCAATATAATTTCAGATATCTGTTTACCAAAACACATCCAGCTGTCCATACATGCTAAGTTACATTTGCATCACAATCAATGCTTGATAAGATAAAGCCTCTCAGTGGGTAATACCTTCAGCCTTGTCTTAATGCATAGAATGCATGTGTATTGACACATAAAACGTATTCGCATGAAATTGGCATCCAAATGTGAAATAAAGTAGAATGACAAATAACTGTCATAAAACGTCCTACAAATTAAAGCCTTGGGACATAATAGAATGGAATTAATAAGGCACTTGTGTTTAAAAAAATAAATAAATAAATAAAGCACAATCAATCATATGTTGTGTAACAGTAATGGTAATTTAACCATGAATAATTTACCTTGGAAAATGCACCGTGTTAAACATTTAAAACCCCAGCACATACTGTATTAATTAAACAGGCTCCCGGTGCTGTCATGTCTATTTATCACATTGGGATATATTTTTCTTGTGGCACAAATTTGCACAGAAATTATCTGAGGTGTCTATAGGTAGCCTTGGATTTTGTATTTGGTTGCAAGGGAAATATAACGTTATATATTTGAATGCTACAGCTCACAAGCTCTTAGGCTTCGACAAATGCCCAAATTGTATTACTTGTATAAGATTATTTATAAATTTGATATAAACCCATGAATGTTTTACTATTCTGGCTGCATTGTTTTCCAGATCACTTTGCTCTTATGCAGCACTAAGTTCACTCAAGATTAAGCAGGCTCTATTTCAGGCTTCTGCAAGTGAAACAAAAGTTGGTATTCATTTTTAGGGGCCTATCTACTCTAATAATGGATTGATACAACAATGTCTTTTTTTTAATTGTTGTGCATGAGCTCTACTGTCTGACAATGGCGGCACTGTGTCCACCTTGTTAGAACATCCGCCTCACGGTTCTGAGGTCCCAGCCTTCCTGTGTGGAGTTTGCATGTTCTCCCCGTGTCTGTGTGTGTTTTCTCTGGGTACTTTGATTTCATCCCACATACCAAAAACATGCATGGTAGGTTAATTGGAGACTAGGTGCGATTGCGAATGATTGTTTGTCTGGCTGTGCCCTGAAATTGGCTGGGGACCAATTCTGGGTGTACCCCGCCTCTTGCCCAAAGTCAGCTGGGATAGGCTCCAGCACACACACGACCCTAGTGTGGATTAAGCGGTATAGAGAATGGATGTAAAAACTATAACAATGTAGATGTTAATATTGCTGTCATGGACTGCACAACAAACAAAAGTGGGGAAATTTCTTGGTAATTTCCCAATAAAGCAAGAAAAAAACATTGGGCTTTGTTTTCTTGACTAGCACAAATCCGCAAGGGTGCAGGTTGCACCGCGTTGTTGTAATGTCTCAGACACGCGTAGCTGGTGTATTTAACAAAAGGGGCTGTCAGTGCCAGTGGGCGTAAACACAGCCAACTTTATTCGCCGCCAATCAGAGCATCTTATTTTATTCATTCCCTTTAAGAGAGGCACAATAATGGTCTCGCATGCATGGAGAGAGGGACCTGTGCTTGACTGGAGCATTGTCACATGGCCTAGAGCTGGTGATCTGGTGAGCTGATGATTGCGGGCAACCTCAATATGTCCACAGAGCTCATTAATCTATCCCCACCCAATGCCCGACTCCTCCCCATTAAAATGGGCTAATGACGATGATAATAATGATGATGCATTCAATGAACCGCTTTCTTCAATGATTCAGAGGGTTCAATGTCCGCTGTTCACATATTTATTAATAAAATACGTCTGATCCACCCAAAATGTCCACGGAGCTCGTGTATCTGTCTTCCCACTCTGCGAGGAGGCAGGTTTGACCCGGTTTTGCGTCTTTAGTGCACCAGTGAACGTCCAATGGGATGTTTGCGCTGGTGTAGGCGTCACCACAGCCGCCTTCAACTCTCCAATCGAAGCGGGTTATTGCATACCCTTTAAAAGCGGCACAAATTGTCTTGCATGGTCTAATCATATATGTGGAAGAGGGCTCAGTGACCCATGCGTGACTGAAGCATGGAATGTTAGCAATAAACCCTTATTTAATACAATAGGAGTAGGTTATAAATCACTGGTGACTTAAATGTGTCTGCTGACCTCATTGAGCTATGTTTCCTCCGATGATCGTTTGTTCCCCCCTGCCTCTGACCCCCATAGTGGCATGCCAGCCAGTTGGTGGATATAAAAATGATATAATAATGATGATACAAATAATAATGCTTTCAATTAATTGATTTCTACAATGATTAAGAGGCTTGGGGCGGCACGGTGCCCGACTGGTTAGAGCGTCAGCCTCACAGTTCTGACGACCCGGGTTCAATCCCCGGCCCCGCCTGTGTGGAGTTTGCATGTTCTCCCCGTGCCTGCGTGGGTTTTCTCCGGGCACTCCGGTTTCCTCCCACATCCCAAAAACATGCATGAGTTGGAGACTCTAAATTACCCGTAGGCATGACTGTGGGTGCGAATGGTTGTTTGTTCCTATCTGCCCTGCGATTGACTGGCAACCAGTTCAGGGTGTACCCCGCCTCCTGCCCGATGACAGCTGGGATAGGCTCCAGCACGCCCGCGACCCTAGTGAGGAGAAGCGGCTCAGAAAATGGATGGATGGATGGATAAGAGGCTTGGAGGCCAACTTTGTGACACCATAATGTTACTCCGCCAAGCGCATCTCCAAGGGCACAAGATTCATTACACGTTGGCTACCAAGCTGGGTGGTGTAAACGCAGCGACTCTTGGACGGAAATGAAGATACATCCCTAAAAGTAGAGCCCCCTATCACCAAAATGTCACATATTGCAGGCAAAAGCCAAAGGACACACCCTCGCTCCGTCGACACCGCCCAGCTTGGCGGTCTGCCATCTAGGCAAACACACACACACACACACACACAGCGAGCACTGGCACGTATATCAAGATGTGCAACATTTGCGCTGCGGCGCACGTTGCACAGTCTACGAATATAGAGCCCATAATGGTCGGTGAAATAACTTTAAACTCAATTTACATTTTGAGATTACAACGAAAAGAATGATGTTTTTCTGTGAAACACAGTTATGTTCCAGGGCTTCTTTACTGCAGCCAACACAGGGTGTCCTGAATCTTTACAAGGTACAATGAAATCTCAAGACTAGCTAGGCATTCTGGAGTGGACTGTGCTCTTAGGGCAGGTCTTGGGCTTAGCCTCAGGTCACGGGTCCTCCAGCAGGAAAATGACCCAAAACACACAACTATAATTATCTATGAACGCAAAACAATGGACTATTTTGAACTGGTCTTCTATGAGCTCTAATCTGTGGAAGGACCTGGAGAAGGAACCATTCAAACCTGAAACAGCTGGAGCAGTTTGCTTGAGAGGATTGGGCCAAAATACCTGTCGATGTGCAGAAGTCTTATTGAAAGTCACCAAAATTATATGATTGCAGTGATTGCCTCAAACGTTTGTAGAACTAAAGGGACAATCATTTTTGTCCCGGCCACTTTCATGGTGGACAACAATTGATGGGAAATGTTTTATAATATATATTTTTTTCTTTTCAGTAAATATTTATTCATTATACTTATGTCAGTTTCAAGTTATTTCAGTAAGCAGTGTGGGTTTTTCTTTTTTTTTGTATTCTTTTACCGGAAGGGTTTCAACAATTTTGTACACGTGTATCACCCAACACTTCCGCAATGATTGTCTTCATGTGTACTATGCCAGTAACCAAGGTTAACTTTATGTAGAGAGGCTATAGAATGTATAGCTTCTCCTCTGATACATAAGTGGGGTAATTTGCATTTTATTTTTTAGTGTAAGTTAATTAATCATTGGAAATTTTTAATGGGTCCCGGTCATGAAATAGCTTCAGTCGATAAAACCTCAAGATGCAGATCTTTTAATCGTTTTCTTTTTCTAGTATTCACATTTCTTGTGATATTAATTACTTTCGTCTGATTTTCTCAAATGTTTTTTTTTTTCCTATTTTATTTTATTTTCTGTAGGCTGCAACGCCAAACCATTGTCGATGACTGAGATCTCTGCATCCCATGATGGACAAAAAAAGTGGTGAGGGTCACCAGTGATTTTACCAAGGATGTTGGCAAATGATATGATTTTTGTACATCTTAGTGAGCTCGCTATGTAATGTAGCGACATATTTTTTTCATGTTTATTTCATGACGCAACATACAGCATGCTGTAGAGAAAAAAGTAATTTCCTCTTCCTGTTGTTGACAAAGGTTTCTAAATGTTTATTTTTCAGCTAATAACTCTCCTCATTTCAAAGTCTGTTTCTGAGATTAGACAGCATGGGTCGGATGGGCATGGTGGAACATTAGTTTTGGTGCAATCACTGCATGATAATTGCTTCTCAGCAAGTCATATGGTTTTAGTTATCAGAATACTTTTGTGTACTGCACCATGTTTCTAGCATGTTAGTATAACTGGGTTTAGTTAACCAATGATAATTTCTCTCTGTATTTTGTCAAGCAGCTAAAAAAAGGGAATACGTTTTGCTTTTACAATTTTGGCTTGAATTAGATCATTATTATATAGTTAGTACTTGTTGGAGGAAAAACTTTGACTAATTTACTGTGATATTTCTCCATACCAGCCAATGGCTTTCAGACAACGGCCAGTGAAGGTGGTGTTCAGAGAAAGCAACTACCCTACTCAGTAGAAACACCTTATGGTTTCCACCTGGACTTGGATTTTCTCAAATATGTGGATGATATTGAAAAAGGCAATACCATCAAAAGAGTCCACATCCAACGTCGGATCAAGGGTCCTCCCAAATTCAGTACTCTGCCCAGAAATTTCAGTCTTCCAGGGCATGTGATCCGGCCAGCCCCTAAAGACAGTCTGTGGACTGGGATATCCACATTGGGACCAACACCTAAATCACGGCTAACAGAGGTTCCGCAGATCTCTGATTTGAGAGCAAATGAAGGAGGAACATCATGCCAAGGGACAGCTATCCAGCCAACGAGTGTTTTTTCAGCTAGGCTCCGAGGTGATGGAATTCTGGGAGCTCAGGGTATTGAAGAAAAAATTACCGGCACAAAAAATCGTCCCAACTTGCTTAGAGCATCAAGTATGCCTATCACATTACAACAGCGGAAAGGTTCTGATTCAAGTAGCCCAGACCGTATTGTGGGAACACCAGAGAATGGCTCAACTGAAAACATGTTTAGAGCATCACCAGATATAACAGAAAGAAGATGTGTTACCCAAGAACGAGTGGGGATTCACCAGCAGATCACAGTGGCTTTGAAGCGGGTCAGAGAGCTTGAAGAACAGGTCAAAACCATCCCTGAGCTTAAGGCTCAGATCTGTTCACTAAGGTTGGAAAGGGAGCAGCTACTATGTCAGCTTCAGGCCCAGGAAAAGGCCCAGACTTCCACATTATCATCTAAAATGGCTCCATGTGCTGATGTTAGGATAGAAACCCAACCACAAGCTAGCAGAGAAGGGTTTAATTTATTTCTGACACCTCAACTTAATGAGCATTTGACAAGAAAGGCAGTAACTGAGGAAAAGAAACAGGGTAGCCCAGAGGCAATTATTATGCTTCAAAAAGAGGCGGTAAATCAAGGATTGATTAAGAGTTTCTGTCAACAAGAATCTAACATTCAAACACAGCTGCTAGAAAAATGTGACCAACACAAAGAGACTGTAGGGAGTCCACTTGAACATGCAGGGCAGGAAGATGGTAATGCAACAATGGGAGATAATTTTGGGGATTCGAGGAGTGTACATAATCTGCATGAAAAGCTAGTAATACTGGAGGCTAAACTTCTTAAGGCGAGTCAAGAGCTGGAGAGAACTAATGATCTGTTGAAAGAACAAATCGTGGAAAATCAAGTGAAAGAGGAGAAAATACTACAGCTAAGTGAGGGAATAAGAGTAGAGGTGTGTCCATCAGAAACACACTGCAGACCGAGAAGAGAAAGTATAGACACAGGGACAGAGACTGAAAGAGTAGACTATGCCAACCAGGAGACAGAGACACAATCACCTGGTACAGTAGATCAAGGAACTGATACCGAAAGAATCTGTATTGTGTGCATCCCTGTACCACAATCTGGATGTATTGATCAAGAAACGGAGACGACCAAGGTGGACAGTCAGGACAAAGTGACAGAAGTTGGGGCAGAAGGTTTTCTTGTTAGTGCACAACTACCTGTAGTCAACAGTATGGAACAGGGTACAGTCACTGAAAGAGCAAAGACTAAGGATCAGATGACTGAAACAACTGTAACTAAATCAGAGGGAGAGACAGACCATCCACAGAGGTCAAGGGCTAGCAGTGTTGATAGGGGGACAGAGACAGAGAGGATGCACACAATGGACAGGGTGACTGAGACAGAGGTAGCACAGATGAATGACCAGCATACTGAGACAGACGTAGAAAGAGTGCAAGACCACATTCCAGTCAGAAATGCTGAAACAGAGAGTCATGAGATTGAAAATACAGGAAACCAGAGGGATGAGGTTTATATTCGGGTCAGTGAAAGTGAAGAAGGCAAGAAAATAAATGAAGGAATTCAGAAAGATCACAGAGACGAAGTTATTACAGATATGTCTGTTTCAGTTCAAATAAGTGGGATTAAAAAAGAAACTGTAGCTTCACATTTTGTTAACCCGACCGAAGAAAGTAGAAGTTCAAGAGTGGTAATAGAAGAACATGCAGAGACTACACCAGAAGTAAGCCTTGTGCAAAAGAACTCAGAAACAAAAGCAATATTACTCTTAGAGAGTGTTGAAACACAGCATGTTTCACGGAGTGCAGGAGAGTCTTTGGGTACTGTCACTGTTGTAGTAGCATCAGAGAGTGCCACAGTGAAGACAGGAGTTCCAGTAAGACCCCAGAGAGGCCATAGGCCATCATCAGATCAGTCACAACCAACACCTCAACTTCAAGCTGCTCCTGTGTCTCCTCGTAGGGGATCCAGTGAAATTCAAGGTCAGCAGTCAAAAACTGACTCTCAATCCTCTGCAGAACTCTCCAACCGACAGCTAAAACATGAATCCCCATCTCAGTCTCAGTCTGGGGACAAAACTGCGGTGATATCATGTGAAGAGTCTAAATTGCAACCTCAAACTGAGATTCAAAGCCCATCATCAAGCGCCAAGGAAGTCCAAACTCGACCAAAATCTATCCAAGCCCCGTCTAAAACTACAACTCGACAGGATTCAAAAGAAATCAAAGCACCCACTAGAGTATCTAGTGTATCACAACCTTTGAGACGCAGATCTGGAGATGGCCATACACACCCAAGACGTCAGGCATCGGTTGAAATCCAATCTCCATCTCGAAGTTTGTCCGAGGAGAGTCAACCCCTTAAGAAAGAACCTGAACAACAGACTTTATGCAGAGGCGTCAGTGAAACAGCTCAGCATCAGAGTTCTGCTGAAGCATTGACCTCACGTCGTAATATTGACGAAGCGCAGCAGGTACGCAGAGACTCAAGTGAGTCACCAACCTCGCCTGCGGCTTTAGGTCAAGTCGTAACCCGGATAACAGGGCTTCTGGGGGAGCAGTGGGCTCAGTTGGGGAGCAGCTCTGGAGTGCAACCCTTGGTCAGCCAGCAGCAGAATCCTAGCACACAAAAACAGACGCCAGGGAAAAGCACGGAGGCAGGAAAGGGAGCCTCAGCCAAGCCTGCGGGAAAAGCAGCAACCACAGGGAAACCAGCAGGGAAGCCTGGTCCCTCCAAAATGAGCTCTATTCAGAGTCAGTTGGTCAGTTCCCTTAGTGTTCTTTCTGCCTTTTACTCACAAGGCCAGAAAGCTGCTGCTAACAAACAGCAAGAACAAGGTAAGCCCTAACCTAATGTAATAGCAAAGCTATATAATGGCAGTTAATTGCTTGAATGACCAGAGAAGTTTATTTGTAGTAATTCACCTGATCTTATGATATACAATTATTACAATTCATTTAATTTTGTGTCCATCCATTTTGTATAGTACTTGTCCTTATTTGAAAATTGATTAACACAATATTTAATTACACAATTGATCTCATCCAGTTTTATCACACATTGGTTCTGAAAGGCTGGAAGATCAAATATAAGAAAAGCAATGATGTAATAGTCATGGTATTGCTAGAACACAGTAAGCTTCCATTAAGATTACTGCAATGTTATTTCAGTGCTTCACAGGTCAGGTAGGCCTATTTGGGCAGTACTATATAACTTTAATTCATCCATTTTCTGAGCCGCTTCTCCTCACTAGGGTCGCGGGCGTGCTGGAGCCTATCCCAGCTGTCATCGGGCAGGAGGCGGGGTACACCCTGAACTGGTTGCCAGCCAATCGCAGGGCACATACAAACAAACAACCATACGCACTCACATGGACACCTACGGGCAATTTAGAGTCTCCAATTAATGCATGTTTTTGGGATGTGGGAGGAAATCGGAGTGCCTGGAGAAAACCCACGCAGGCACGGGGAGAACATGCAAACTCCACACAGGCGGGGCCGGGGATTGAACCCGGGTCCTCAGAACTGTGAAGCTGACGCTCTAACCAGTCGTCCACCGTGCCGCCTAACTTTAATTCATTTTTTAAAAAAATATTTGGCAGTTTGCTTGCAATCATACAAAATATCAACCACTACTGTTCTCCCTTGAAGGCCTCCGCATCAACCGCATCAGCGGGATAACTCCTTTGCCGGACAAACAAAAGAATACCATGTTGTCTGCCCCCGCCACCCCTACATGCTATGGCCGATAGATAGACAGATAATTGCGGATTTATTTTTGGATTTGAAAAGAAAAACAGGTGCAAATAATTTCGAGACATATCTCTCTCTCCCCCAAAGTTGAATGAGTTGATTAAAGCACACACATCAAAGTGGTGTCTTTCTTTCCTCCCCTGATGTCTCAAAATTATGTTTATGGCCTGGGAGTTTCCGTACAGACTTGCTCTCTGTGCTATCAGACATAGTTTATGTTCTGAGTTCATTTTAAGTTCAGTGCAGGAGCACAAAAGCTTCTAAGTGTGCATGTGTGTGTCCGTGGTTAAGGTTTACTGTACATAAGCTCATTATTATGACATTGTCTGTGAATTTTTTTCTTTTGTTTGTTTTTGCTATTTACCATCACTGGCAACACAAGGTTCTTGTCTACCAATAACAATGTTTTGACATCAGAAAGAAATGTATATAAAATATTCTCAGTCATTCAATTCCATTTTAATTTCAAAACACAGTATGGTGCCCTGACCAAGTGAGGCAGCACATTAGGGTGAATGACAATATATTTTATTGCAACCTGTGTTTTAACAATCCCCATCCTGATGCATTTAAGTGATAATGGCCATCATTCTTCCGTGACACAGTTTCTTTGGGGGTGGGATTGAGCCCAAAGCCGCATCCTTCTGTCTTGCATAAAACATGGAAGAGCCTTTACATTAAGACCATCACAACCACGCTGGGCTTTGAGCACATGAAAGTCAGGAATAGAGCAACATTACTTGTAAATCAATTACATTTCTGTTATATACATTAGGTGGCCTATCAAGGTTGTATGTGATCAATAAGGCTTAATCAAGATGTATAGATAGAAACACAATGGACACAATATTGTGTCAGACAATACTCAGTTATTCAATCAGGGGTTTGGCTAGGCCCCTAAATCCCCTGTAAATATTAATTCTTCCACCCATCAAGACATTTTGGAGGAAGTCCCTTTTGGTTCTAGCATAACTATAGACATCTGTCAAATACGTACATCAATCAATAGTGGAAGCATATCAGTGCTTAACTTTAGTAAAGCCCCTATTTAAATGCGAGGATGGCCGGATGAAAGGATGTACGGATGACGATGGATTAATGGATGGACTAAAAGATTAAGAAAATGTACTCTGTACTTTACAGAATTTGCAAATCACTTTTCCCTCTCATGTTCTGTCCTTCTCCCAGGTCTCAAATCTATTATGAAGAAAAATGGGGTTGCTGACAAGCAGGGGAATAAGGGAACCAAGAAAAACTTGAAGTTTGTCGGGGTGAATGGAGGGTAAAATCAGTTTAATCAGTGTCCAATCTGTCTGTGTTTAATAGCTTAATCTAGGCTGCACTCGTGCGTGGGTGTGTGTATGTGTGTGTATTTCTCTTTGTGTGGTTGAGCTCATCATCATTGTCTTTCTCTGTCCATGTTTGCATAATTGTACAGTAACAGAATGCCCATCTTAATAGACTTAATTCACTTGAACAGGAATGGATTTTCTGCGTTTTGTTACTTTAGGCTACATTTCCATTATGTTCATTGTGGCCACGGCAGCCCCGTTTGCCCTCAATGTAGTGCGCCCTGGGATTTTGGTTATTTTTTTTCTCCGTATTCAAGGCTTGCTAAATTTTCTCACGGTTTATCCCGGCGGGATTGACAGAGCTGCTGAATCCCAGAGGCTCAAACGCCAACTCCACGGTTTACCACAGTTGCTTGTACTTCTCCTCCTGGCCTGTCAAGTTCTGATGGGGTCCCTCACGTTTCTCACAATTTGTCAAGGCTTTCTATGGATAAAACGCGGGTCCCGGGCAGCCACAGCAGAGACTAATGAAGCTCCCCCACCGGACCGGTTACAGAGTGTTATCGGTGCGGAGGGGCACCTAAAGCCTCTCAATAAATGATTAATAATGTTAAATTTCCCCCAACAGCTAATTCACAAATCCATCTCTTGTGCCCAAAAATGCAAAAGAGCCTCGTATGCACATACACACTGCACAGTGTGCTGCATTGCCAGAAAAGAGACAGAGACATTGTCTCTGTCTCTGTCTGTCTCTCTCTCTCTCTCTCTCTGTCGCTCCCTCTCTCACTTGCTCGCATGCACGCACATACACTTTATAAAAGTTGTAGGCGTACACCCTAGCTCGCTGTGAGAACTGTGGCAAAACAGGACAAAATGTGTAACAAATGAGGCAGAATGTGACTTGACTGTGAGATGACAGGGAATACATAGGTCTACGCTTCCCATCCCACTGAGGACACCTACAAGTCCGTATACGCCCTGTTACGTACTGTCAGGTTTAGCTGCATTGCCTGTGTTTGACTAGGGCTGACTAGGTTTCTCGTTTGCACCTTGACTGTCGTGGCAATTTTTTGACAGCTGAAAAAAGTTGCACGGCGATCGCAGCTGGTCACGTTTGTCCATGCCGTCCCCCAATGTTGTCTCATGACCATCCTGTTTTGTTCACCGTGGCTGCTGGGAACATGGCGTTAACGCAGCTTAATATAGATTTCTGTACTATTCGGTAATGCCTCTTTGTCATGTTTTCAAAATGTGCTTTTCTATAGTAGGTGCATACAAGCACAACTCAACACAAGTTTGATGCTGCTTTATAGTCACTTGTCATCTTAACTCTGTTAGTCATTGATGCAAAATAGGTGGCACACTTTCTTGAGTTTTGCCTCACTGCTGCTGATACTATCAAGTGTGAAAGTGAGTTTACTGTGATGCACTTGTTACGCTAGGCATTTATTTCATTTGTTAGAGGAGATAATATCAAGCTTTTGGATGCCATGATCAGGATTTTGACAGCACTCCTCATAAAATAGACATTTTAAAACATGGTTTTGTCTCCACACAACAATAACGTCTGTAACTCGCTCTCGTTGTGAGTCGCACTTTTTTCCGTTATTGTGTGCTTCATTTCCAAATTGTCTGACTTAATCTCACAGACCAAATATGCTTCAGATTGTGTCTGGATACGTATGACTGAAACAGATCCCGAGTGAAACACAGGGTGAACGTTTACAGTACCGCTTTATGTTTAGCGTTACGAAGATAGGATAGGATGGAAGGAAGCTAGTAGTGGAGTTCAGCTCATTGATGATACCTCTCAAAGTGTTCAGTTGAGTCCAGAATAATCATGAAAATCCTTTAAAACCAGAAAGAATGCTGAAATTTGTTATCATAAGTACTATTATTGTAATAATAGTAAGAGTAGTAGTAGTAGTTTTTTTTAAGATTGCCTATTTTGTTCTCTCCCAAGATTCTCTGGAATCCAGAGAATTTTGCGGCCTAAAACCAAATAACCATGAATCAGTAATTACTCATTACAGAGGTGCCCTCATAGTGCCCGCATATATCATGATATTCCTTTACTGAACAAGGCTGTGTTTCGCTCAAGGGTGCACAGATGTGAGCAGGTAAACATACCTGAAATAGATCTTTATTTACATGTCTTACTGCAAAGGATGCTTTGGATATGTGGGCCAACGTTGTATTAAACAAGCATCTTTTTCATTTCACAGGGAAGACCTTTTAGTGTGTATTTAACCACGGCTCGTGTTGGCTCGTTAATTGCTTTCATATTAGTAGTCGCAGCCTTGGTGTTGCTGTGATGTGGTTGCCTGTGTATTTGTTCAAAGTCTGTACACATGGTTAAATTTAGGGAAAACACATCCCGCAAAGCTCATGGTGGACAAAATGTTATCTGTCAGCGTTTGGTGGTGGAGGCACAGGTGCAAATGCGTGAAGACTGACAGCCGTACAGGCGTGAAACTCAAATACAGTTTATGTACTAAAGGGGAAAAAAAGCCAAAAGCCTTTTGGATGTCCAGGTTTAAAAAAAAAAAAATAAAAAAAATAAGCACAGAGTCTGACTCGCCACAAATAATGACAGTCAGTCAAAGACTGAATAGACACAAGCAAACTAAATAACTAAGGAGACAATGAAGCACACGACACGTTGGCAAGAGCTGATTGGAAGAGACATAACAGGACGAGCCGGCACGGTGGGCGACTGGTTAGCACATCTGCCTCACAGTTCTGAGAACCGGGTTTCAAATCCCATTGGGCATTATCAGCGCCATCTATAGCGAGAGACTTTGGAAGCACAATTTTTTGAACAGGGAAAGCTGATTTTTGTTTCAGTTCAGCTCATCTGTTTGGACTTTTGTACCAGAGGGTCATGGTTCTACTCTTGCTGCGGACAAATGTTTAACGGCAACTAGTTGTTGGAGAGTTGCTAGTCTATACCCGACCACTGTCAATGTTTCCTTGATCGAGGCACTATCCCCAGCACATTTGTATCCACCTTATTCTGACATTCCTCCTTTCATGCCTGCATGTGTGTGAGTGGCTTCTCTGTGTGGTGTGCAATACAAATACACAACAGAATTTCCCCTTGAGGGATTGTAACGAGTAACTAAAATATAAAAACGAAAGAACGGTTACCATCATGACTTTGCTGTTTCCGGCCAGGTATGAGAGCACGTCGAGCGACGAGTCCAGTGGAGATGAGGAAGCAAAAGTGGACATTGGAGGAGAGGGGGGCAGCTCACAGGCAGAGGAGGAAAAAGACAAGGAGCCAGCATCAGCAGAAAAGCCTGAGGAGGGAGCAGATGCACAAGCGAAAGATGCTGAAATCTTGCCCAGCGAAGAGGCTGCAGTAGCTGCAGAGAAAGAGAGCAGTGAAGATTTGCTGGATTCAAAGGGGAGCCACGGGCTCCTCGGGGAAGAGGCTGAAGGGTGAGATAGATTTAAAGAAGGGACTCATTCATGCTCACACAGCTGACATTTTTATGGTGGATTTGAATATTTTTTGCAGTCTTTCAAACTAACTCCAAATAAGCGTTTGAACGGTTGTTTATCCCTGCAACTTAAACAGTACATCTTGCCAAATTACTACTATAACCAATGAGCACGTTGACCTTTCCCATGGAGATGATAGTGTCAAGTAATTGACATGCATTACAGTCAAATAATGAATCATGTAGATCGGCGATTCTCAAAGTGTGGTACTTCTACCACTCACGGTATGCAAAATCACAGAATCACTGCCTTAATACAGTTCAGTTGTAGTTAACGTTTTAGTGTAATACATTTGCTTGTAATCGTTTAAGAACTGTTTTTTTTTTATTTCGGTATTTTTTTGTAACTTTAAAGCAATACATTTGAATTGAATCATTATTAAAGTTAATATATATATTTTTTAATTAACCTCTATTTAAGCACAGTGTTAATGTTCAATCTGTGCACAATGTTACGGTGGCCTGCAATAATATCAAATATACACTACCAGTCAAAAGTTTTGAAACACTTGATCATGCTATTAAACGGAGAAGTTTCTCCGAATATTTGACAGAACAAAGATCCTCTCATATTTGAAGAACCCTCGGGCCTACTGTGCTACTGTATTTTAATGTTGAGACCAAAGCAAAGACTTTGAGAACCACCATGTACTTTGTAGATTGTCCTGCATTATTACATATTCATGATACTAATCTTTAACTACTGAACATTTTATTTCAGGGAAAAAGTTGACAAGAGCTTTATTGATGCCTGCCTCTATGTTAAGGATCGCATGGAGGAGGTTACCTCACCAGATAAAGAAATGGTAAGGATTTTTGACCTACTGAAAGAACTTTAAAGTTAATATTTTCATGTAAATTGCTGTTATAAAGTAAAAGTGACAGCACGGTGGACGCCTGGCTAGCACATCTGCCTCACAGTTCTGGGGAGCGGGGTTCAAATCCCAGCCCCGCCTGTGTGGAGTTTGCATGTTCTCCCCGTGCCAGGGTGGGTTTTCTCCGGGCACTCCGGTTTCCTCCCACATCCCCAAAAACATACATGGCAGGTTGAGTGAAGACTCTAAATTGCCCGTAGGTGTGAATGTGAGTGCGATTGGCTGGCGACCAGTTGAGGGTGTACTCCGCCTCTCGCCCGAAGATAGCTGGGATAGGCTCCAGCACGCCCGCGATCCTCGTGAGGATAAGCAGTACAGAAAATGGATGGATGGAAAAGTACAAGTGCAGTTTGGTTCAATAAATACAGTATCTTTAGAAGTGTAAAGCTCAACTAGTTGTCGGAGAGCCGCTAGTCTGCGTTCGGATTACTGTTGAGGTGGCCTTGAGTCAGGCACCTAACACCCCCTGCCTCAGCTCAGTCAGTCCGTACATTCCTGCCTGTGTGCAGTCCGCTTAATATCTCCTTGAAAGATAGAACTAGTAAAATATGAAAAATAAATCAAACATCTGAGCTAGACCGTGCTGTCTTGTGATCAACAACAACAACAACAACAACAACAAAATCTTCACTTCTGTCCAACATCGTGAATTAATTTTTGGGCAAACAAAGCTTGTCTTCTTCCTGCCCTAAACAGCCACATGGGATGGGACTGCAAGCCACATTCGTATTTTCCACTTGATGGATATTTCTCTTGCTGGGAAAAAGATGCCTTGTCTTTGTCCTGTCCCTAATTACATTTTTGCAAAAGTAATTAAAAAAAAAACAACAAAAAACAAAACAAATGTCGTGTAAAGACAGAGCTTCAGGCTTTTAAAAGGAATAATGTGGTTTCCTCAGCAGGTTAATAACCAGCTGCTGTGTGTAAATGGAAAATGAGATTTAGGCAGCACTATTTATAGCACTTACAGCTCAGGCTGTTTTTTTAATCAACATATCGTCACACGTTTCTCTGCTCTGCTCTCAGCGGCAAGTTTTAGTGGTCCTCTACCAGGAATGGTTCAAAGTTTCCAGTCAGAAAACTTCGCAGGCTGATACCGTCCGATTGTACCTCCGCCAAGTGGGTTTGACCACACCGACTCTCCTGCCATATGTCGTCAACCTGACCGACGGCAACGGTAACATGGCTCTCCACTACAGCGTGTCACATTCAAACTTTCCTGTGGTCAAACTGCTGCTTGATACTGGTGAGCACTTTTACCTCAAGACGTTTAGGCTACCGGTTTTTACCTGCACCCTTGCTAACTTCCACTATATCATTGATTTTTGAAAACTGTTTCTGTTCAGGACTTTGTGAAACAGACAACGTGAACAAGGCAGGCTACACTCCGGTGATGCTGGCTGCACTGACAGCCGCTGAGAGTCCCGATGATTTGGAGGTCGCACAACAGTTGCTGAGACTTGGTGATGTTAACGCACGCTCCCGGCAGGTGAGGTACTTCATTTACCATTGAACTTCAGGTTACCTGGGTATGCTGGCGGAATTACACCAATGTGCAATATTTGTCTTTTTGCGTTGAATAAAGTTATTGTCGATGACAGAATGGGATGTCAGCCTATCTTGAGAGGTTATTATCACAACTATGGAGTCATTTTCTTTGTCCTTTTTTGTTAATTCACATTAACAAACATTGTTAATGTGAATCCTATATATTTCCATATTGGCTGTGAGCCAAGGTCAAACTGGGAGATACAGTACGTGCTCCTTGGCAGCATTCTGTAGGGTCCAGTTTACACAGCAGCTCTTCAAACTCACACAAATTGTCCTTTGTCAAAGCAAGAATCCCTGGCTTTAGCCAGCTTTGCGTATGAATAGGTGAAATGATCTACTGTATATATACCTTTGTTGAGGCTGTACTCTGCACCATGACCTGTTCTTCTGTCCTATTTTTCTTCTTCTTACTCTCCCGAATACCTGGAGCCTCACATTTAATTTGAATCTCACTCTTCGTCTAGATGGGTCAGACAGCGCTGATGCTCGCCGTGAGCCACGGCCGCCTTGCCATGGTGAAGCTGCTGCTGACTTGTGGCGCAGATGTAAATGCTCAGGATTATGAGGGCTCCACGGCCTTGATGTGTGCCAGCGAGCACGGCCACACTCACATTGCCCGCCTGCTGCTGGAGACAGGTCACTGTGACACCAGCCTCACGGATAAGGTACTATAGCATTGACTTTATCGCTACAGGACATACAATATCATATATTATCTGTCAGATACTTTTAAAGTCAGGCTACCTATACTGTATGTGAACCTGCATCTTCCAAAATGACCATTGAGATAAATCCAGAATCTCCCAAACCTTATAATCCTCATAAATCTTATTTTTAGGAATTTACACAGTAATTTATGTTCTGTGGCATTCATTCCATAATATTTATATAAAATAAAGAAGAAAATCTTCATTTTGTGCATTTTAAATTGAAACATTAGATCCCATTTGTTCTCCACTGCAAATAAAAGTTTGTTGGCAGTTAATCTAGCAAATCAAATGATATTTACATGTCTCTCACATTGAAGACACGTTACGCTTAATTACATTGTAGATCATATGGGGTCATTTGAAAAAATACATTTCACCATTTTTGGGGTAAAATAAAGTGAGTGTCAATAATAATAAAGAATAACCTAAAACTACTGAAACGTATTCAATAATGAAAAATAAATCCCAGTTTATTTCTGTTTCTTGGCAGCCTGTTATGAGCATATTTTGTGACTTGAACTGAAAATGGACCCCACACACACAAACCACTGGCGCCATATGCTTTCCCACAGCCTATCAGCAAAGAAATTGCAATCATAAAAGGTTTGAATTCAATATAATGACATGTAGTGGATTAACATTAAACATTCAATAATGGTGTTGAAAAATGTTCTCAAGTGAAAAAAAAAGACATATAAGTTTTTGTGGCATTTATTTCAACGTGTGCGCTATTACGGGTCCGTCATCATTAAGAAAAAGTACCAATACTTCATTATTTTAGATTCAATGGACATTTTACATCACTTAAAATGTTCATATAATTTCTTTGTTTCGAATGGTACTGCCATCGCCAATCTATTATGCGGATGGAAGTAAAAGTATGTGGTATACCATAGGTATACTTTTGCAATAATGTTACATTTGCAAGGCAAATAATTTGATCACGTTTACAGTACCATGACAACCCTAATCCGAAATGTCACTTAGTATTTCAAAATGATAAACACGCTTCTCTTTGCTCGTCTAATACTAATAATGCCTGCTATAGCAGTAGGTGCTGAGGAGGCCTCAAACAGCGCAATACCGCCGCTATCAGGAGTAGAAGCTTCACTGCAGGTACTTGATGATTATTATGTGCTTGCTCCAGAATGGACAGACCGCTAAGGAGGTGGCAGAAGGATCTTCCCACCCAGATGTTGCTGACCTCATCGCGGCCCATGGCAAGGCTGAGTGCGGCCGCTGAGCCAAAGTCCTGTCTCCTCCAAACCAGCTCATGCTGAGCAAAGATGCCCCCCCGCATCGGCCACCACCCTCTGCATATGTGCCGCTGACCTCGAAGCTGCGGAAGCTCACAAACCAAGTTCCCAGTCAGCAATGTACACCCATATTTTCTTCCACATGTCAGCCAACACGCCTCCTGTGGGCCTTTCATAGAGAATGCTGCATCAACCAACCAACCAGTGGACACACACCAGGATAGTCGCCTTGATTAAAGCGCTCACGTGACAGTGACAAGGATTTTACATCCTGGAGAATCAAATGAAAATATGGACAGAGACATGTAGACGGAAAGATAACTGCTGCCTCTTTCTAATACTCTTCAAGCATTATACTAAGCACAGGATTTACCTTTTGAATACATATATCCAGTAGGTAAAATATTCACCGTGACATTTTTGTCTCTCCATTGACATATTTTTTTTAAAGGTGGAGGTAAGCCATTATTCAGAGCATATATGTCACAATATTGCATCAGACTATAAGTATATACAAACACAGAATCTGTATTTTCTACTGCGTTCCTATTTTTATTTTGAAATATTGCTTTGTAAATACTGAGATCAATGTCCAGGCCTTTAACTCATGTACTAAAATTGATTTTAAAAAAAAAAAACAAAAGTAATAATATAATTGTTTCGCATCACCCAACGGATATTTGAAATCATTCAGTGTCTTATTTTATAATAATAATAATAATTTATTGTTATTTGCATGCGAGCGTGTGTGTGTGCGTGAATTTGAGAAGAAACACCGATGCTTCAGTCTGCGATAAAATGATTTGTATCATATAGAATGAAACAGAATAAAATTATTTTATAACCAATATATAACGCTAACTTCAAATATATATATATATATATATATATATTTTTTTTTTTTACAAAGAAGATTGTATTGTGCAGATGTTTCTGCTTATCATGCAGTTGGTTTGTTTTGTTGGCTATCAACAGCTGAACAACAGTATGTTGTAATACTGTCAGACACTCCCACTCTTCCTCAGTGCAAATATTTCTCATTATTTTTCTTCTTCGCCTACTTGTTTGTCGTATGCAGCAAATTGCACAATGAATGTCTGACAGGCTAATACATTCCTAAATATTGATACCAATAATAATGAGCAAATGTAGCAATCATAACTCTATTCAGTAAATATGGCAGAAAAAGGCATAATACAAATGTATGAATTGCATTTCATCTGTCCTCACAAAACTTGATTACACACACACACACATATATATATATGTGTGTGTGTGTGTTTGTGTGTATATATATATATATATATATATATATATATATATATATATATATATGTATACAATCAAGTTTTGCAAGAACTATATATACATACGTATATGAATAGGCGCACAAATAAGACTTAACTCTGAGATCATAAGGACTGTTAAAGAATATGAAATTATGAATGAAACTGAAGATGAATTAATTATCATCCAGAAAATTGTCATGTGTTGGTCCAACTGTATTGTAGAGCTGAGACATTTCTCTGCACTTACTCATTAAAAATGCCAGTATTCCTTAAAATCGTCCAAGCAGGAGTCTCACCCTATTTTTAATATATTACAGCAGTGACTTCTGCCAAAACAAAACAAAACAACAAAAGTATCTTTTCATACTCCATAATCCAATTTTGACACAAACATTTATTTTATTAATGAACCTATCATTCAGTGCTTTGTAAAATGTGTGCCAATATGACAATAACATTGGTAGACTTAAAGTTATTCAAGTACATCAAGTATGTTAATAATATTAAACACATGCTGTGAATACCTAAATGATTTTCACAAGTGATCAATCAGACAATAATGTTAATTTGCACATCATGTGAAACTTGGACTTCCCATTCGCCAGGATATTGTCATATTTGTGATTTTATTTCCACTCTACTTCAATGCACAAGTGTGTGAACTTGTCGCCTCCCATCTTTCCAAATATTTGTGTTGTGAGAAGAATTTGTATCTGATCCTTTGTGCATTTGGTCTATATGAAAAACACATGAATATATTTAATCCAGTGTGACCTCGATGATACAATAAGGTTTTGCTGCCAAAGACTTGAAATCAAATCTGTTTCACATGGGGTTCAATATGTATTCTATTTGTTCTTGTAATGCCAGCCAAACACATGTATATACAGTATTGTGAAAATTATATAACCTCTACTATCAATCAATATGCTCTACAAATAATATTAAATATTTATCTGAAACTATATATTTTTTAACAATTACATTATATATATATATATATATATATATATATATATATATATATATATATATATATATATAGTATTATATGTATGTATGCATGGACAGACATTCCAGTGATTAAACTTTCACAGTGAGCAGTGGATAATAATTTTTGGAGTGATGGGTGGTGTAGTATTGGTGACTTTATAATGTGCCCTTCCATGTTACCAATGACACGTTACATCTATAATAAAATAAATAAATAAAATCAACGTACAGCATAATGAAAAATGATGAATATGACAGTCTAAGCTATATCTTTGTGTAATATCTCAATGAGCTCATATGTTGGAAACCAGAGAACTATTTCACAATAAATAAATATATACATAAAAAACTGGCCTTCCACCCCTTTTCATTTACAACAGAATACCCACAGCCATAATGTTTCTTGCATTTCCTGTCCCTGACTACTTGCCACTGTCTAATCTTCTATCACAATAATTTGGATAGTTTACAAAAAATAATGGACTCTAATTCACTGCATGTAATTGCATTTTTTTAAATTTGTATTAAAACAAATTTAATAACTTTTAAAATGTCTGGTTCAATAAAACTGACAAAAACTAGTTTTAATAAATGACAAAAAATAACCAGCAGAGAGCAGTGTTATAACGTGATAAGCACAGCTGCATAACGCCTTGCAGCTAATATGAAGAACTGTTGTCATACTGAATGCCGTTTAGTCTGTCATCCACACACATTTTAGAAAGTGACAACCTGTCAACATGTTGTGTCAAAATGTAAGAATCGATGCATCAAATCTGAATCAGCAAGCCAGGTGACGTGTGAAGAAGGAGGAAGGTGAGAAAATGATCTCAAGATCATTTGTGGCTTGGTGGTTAGCACTGTCGTCTCCCAGTTCAGATACAGGGTTCAGATCTCAGCTCTGGCCTTCCTCTGCGGAGTTTACAATTTTGCTTGCATGGCTCGCCTCTTGGCCAAGGTGAGCTGGACTAGACAGCTCACCCACAACCAGACCCCCCCCCCCCCCCTCCCCCCCAAAAAAAGATCATGACCTTGCTTTGCTAAATGTCAGTTACAGTAACACGGACTTCTTTCAAAAATAGCACCGAACCGAGTCCAGCCGAGACATGTACGCACACACAATACTTGAGTGTATTATAGATTGTTTCTCTTTTTGTGTGAACTTACTTGGAAAAGAAAGTGCTGTTTTATGCTTTTTTTGGTTCATTGTGAATGGTATTTTCTTGATTTTGTGTGGATTAACTACGAATTTATATTTCATAATTTCAGTGGCCTACTTTTGTCAGACTTGACGCTGACTGGCACCCCTTTTTTTTTTATTGTACCTTCTCCCATCTAAGGGAAGACTAAATGTTCTGTTTGTCAGTGTGACACAATATGTCGCTGGCATAAATTATTATTATTATTTTTTCTAATTAATATAATAAGAATAAGATAGCTTGCGCGACCCTAATGAGGATAAGTGGTACAAAAAAATGGATGGATAATAATAATAACAATAATAATGCTGAAAACATACTTCGCTTAACTGAATTAAAAACAATGACATAACACTACAAATGTAACGATAGCAGTTTCCTCCCACATCTAAAAAAACATGCACGGTCGGTTAATACTAGACTCTAAATTGTCTGTAGGTGTGCATGTGAGTGTAAAGGCTTGTTTGCCTCTATGTGCCCTGCGATTGGCTGGCGACCAGTTCAGGGCGTAACCCGCCTCTTGCCCAAAGTCAGCTGGGATAGACTCCAGCACAACCGAGTTCCATCAGGATGATAAGCGGTACAGACAACGGATGTAAAAACCTTTACTCACTACCTGTAATGTATCCTTGTTAAATCCATTGAAAAACAATTTCTTAGTATCATATTTAGTCGTTTGTGAAATTTTGTGCTCGCGTGCTACTTTCCCTCATCTTCCGCGGGTTCAGTCCCATTGTCCACAAAAACTAGTGACTCCCATGATTGGTACAGTACAAATAACATAATGGGAGGAGAGTAATCAGCTCTCAACTAAAGTGGATGTTAGTGCTGTTATTTCAGGTACTACGATTACATAAACGCACCGAGTTCTCGAACAAAAGTTATTTTGCGCGAGCTGGAGAAAACAGCTTCTCTGACTACGTAATAAAAGAAATAGAAAAAGAGAGTGATAACTCACAATCACAACATGGTGCAGATATTTACTTCCGTGCTTCACTTCATGTGCTTTACTGCGAAAGAGGAAATGATCTGAATGGGAATTATTTGTGTGTAATTAAAAATCACAAATGTTACCAATGACTGGTACTTAATGAGGATGCCTACAAGGCCTTATTAGTCCGGCCTCTTGTGTCAGAAAATGACACAGCGTTTATGTTTGTTCAAGCGCAATCTTGCATGAATGAGCATAACAGTCATATAAATGTAACGTAATGATTACGTATGAACTGCTCCGGGGTTTCCCGACCAAAGTCAGCAGGGATAGGCTCCTGCTCGCACTTGATAAGGACAAGCGGTATGGAGAAAATGGATGGATAGATGCAAGATAGAAAGAGAAGAAGAGAGTATATGAAATGCATGAGAACATACAGCAAAATCACAAGTGCTCCTATTCTGAATTGAAGATGTTCATCTTCGTTTTTAGCCGTCTGCCAGTATCAAGATGATGAGCAGCCTTTCTTAGAGTGGAGACTTTTTTTTTGCTAATTATCTACTAATGGCACTTTGCCTGTCAAGCTCTCCCGTCCGTGCCTTTCAGTGCATATACTGTAGGCATTCACACATATGCACACGTCGGAGTACACCTAGAGAGCAGCAGAAAATACTCACAAATGGACATAAACACATTGTTGCAAAGGTTATCTATAAATACTGTACAGACAAACACACACAGGTCAACACCAGTGAAAAGTGTGCGATGACGCACACATTATGCACACAGATGCACATATGTAAACACACACAAAAAAGACAGCAGCGTATCCCTGCCACTCTGTCTGCTCCCGTGGCTAAGTTGTGCAATTTATTATCCAGGAGATAATGGAACTGTCATCTACGGGGCAGAGAAGGCAGGGGAGGGAAAACGAGAGCGACAGAGAGGCAGCCGTGTGCTAACTACAAGAGGCGTAGTTACTTCTTCACCTGAGCTGTGTAACAAAGTGACAAAGCAAGAAGTGTTACAGAGGAATAAAATGGTTCAGAAGACAGTGAGCTCGAGAGAGATGCACCGGTGAATATGTGAAAGCACACTGAATGCTGATTATTTCCCCCCCCATTGCAATGGATGTGAAACATCTCTAAGCAAACTAGGTACACGGGCTTTCCTTTCGATTTGTTGAACACATAAACTGCTTAGTATTCTTAATGATATTCCTGATGGAGAAGACTCGGTGCCATCTACATCTATTACAACTTAAAACTGATCTTGTATTGTATCTTTATGTTTATCCATCCATTAACCTCACCAGGGTTGCGGGCGTCCCGCAGCCTATCCCAGCTATCTTCGGGCGGGAGGCGGGGTACACCCTGAACTGGTCGCCGGCCAATCGCCGGGCACATTTAAACAAACAACCATTTGCACTCACATCCACACCAACGGGCAATTTAGAGTTTTCAATCAACCTACCACGCATGTTTTTCAGATGTAGGAGGAAACCGGAGTGCCCGGAGAAAACCCACGCAGGCACGGGGAGAACATGCAAATTCCACACAGGCGGGGCCGGATTTGAACCCGGGTCCTCAGAACTGTGAGGCACATTTGCTAACCGGTCGTTCACCGTGCCGCCCTTGTATGTTTATAATTTTTGAAAATTGATTAACTTTATATTTTATATGTATAAAATCGAGGGGCCACTCAAATGTGTGTGCAGGCCCGCCAGTTGACAATTCCTGCACTAGATCACCGTGCGGACCTAAATTATATATTTGAAATGATCACGAAATGTCTTAATAAATATGAAAAGGTTATGCTTGACGACGATTCAGGGTGTTTTCTTTTGGCCCAACTATTTAACTTTGCTCTACTTTACTTGCATGTAATGTTGTAACTAACCTTTTTAACATAGCATGTAACCATTAATAATTTTGTAATTACTTTGTGATGTTACAAAGTTGTACATACAGTATGTATGTGTCCAGTATAAGAGAATAGTTTTAGAATATTACTCATTTTTGGAAGATTTTGGCCCTGCGATTGGCTGGCGAACAGTTCAGGGTGTACCCCGCCTCCTGCCCGATGCTAGCTGGGATAGGCTCCAGCACGCCCGCGACCCTAGTGAGGAGAAGCGGCTCAGCAAATGGATGGATGGATACAACAAAGGAAAATAGGGGAAATATATTTTTGGGTTAGTGTAAATCAAATGCAGATAATCCTAAATTCTTCACAGAATTTTAAGCATGTTCTTGGCGTCATTTACAGAATATTTTTTCCCTTTATTTTATTCTAAGGGATAAAAAGGATTTCCTCTTTATGAGATACCTTGACTTTTTTTTTGATTGCCAAGTGGTTCTCGTGTTTATTATTCCTCACAAATGTATTGTTTTCATTGTCTGAATCCATGAGATACCAAACAGTTATTGTCAAATATTTAGTTTGGTATGATTATTTTCAGTCATGACATTCACTGAGCGCGCCACTTTATAGACATGGGTAACAAAAATGCAGTGTTGCAGTCTATTACTGATGTGTCCAGTTCATTGAGTTTTATCATTAAGATGACCAATATTTATTTTGTTCAAATATAGCTTGAAAGGAACAACACTACACACAAGGCAGTTTTTACAAATTTAATATATCAATATATAGAGATATTTATGAACAACTTGATTTCATAGAAACGTGAGTTAGACCATTTTGGCATACAGTACAGATAGTCAATGTAAGTACAGAAGTTGCTAAGGTTTAACTTCCACAGCCCCCCCCCCCCCCCCATCATCCCACCAGTTAATCCCGTCTGTCCTCTTACAGACACTGGACACAGAAAGACAGAGGATAAAAGTATACAGGAGCACAAAACAAGGCACCAATAAATTAAAAAGGATAACCCCTTTCAAAAATACACCCACACAACAACAAAATCTATTTAACAGAATTAAATACAGTATGAAATTAAAACTCTGCAGTCCTGTTAAAAAGCAGACAAATGGAACAGACAACAGGAAAAAAATCAAATAAAAACACTTTGGCAGATTATTAATTTGAGTTACAATCAAGTAGTAAAGAAATCCAGTGTTCTTGTGTACAAATAAATTTATATATACTACACTCGTTTTCCCCCCTTCAGAGGTTTATGTACATTTTTTTAAGGTACATTTTACAGATACATTTAAAACACTATCAAAAAGTTGTATGAAAAAGTATTTACAAGTCACAATTCAAAACCATTGGACTGTACTTCTGGACTGCCTCACCTTTCCCCCCTCCCCTCCTAAGAGCATTATCATTTTACACAGTGCAGAAGGCTTCTTGAAAAGTTTTTGTGCAACAAACAGCATAAGAAATGTCTACCATACTGTATATGTGGCTGTGGAATGGAAGGAGGCCCACCCCTTTTTTTTTTTTTTTTTTTCTGTAGACAATGAAATAAAACTATTTTTCAAAACAGATGGAAGAGCCAGCTGACTAAATAAGGGTATTAGCAATTATATCCACCCCATCAATTCCCCCCAATAATGTTGAAATCTATTACGGAGTTGTAATTTTCCATTGCGGTACCCCTTAGAATTGTACTTGTTTCTGTGCAGCAACTTCACCCCATCGGCTTATTTTTAAGATCAGCTGAAAAAAGTTCAAAGAAGGACAATGACATCATTGACAGTTTGAAACCAGTCATTTTGTGTTTAAATGAAAAGGAACACAACAATTAGAGATAGCAGTTTGTTAAGAAAAGTTACCAAAGGATACATCCGAAACAAGTAGAGATCATTTGTGGTCCAAAATGCAGTCGAAGGGGCAACTTCCCTTGGAGTGTCTTCTTGACACCTGTGGGGGTTTCCTTGTTGATTGGGAGGCCTGAGTTATAGCCAGTGTTTATTATTATTATTACTAGTGTGCAACTACCTTGATGGTAGTGATAGCCCTTGCAAAGAAAATATGTTGATGCTAAGATGAAGATGGGATGGCAAAAGAGATCGGGGGAAACTATGTAACTGGAGCATCACAAACACTGAAACTAAAAATATGTTAAAGCCTTGTAGCTGGTGTTACTTTTTAGTGCTATGGCGTGCATGCAGTGAAGATGTGGAGACAAAAAAAAAAAAAAAAAATTTACATGTTAGAAAGCGTTCTGTACAACCTGGGTAAGCAGTGATAATTTCTACTTCTGGAGAGATTTGGAAGACCCTGTTTCGAGACTACTTTTTAGTGCAAAGACTGGAAGGACAAGCAACTGGTCATTTTTGGACCAAGACCAGTTTCATCAACAGATGCAGCTTTCGGATCCATTGAACTACAATTATTAACAAACAACATAACAGAATGTGGGAGTAGAATTCCTTCCTCTCAGTTATTTCAGTCAGACACTGATAACTAATGTGTGTAAACGATCATACCATCTTTCTCGCAGTGATTAAATTAAAACCAAATTCATTTGACAAATACACAACAGTGTGCATATACTGTTACTATAGTTCAGTCTGAATCCGACTCCAGTTAAAATTCAGCAATAGGTGTTGTTGAATGCATGATTCAGTGTAAATAAATTATACAATACATATCCTTTAAAGTGTCAAATCTCGTAGACATCCAGATAGAAGAGTTAATTAGGCATACCAACAGCTCTCATGTTTACTTGCATAAGCAGTTTAAATTGAATGACCATTAGAAAGTCATCCGGGCAATTACAGAAATATTCCCTGGGCATTTCATCTGATTCAGTGAGTCTGAAACATTGCTGCAGCAAGCAAAAGGAAGAGATGTTCTTTGCACTTGTTCATCCCTTTCCCTTCTGTCTAGTTTAAATCTCTGTCTGTGTGAGCTTATTCATCTTTTCCTACTACACAGTAAACTAAACAGGCAATCAGTAAGATTTCTGTTACTACGGCAGCTAATTGAAAGAAATACTCTCTAGGAGTAAATATCAGGCTATGAAACCAGAAGCAGGTTGTACTTCAATTGACTATGCCTTCTCTTTCTCATATGTATTTTAAATTGACTTGTACTCCTCTAATATTCTTATTCTCAAGATGAATAAAGAATCTATCGATCAAATAAAACATTGCCGTTTAGTAAGTTGCATTGATACATGAACACTATAGATCGCTCATTTCAATGACTCAAAATCGTAAATGTCCTCTCAAGACAATGGAACCTCGATTTAACGGACCCAGATAGTATGGATTTAGGATTTAACGGACAAAAACTAGTGTCCAGTTGGAACTGAAAATGCCCCTTTGTGGCATATAGATGATGTTATTTCCAGAATTGGCCGCTGTTGTTTACTGGACATTAGTTTAGCGTTGCCGTAGGCACCCAGCTCAAAAGGGGCGTGTCATCTCTACCTTTTCATATCTATGGCTGTTGTTGATTCAAGTGCTTGTCGTGTACACATCTCTCGAACATGCTATACTGATTTTGGTATGGTAAACAGTTGTTTTTAGTAGAGCCCCTTTCTATGGCCTATATGTCAAACTCAGGCATACGGGACAGATGTAATTTAGATTTGGCCCGCTCGCACATCGAATGTGTATTAGAGCTGGCCTACCTATATATAGCGCATGCACCACTAATACTACAAATGCTTTTCTGTTGCAGTCAGTCTCCTTGGGCAAATTTACATCTCCAAAATGGCCAAAAGAAAGATGGAAAAAAGGAGCTTTCACGACAGATTATCTGTTCACAAAAATAAATAACAGATCTATTTGTCTTGTGTGCGGAGTCAATATTGCTGTAACGGAAGTATATAACACAGGTGTCAAACTCATCCGGCCCACCACATCAATTTATGCGCCCCGCGAAAGCAAATCAAGTGCGTCGACTTCATGTTTCTTGCCAAAATGACAACATTGCAAATCGTCTTCCCTTTTATAGAATGTTGATTGCAAACATTTTTGTTACCAATCCCCATTTCAAAATAAACTGCATTAACAACTTTGTACTGGCTTCTGGTTTCAAATATAGTTATTCATCATTTTTTTTGTGTATATGTAATAACATGAGGCAATTGTACATTTACTGTATATGCGTTCGCGCTCATGACGACCCTCCGAGGCAAACCATAACTACAATGTGGCCAGCAGCAAAAATGACTTTGACACCCCTGGTATATAACATAGCTTGAATGAATGTTTTTTCATGCACTTTTTCTACTTCAAAGTCAGGATGTTTGATAGTTTTAAGGTTGAATTTTCATTGATTCATTTTTTGTTTGTTTGTTTGGTTGTTGGCCTTCGAAAAAAGATTTCCATTAAAAATAAACTCCACTAAAGATGGAGAAGAAGACAATATAATTTTATTTGACCTATTTACATATCCCTGATGTCATATCCCCATAACCATCATCTATAATAGGAGCAGCAAAGATAAGGAAACAAAAAGTCTACAACATCCTGACTGAGAATAAACAAACAGCCCCCAGTTCATTGTAACCAATGTGCATAACTCTGACGCCAACACAGAGGATTACTCATAATGCTCTTTTCTGCCTTGCTGCTTTTTGCCTTGAAGCTCAACTTTCCGGTGGCACAAATCCTCATATTCACATAAAAAGCCAATTTTTTACTCTTTCACCCTCAAATCACCTCCAAATGATTCCGCACCCTAACTCAAGTCCCCCCGAACACACACACACACACACACACACACACACACACACACACATCCTCGGGTTCAGAGACTGATTTCTTCATTATGATGTTACGCTTTGCTTCCTCAGTACTGTATGCGAAGGGGCAGACATGGAGAGCTGAAGAGTGAAAAATAATACAAAATAAATAAAAAATAAAAAATGTCCGCCTTTTCAAATAACACCTAAGGGGCATAATAGTCTTTGCCAACTACTGTATATCAATTGAACTGTCTTCAGCTGTGCAATGATAGATAGCGGTAACATATTAACAGAGTAAACACGAATATGATAAATTAAGAATTATGCTTGCTGCTCTGGCACTGAATACTGCTCAATAAGGTTAGTTTGACAAATATCACAGAGCAGCATGTAAGTGTTCACTAGGACTACCAGGAGGCCGAGAGAGAGAGAGAGAGCGCAAGAAGAAATGGGTAGAGCATAGGCTACTATGCGATAGCATTAAATGTAGTAGCAGCTACTGGTGGTAGTATTGTTACTACAATGAGAGCACTATCAGAGAAAGTTGGGGTATATTGATTGTATGAATCATCTCTGCTCCTTAAAGAGAGGCAAAAGGAGGACTGTCGACCTTATTGTGGAGGTTGGGATGAGGAGGGGGGAGGGGCCAAGGTGGGAATGAAGGGAGAGGCTTCATCCCTCCTTCAGGGATAGCCATCGTCCTCCAGACTGAGTGCCACTCGCTGAAAACAGCAGATAAAAAAAAAAAAAAAAAAGTTAAATGGGGAAAAACAAAAAATCTAAACAAAACACGAGACAGTGGCATGATGGACATCACAACAGCGCAAAATAGAAAAAAAGGCTTCAGCTATTTATTTATAATTTTCACCTACTCCTCCTACCCTGACCTCCTTGTCTTTTCCCTTTTCTGGCTCTTAGAGGCATGCAGGCTGCATGCCTTTGGCTGCCAATGTTTGGCCCACAAAAAGCCAGCCGGATCTCTCTCTGGCTCTCATAGATGCCACATGAGAGTAGGACAATATTTGGGTAAATGACAACACCAACAAAAAATGCTAACCTATGTGATACTTCCTTGCCAAATGGGAGTTTTAGTACATTAAAAAAAAATACTAATTTGTGCACTTATCTGTCGTCGTGCCAGTCTCCTTCCTTGCTGGAGTGACAAAGAAATCAGTGTTGCCGTGCCAGCTGATCAGAGCGCTCAACTCCCATCCCCCATATTCTTTTTTGGCTGCCCTTCACTGGATGCTCTGCTACTCTGACAACATGTCCTTACAGCGACTTCAGTCACCACCTTTTCTGTTCCCCTTTAAGGGGTTGAATGCAACTCACAGCTGCAGTTGACTCTTGATTTTGTGGCCTCAAGCCACAATGTTGCACCTGCACCAGTGGAATCTTAAAGGCAATACATTGCTCGCAGAATTAAAATATCCATCCATTCATTCTCTTAACTGCTTTTCCTCACTAGGGTCCCGGGCATGCTAGAGCCTATTCTAGCTATCATCGGGCAGGAGGCGGGGTACACCCTGAACTGGTCGCCAGCCAATCACAGGGCACATATCAACAAACAACCATTTGCACTCACATTCACACCTACGAGCAATTTTAGAGTCTTCAATTAACCTACCATGCACATTTTTGGGAATGTGGGAGGAAACCGGAGTACCTGGAGAAAACCCACGCATGCACGGGGAAAACATGCGAACTCCACACAGGAAGGCCGGAGCCCGGATTCAAACCCACAATCTCTGAACTTGATCACTT
Organism: Phycodurus eques; assembly: GCF_024500275.1. Classification (NCBI taxonomy): domain Eukaryota; kingdom Metazoa; phylum Chordata; class Actinopteri; order Syngnathiformes; family Syngnathidae; genus Phycodurus; species Phycodurus eques. Next base: position 8,221,627 of record NC_084532.1, on the reverse strand, counting down.
GATCACTGCGCCGCCACCAAAATGTATACTTTTTAAATTGCTCTTGGTTGGCTCCCAATTTCATTTAAGTAGTAGGAAATAAAGTTCACATGAAACAATTTACTCTAAAAATGTGAACTACTTTGCTGTCCTGTCAGCTGTCTCTAGAACTCGAAATATTCCTACCAATGAATTACAAGTTGGTAGCACCACATCTTCAGTGATATTAACAATTGTCATCATACCAGTGCTGTGTGATGAGGATCCCAGTTTGCTCCGCAACTAAAACCAGCAGCTTCTTAAAACAGGCGATATGTGTCAGTCTATTTTTTTAACGTAGGACCCTGACAATAACGACATTATCATGTCTTTCTGACGAAACATTTAAACAACTAGAAACATGACAAAGTACAAAAATTGGGATTCAATATGATGTCAAAAGATGAAAACATTGATCAAATGTTTATACTATATGAGCATGATCAAAGGAGGAATGGTAACATGGTGAAGGGCTTCAAGTGTTTGGCGTTTTCAGTAGTTACTGCAAAAACATGATGTGTGAGTATGTTGGTATGTGCAGGCCTGCTTCTCTTTCACCAACAAGTAGGCTTTTCTGACTCCCACGTCTCCTCAGAAGGTTCTTTTCTCATTTGCCACTGGAGAGCATTGGCGCCCCCGAGTACCAGTGAGAGTTGCTGTCGCTGACGCCGCTCCCTAGAGGAAGCGCTATGAATGGCTGACTATGGCTGCCACTCACTGCTGGGTAGACGTGTCCAATGGACTCGCTGTGACGGCCGATATGGATTTCATCGTCGTCGTCCTCCGTGGTCTTGCGGTAAACAGGGTTGTCGAAGTTCATGCTCTTGGTGTTCTTGCGCCGCCAGTTGCGCCACACCAGGTAGGCGCCGATGCAAAGTAGCCCGATGACCACTGTGGCAAGGATAGGGACTGCATGTGTTTAACACACACACAACAACAACAGACGGCGGGAGCGTTAACACAGCCCAGGGGACACAGAGCGGCACCTTAAGCACTTACACATGAGCACAATTTCTCATACTGAAGGCTCATTATTTTCTTTCCCTTTTCAAGACCCAATTTATTTTGTGCAATATCACTCTACCTGAGAAGTCAATACATTTTAATTTGAATAAAAGATATTTAATTACAATCAATAAGATGTTTGTATGTTTCAACCTTATCAATGTAATAAATTATTTTGTTTTAATTACAACACAATTCTTACTAATTACTGATACTTTTAAACTCCGATAACAACCAATTTGTATTACTTTATATACCCAAGCAATATATTGTAGTGAAGGGCTTGGATAGTTGTGAACAGCCATGGCCTAATCATTGGCAAAAGGAGACCTGAAGGCCCCCCCTGCCAGGAAACTAATAAATAAGGTGACAAAAAGTATGCTGAAAAGAAAACAAAGAGCCTTCATATGACATTGACAGTACATCCCATTACATTCATCCTCAGGCCACATTTTGAATCAAAAACAGAAAGTTGAACGCACATGCGCCATTTGCAACAATGAGCACCTGCATGCATCGTTATACTGTACATACATACTACCTCCAACATACACACATAAACAGCATACATGCATGGGACTGAAAAAAGTCATTTTGTAATGAATCTTTCTGAGCCTAAATCCAAGAAATTACAATTGTTTTCCCTCCCTACAATAAAAGCCTATCAACGTTAGCTTGTTACTTAGCTGCTAGTACTGTTTTAATGTGCTACCTTTATGTGGTTTACATGAGCCTAAAGGATGAGTGATAATTGTGTTTGGAATTGAAACCGTGATGAAAGCAGAGTGAAGGGCTGTTAGCCTTTTGGAGGGTTTCAGAAAAGCCAAGTCTCTTTTCCCTAATTATCACGGCTACCCTACAGTACCTGTAACTAGTGCACAAATACATGTTTGTATAGGTGTCTATGACATCAATGATGGAAATAGTTTTGTAATTTCCCTTGTGTTAGACATGTACCGGCATTACCAGATAACTAGCAACCCTTATTGCTCGGTGACTGTTTTTTTGTCAAGGTCTTTATGTCTCAAAAGTGTTCTCTGTCAATTGACTGTCTGTTGTCGTACTAGAGCGGCTCCAACTACCGGAGACAAATTCCTTGTGTGTTCTTTTGGACATACTTGGCAAATAAAGATGATTCTGATTCTGATGCACTTGAGATCCCTCTTTGACTGGGCTGAAACTCCACACCCCTCTTTTTTTTACTCTCTATATGCCCATTGGGTTGAAAACATCTGCTTCTGTCTCATTTAGAATATTTCACTCCAATTACAAGCCACCATAAATGACAGAATTTGGCTAAGTACTGATTATAATAGTCAGGCTGATTCCCCTTGAGGAGATGCTGGGTGGGCGCGGTTCATTAGTGGATGGAAGCACAGAAATCCAGTCCTTGTAGACCTGTGACAATAATTAACGTTTCAAATCTGCAAAAAATGCAGAATGAGGGGATTTACTGCCTCAATGAATATCTTGAGGGTTGAATGAGCAACGGATGAGCAGGGGTTAATAATCTTGGGGTCTTTTATAATGAACTGAGTTGATATCTTAATTGTAGAGAGTGGGAAAATAGCAGAACACCGTTTGAGAGCTGCCCCTGTACTCAATATAAGAGCTGAAAGAGATCTCATATGATGATCCTTAAATTACATTTTAGTCTTAATCCCATTTTGTAGAATAGGGGTCATTCCTGGCTATTAGTACTTCTTCTGTTCCTATGAAAATACTTAATATTTTAATTAAAATAAATAAAATTCTGATGATGATTTCTTTTCGTCATAGATTATGATCTTGCTTCCAACATGAACACAAAATATCCTTGTAGACTGTTTTGTAAATTCCCCCTCCTGGAGTCGTCACCTTATCGTGGTGGAGGGGTTTGTCTGTGCCAGTGATCCTAGGAGCTAAGTTGTCTGGGGCTTCACCCACCTTGTAGGGTCACCCATCGCAAACAGGTCCTAAGTGAGGGACCAGACAAAGCAAGCTCAAAGAGAACCCGAGTGAACTTCTGTGCTCATCATGGATTGTCCAGAACAAAAACCATGTATTCAGACTAGCGGCCTCATGTCTTGGACGCTCGGGTGTAGAGAGGCACGGTGCTGGCAACCGATCACCACCTGGTGGTGAGTTGGCTCCGATGGTGGCGGAAGATGCCGGCCGACCCAAACATAAAGTGAGGGTCTGGTGGTAATGTCTGGCAGAGTCCCCAGTGAGAAGGAGTTTCAACTCCCACCTCCAACAGAACTACGCCCACGTCTCTGGTGAGGCGTGGGACACTTGAGTCAGACAATTGTTCCGTGCCTCCATTGTCGAGACGGCCGACCAAAGCTGTGGCCGTAAAGTGGTCGGTGCCTGTCGTGGTGGTGATCCCTGAACATGGTGGCGGACACCAGCGGTAAGGGATGCCGTCAAACTGGAGGAGGAGTCCTATCGGGCATTTTTGGTTTGTAGGACTACAGAGGCAGCTGATGGGTACCGGTTAGCCATGCAAATACAGCTTTTGTGGTCGCTGAGGCAAAAACTAGGGTGTGGGAAGTGTTCGGTGAGGCCATATATATATTTAAACATTCCTTTTTGTGAACAGATAGGAAGCTGAAATTTGCTATTTTATGGAGCAATGGCTAATTTGAATGAATAAAGTTCCACCCTGTTAGATTCCATCCTGATAGGTTTACCTGTGGAAATTTTATTACTCAATTAATTGTGTCAGTGTTGGGAATTCCACCGTTAGGGTCCTTTGCAGCCCTGTTGAACTCCTTTCTAAGCTGTTAGTTGTACTATATTTTTGATAATTCATTCATTCATTTATTTATTCATTTTCCTCCGCTTATCCGAGGTCGTGTCACGGGGGCAGCAGCCTCAGCAGGGAATCCCAGCGTTTCGTCTCCCCAGCCACTTCTTCCAACTCTTCCGAGAGGAACCCGAGGTGTTCCCAGGCCAGCCGAGAGACGTAGTCTCTCCAGTGTGTCCTGGGTCCCACTTTCATTCTAATATGCCAGCGCCACCTAGTGGCTATGAAAAAAGGTTTAGCCTATGCTTTCATTCCAACATGACAGGGATACATATACACATACTAAGTTTACAAACTCTGGCAGAATTTGTGAAATATTTTTTTTTTTTGTGTGTGTGTGTTTTTTTTTTTTTTTTAAAATACGCCTGATGACTGAACAACAACCATTATTAATTTCTTCATGGTTATGTTTTGTTTGATGATAACGCTTTTCTGAAATGCTTGACAGTTTAATTTGAATCCTATTAAAATAAAAGTAAATGTGTTTCGCCTGGCCTTTAATGTTTTTTTAAGAATTGTACCCATCTTACAAATTCTGCCTGGGTAATCAAACATGTGAGCACAACTGTGTGTTTTCTCATTTACTAAATAAAAGGAGGGCTGTGAATTCTCAAAATAAGGGCAACTAAATAAAAACAAAGTTTTACGTCTTCAAATAAAGTGCTTAATTAACATCAGAATAATTATTTGAAAATACTAACAAAATACAGATAATACTTCATGTTTTGATCATACGGGGAGAGGCAAAATCATGCATTGTAAAAATCCATCATACATAGGTAGAAGGGTTTTCCATAATTTTGAGGTCAACTTTGGGGGTGCGTATTATACATGTGTGCACATTATACATGAGAAATTACAGTAATTATATCTATCTGATATAATTAAAACCTTAAAACGTAGCAAAGGTTATCACACTAAAAAGTCAACAATCGCTAAGAAGGACCAATACAGTAACTTTACTCCATTTTTTTTAAACTGATTGCTAGAATATAGAATACCTTTGCAAGCATACTGTTCATCTGTAATTCCTAAAGTTAAAATAAATAAATAAACTGAATCTACCACCTTTTGGTTTTGTTCCCACATGTAAGGTTCTATAAAACCAAAAAAATTATTTATCTTTTTGATTTGGGTCTGTCACAAACGTGTGAACATTTGTATGAGTGAACACTATAAACAAACAATAGTGATTGACATCCACCAGGTAGATGATACATATCAAAATGCAGATTAAAGAACATGATTATAGGACTGGTCACAACAAATTGCCTTTCAAAAATGTCCAATGTGTCTACACCAAAGCCATTAATAAACATTCAATTTGGCTGATGCGCCACTCGAAGCCTGATGTTACATAAAGTAAGGTCTATGCTTTTATTAACAGAATGTCAAGATTTGTGTCATATCCGTCAATGTGTTGCATTAAGGAACTGAATGTTTTGTGTCCACCCTTGTAAATTGGTGGTATTTGGACAAATGTGTAAAAAAAACACAAAAAAAAAACAAACAAAAAAAACAGTTTTGCATCACACATTTGACCCTAGTGCTCTTATTTTTCACACTTTATCATCGGACTAATAGTTACCCATTATGAAGCATTTGGATAAAGTTTTAAAGCATTTGCGCCATATTGTCTGACGTGAGTTGGTCCCCCTATACCGAGTCTGTACAATTTATACACAGCAGATGAAAAAAAGGTGGATAAGTCCTTAATTTTACAGCAATGTAGAAGGGGCTTACCAGATGAATTAATTATTTTAGTAAAGGTGAATTAGTTTTATTAACATACTGTTTTTAAAATGAAGTTGTGTAACAATTGGACAAAACATATAAACAAGGTGTGCATGCATTTGTTTGTTCTTTCATGTTGTTGCCCAATGTTATTATTTTTTTAACACTTTACTGACATTGTGATTTACTAAGTCAGAACTTACCACTCATTAGAGAAATACACAAAAAGATAAATAAATAAACTAGGTAATTTCCCCTAATCAATTCTTGGTCAGCCTTTTTCTGTTTTATCTCCTTTGAACAAATATGTACAGTATGTAACTTGAGTTCCAAAGGGTCATGACACTCAGATAGATTGCAATGGGAGCAAACAGTATGCTCAAAGTGGGAATTTAATGCTATTTGCAGCCAGTCAAATGTGATGGCAGAACATGAACAGAGCTCCCCACTTGCTCGAATCCTCTTAATAATGACATACTGTAATGGGCACATTACAAAGGCCACCACTGACTAATGAGCTTACTGGCTCGTAATAGCTTCATCTAGCCATGGGACCAGGGGGCTGTACTAGCCATGGGATCAGGGGGCTGTAGTTGAATAATAGTACAGAATTGTACAAAATTACTAAACCATTGGGTATTTTCTGATAGAACACCACTGAGGCTAGCCAAAGATTTTGACTGTTTAAACCCACAAATTAAGTCAGTTAAATCGGGCAGGTGGGAGAAAAATGCTTTTTAAGTCATACTCATGCATGTACTGTACATGCACACACACACACACAACAATCACAGAGGGAAAAGCCAGGAGGGAAAAGCAGGCACGCAAAAAGCCAAGACAACACGGCTAGAAAGTCAAGAGAACTCACCGATAGGAATGACTATCCCCAAGACAGCAACTGTGATGTTGTTGCCTATGAGGTAGTGATCACCCGCAGCTGTGATGGAAGGAAGAGAGAGAGAGAGAGAGAGAGAGAGAGAGAGAGAGAGAGAGAGAGAGAGAGAGAGAGAGAGAGAGATGCAACAGTTCCAAGTTATTTTCAAAATCATCCCCAAATACCTTGCTAGAGGGGAATTTTTTTTTCCTGCAGCAAGGTAGCATGATGTGTGAATCATACAGTACTTGCAAAATACTGTAAAAGAACAGATAATTATCCCTATTCATCCATAAAGTATATCATGTGAAATTATTAGATTAGACAGCACATCTACAGTGTAGAGCAAAAACTGGCATACCTTGATAATTGTGCAAACGCAAGGCTAGCTGCACGCATTTGCCAATGTGACAGACCGCTCTGCGAAAAGCTGGGCGTACCGGCACAACGAGGGTGTGTTCTTTGACATCCACCTGGCGCATGTGACAATTTGGTGGCAGAATGTTGGTCTAAACTCCCCGCCTCCTGGGACCACGGCAAGTCAAGGAATTTGACCATTTGGTGTCAGTTATTCCAAATCAAAAAAGGTTTGGACCAAAGTTACACTATTGCCAGATGCAGTTCGATGGAGTACAAATGAAAATGTATTTGAATTAATCTATACTGTTATAAGAGCACTCAACTTGGGATCCAAATAAAACTGTATCCTAGAGAAAATCTCGTCAGGTTTTTATATGAGCATATGAGGTGTGTATTACAGCTCCTGTTTACCTTCCCTCTTTCTTCCACCTTCCTACATTCCCTGTTGACTACAGGAATTCAGCTCAGATATTGGTGCGATTAGCTATCATGGGCGATTTCCTTGATCAGGCCCGGCAATATATGTTGGGAACGACAAAACTTCTTGTAGTGTGACATAACCCCCGACCGACAATTTGATAGCCCTACAACACCAAAATGAAAAGTTTAGCATGTTTGATTTCTTGGACATCTTCAGAGTAGTGTAACATATCAACGACAACTCTCCAACAGCGCACCTTGACGTTGACCAACAGGATTGCGTATTTTGACCGGTGCATCGCCTCCCGTGCTTGCCGTTGTCAACATACTTGGTCGCCGTTGTCAACATTTATTTACACGTGCAAGCCAAAGTTTACCGAAGCTTTAGAGCATGATTTGACAGAACATTGGCATGTTTACGTACAAATATTAGTGCTAGCACGAGCTAGCTAGGCTACATAACGTTTTGTTGCCTGCTTGCGAGCCGTATCGTATTAAAAGTACTTGCAAATATGTCAAGCAATCCTTGAATGGATAATCCAAAACATCATCACCCGAGCACCTGGTGACACCTCAGCTTTTCCCCCCTCTTTTTGTTCTTTTTTTCCCCCCAACATTGGCATGGCGATCCATTGTTTGACAACAATTGTCGCCATGGTAACAGTTGTTTCTGGTTGTGGTGAAAGGTGACATGTTTTCTGGTCACGTCTCCCCGATAGTGTTTGATTTGACAAGATAAAGCCCAGTGATCGTAAAAGACGGGATACGGTGGTATCGGAATACCACGTGTAGTGTTGCCACACTGTCTGAGTGAGATACAGCAAGTTTTTATGGCAGTAGTCTGACATAGTGCAATCGTGATAGACCAAATTTATCTTGTAGTCTGATACAGGCATTAGCTTTATCTTCCGACAAAATGCCAGCCGCTGCTCAGCAAGTGTAACAGCTGACTTGACAGAGCAAACTGAGTTAAAAATTATGGCCCATGGGCATGGAGACATGTCTTGTTCATGCCCCATTTTCTACTCAGTTTCTGCTTGAGCTCTCATTTAGAGTACTTGTGATGTGGTGAGGAAGTGAAAACCTCTGAAACAAGAGGAATTAGATTTTTGGTTTGTGTGGAGAAAAAAAAGGCCCCAAAAGTGATGAGGCAAGCCGTTCTCTATAATTCCACATCGCTGACCCCGAACAACTTTGCACTTTTGCCTTATTTACCACACATATTTTTCTCCTGTCTTAGTCATCGCCTTCTAACACTCTGAAGCTCTTAAACAGCACTGGATCACTATAGTGTCTTTTATTCACTCTTGATTTTTGCTTGTATATAGTTTATTTTTCTTCTAACTAGTGTTCACATTTATCTTACCAAGGTCCCAATTTTGCCTTTTGTTCCAACTGTCAAACAAACAACTCTTCAATTTTGCTCTCGAACTTGCAGAATCAGTCTTATAACAATAGCTGCTCCACTCAGCTGACAGGACCCAGAAGACCCTGAGACTATCCAACATTTCACTTGCAAATTTGCCTGTACCCTTGTGACAAAAGGCTAGTGAACATGCTGCATTGCATGTATGAAATAACTAACAACTGTGAGCATCTAGTGGATCTGTCTGTCTATCTATCATGCTTATTCAATAGCCTGATGATCCAACTGAATTTGTTCTGTTTAACCATTGTGGTCTGTATTAAACATCTGTTCACCTGTTGACTCTGTTGGTGGAAGAATGACATTTTGTTGCAATAGAACAAAAAAAAACAAAAAAAAACGATGAGAGCGACGGACATGTCATTTACCACCATTTTATTTATTCATGCAGTAAATACCAAAAAATGTGGTTACTACAAAGGCTTTTTGTCCTATGAGATTTTCGGTACAGTGGGTTATCAATTCTGCTTTGTGTTGTCATCCAGAATTGTTCTCCTCCTTCTATGCACAATTAAGGCTTAGTGCTTTGTCAAGCATTGTTCAAGAAGCGGTTATAAAGCGCTGTTATTTTTTTTGGTGTGTGGAAATAGTGGTAAAGCTTAATTTGCGTTTGAACCAGTTTTAGACAGTGTGAGTGAGGGCTGGATGGGAGAATGGGGGCAGGCAGAGAAAGACAAAGAGAGATGCTGTCAAAAAAGTGAGTGAGGACAAAGTAGCGGGAGGTGAATACAGGGAGCAAACAAGGGGAGTAAGGACTGTCGTTCCTTAGTTCTGACACCTCTGTTACATAGTTCTCATGAGGGACCCTGTGCAACAACCTTGTGAGTGAGTGATAGAAAGAAAAGCAACTGGTGAAAGACAATGTCCAGTAAACAGATGGCTCGAGATAGAACTATAGGGGAAGAATTTGTACACAGAAAGTGGTAGTTTTCAAAAAGGCATTTCAGCTCCCTGCTGTGATGATGGCAGGGAACAATCATGGAAGTAGTGGCTACAGAGCATCTCACACACAAGTGAACACACATGCTGCATGCTCAACTCACATGATTTAACGTACTTTGCATTGAACCTGCTGAGGGTGATTCTTACCTCTGTGTGACAGGTTGGTGTTGCTCTCTTTGTGAATGCTGCTTGGGGCCACTGAGCCCAGTAGGGGCGTGTGCGTGGATGTTGATGTCTGACTGGTGCTGCTGAAACCCGTCTGTGTACTTATGGCAGCAGGTGTTCGAGGGTGCTCAGTGGAGGTCCCCCTGGGTTTCTGGTGGGCTTCGGCTGTTGCCAGGCGCCTGGTTGTTGTTGTGAGTGTGGTAGAGGCAGCAGTAGTGGTGGCTGTGGCTGGTACCGTTGTGGTGGGAACAAGTGTGGCTTTTGTTGTTGTGCTCGCCATGGTGGTTGTGGTAGATGTAGTAGTAGTAGTAGTAGTAGTGGTGGTGCTGGTGGTAGTAGGAACTGCTGTTGTTGTTTTTGATCTTGCTCGGACTGCACAGTAGAAACAGAAAAGTAAACATTAGCATTAGGTAAATCCAAGATGGACAGATACAGTGGAGGAAATAAATATTTGATCCCTCACTGATTTTGAAGTTTACCCATTGACAAAGACATGAACGTTCTGTAATTTTAATGGTAGGTGTATTCTAACAGGGATATCAAAAACAACGTCGAGAAAATCACATGAAAAAAAGTTTCAAATTATTTTGCAATTCATTGAGGGAAATGAGTATTTAACCCCCTATCAAAACATGACTTGGTACTTGGTGGAGAACCCCTTGTTGGCCAGTACGGAGGTCAGATGTTTCTTGTAGTTGATCACCAGTTTTGCACACATCTCGGGAGGAATTTTGGACCACTCCGCTTAGCAGATCCTCCCCAAAACATTAAGGTTTTAAGCCTGCACCTTGGCAACTCCAAGCATCAGCTCCCTCCACAGATTTTGTAGGGGATTTAGGTCCGGAGACTGGCGAGGGCACTCCATGACCTCAATGTGCTTCTTCTTTAGCCCCACTTTTGTTTCCGTGGCTGTGTGCTTTGGGTCGTCGTGGACAGGTGTCTTTATACAGTTAACACATTGCGATACTGTAGGTATCTTTCATACAGCTAACGAGTTTAGATTAGGAGTACTTTCTTAAAGTGAGAGGACTAGTCTGTGGGAACCAGAATTCTTTATTGTTGGTAGGGGATCAAATACTTATTTCACTCAATGAAATGCAAATACATTTTTATGTATTTATTAATTTTTTTTAATGTGATTTTCTGGATTTTCTTTTTGATAATCTGTCTCTTACTGTTAACATAAACCTACTGTTAAAATTATAGCCCGCTTATGCCTTTGTCAGTGGGTGAACTCACAAAATCAGTGAGGAATCATATAATTATTTCCTCTGCTGTATTTAATCACAATCAGGTTTCACTGTGTCCTGCATTTAACCACACTTTGTATTGTTAGGCCCAAAATGATAATATTCTTATGTGGCTAATTCTTCAGTTAAAGTGAATTGTTGAATGTTGAAGAAAGTTGGACTAAACATGTTGATTAAAAATACTCTCATTACAAGTAAAAAAAAAAAAAATATATATATATATTTTTTATTGTATATAGAATTATATTATTGGCTTATTGGGTCAATTTTGAGGACGTATCTTTTGCAGATAGAATGGTGAATTAGTGGTTTGCATGTCGGTGTCACAGTTAAGAGGTTCAGGGTTTAAATATTGGCCCAGGCCCACCTGTTTGAGTTTGCATATTTTCCCCTGTCCTTCTACAGCTTTTCTCAGGGTAGTTCGGCTGCCTCCCACACCTCAAAACACCTCATGTTAGTTTAATTAAAGACTCTTTAATTCTCCATTGGTGTGAATGCTGTTGCTAATGATGTTTTGTCTACAGTGTATATGTGCCCTACAATTGAATGACAACTAGTGCGGTGCACCCTGCCCCTCGACCAGCAGTCAGCTGGGATAGGGTGCAAATGAGGACAAGCTGTATAGAAAAGAGATAGATGAAAAATCTTTTGCACTGGGATAAATGATACCCCGGTACAGAATGATGTCTGAAGAAGTATACAAAAAATGTTTTGTTACATGACTCTAAATTGAATTGACTCTGAATGTGAGTGTGAACGGTTGTTTGTTTGTGTCCTGCGATTGGCTGGCGACCAGTTGAGGATGTACCCCGCCTCTCGCCCAGCTGGAATATATATATTACCACCGTATTTAATGAAGAATGATAAGCTACCCACAAATGTATCCCAGAATGCAACTTTATTAGTGTTGTATATGAAAACAGTATGCTACTGTCAAAATTTGCCTTTTTTTTTTTTTTTTATGAAGTCTTGACTTGCCTGTGACACATCGCCTCATGTCTGGTCCCAGCTCCATTCCATCCGGACAGGCACACGTATATTTGGGGGAGTGGTCTGTAATCTGGGGTGCCTTTAAACAAAGGTACTCACAGCCACCATTTGGAAGACTCCCCATGTTACAGGCGTCAGGGGCTTTAAAGGACACCCACGCGCACACAGACACACACACACAAAATAGATTTAGTTTTAGAACTGTACGACACACTTAAGTAACATAGAATAGGCCATAACATCGTTTTACAGATTACAATAATATACATTATATATACCATAATTCCAGTGAAAAAACATTATTTCTTATGTATTTAAATACACTGTCAAAATTTGTGGATGCTAGTGTTTGGTTAAGCGAGACAAAACTGCATAAATCCAGCTGAGCACAACTGCTAAGTAAAAGTAGGAAGGAAGAAGAAATTGTCTATTAAAAATTGAAGAGCAGCCCTACTTTTGAGTTTAGGTCAGTACCGTCAGCATTAAAGTATAAGTGGAATCACCAACAACTTAGTGTGCGTGGATGAATGTGAAGGAAACATAAATGAATTCATCTGCAGGTCTTTCACGTGTGGTCACTGAAAGCATACTGTTGACACATTGGAACCAGTATTAGGAACTCTTAAAAATATCTGGCCAAGATCAAAAGAGAACACCATCTATATTACTTAATCAACAGAAAATACAATGTGTGGATAAAATCACGTAATAACCTGAACTTGATAAGGGAAAACCAACTTTAATGGTATCATTTTAAAAAAGTTTATGAAATACAGTAAATAATACAGATCATGATAGAGGCTCAAGCTATGCTGTACCTGAGTATCCAATCCATGCAGATGAATATAAATTACATTTACATTTTCGGATGAAGGTAGGGAGTTCCATTTAACAAAGCACACGGATCAGTGGATTAGTGTAAACGAATAGCTGCTGGTGTGTTGACTTGTTTGTTAATGATTTGAGGTCTGTCTACCTAAATGAGCTGGCATATCTTAAATTATCTGTCTTATTTATTGCTGGTTGCCAGGCTGTGTTCTATGACTTTGCTCAGAATAAAACAGAAAGGGATATAAAGTGGATATAAAATGTCTACACATCTTTGTTCAAATGCCAGGTTTATGTGATACTGTATTTAAAAAAAGATTAGATGAAGACAAGTCATTAAAAAAAAAAAGAATCACAATTAATGTGACCTGTGCAACATGGAAAACTCAATTGAAAACAAAAAAGTAATCTTTTCGAGAGGATCAGTAAAAATAAACAACTGAGATAACGTGGTTGTGTTTAGTTGTACAGGATATAGGTCACAATCAGGGGCGGGGTGGCAACTGGGAATTTCGGGACAATTCCCGAACGGCCGGCCCATTCCAGGCCGACGGCAACTGGGAATTTTGGGACAAGTCCCGAACGGCCGGCCCATTCCAGGCTGACGGCAACTGGGAATTTCGGGACAAGTCCCGAACGGCCGGCCCATTCCAGGCCGACCAGGTCAAGTGGCTTTTTTTTTTTTTTTTTAGGAATAGGCTAATTCCTGCATGAATTCCGACACACACAGCCATCTTTTAACAAAGCATAATTACAGACTACTATTCGACAAATACAAGACAACTTATAGGGTAGCCTTATGTCAACAAAGCCCTGCACGAGCGCATCGGTCGCGTGCGCCGTGCACGCCAAGATATGTCCTGGCTGCCAGCTGGACGACCGGTATAGATTATAGCTTGCAGGCTGTAGCATGTGTTTATGATTTCTGAATTCATCGGACCCTTGCTGTTGTGCCGTGCGCGGTGCGACCAACAATTGTTGTTAAGCAGCAGACGAGCCCTAAGCGGGTTGTGTCCGCCCCCTACCCCCACACCAGACGTGAACCAAAATGTGCAAAGCTGACAGATCTTTTCAGTGGAGGAAGGAAGGTTAGTATTTGGGGCTTCGTTGCAATGCAGGAGGAAGAACAAAAATGTTGGTCTTCGATTGTGCGCACCGGGGGCTTCTCCATCTAAATTCCCGGGCTGAATTTTGGGCTCAGTACGTCCCTGGTCATTATAATGGTGGAAAAAGTTTGGACATGTTTTATATTGGTCTCATTTTTGCACATCACAAAAACCTGACATTTGAAGAGGTGTGAAGACTTTATATATCCAATGTAACTAAACTCGAATTGGTCATTGTAATGGCAATCCATAGCCTGGAATAAGAAAAATTAACAAAGTTGGGATCTAGTCCCTCAGTCTCAGTTTCACTGACAGATGCAAGATGGAACTCAATGTGCTGATTGCTTTTTTGAGTGGTAAGTTGAGATCGGGCTGTTAAAACTTTTTTTATGCTCAAATACTGAAATATTCACATCTCTAACCCAAGACTAAAACATTAAGTTCCTTATGTCATGTGGAAAGACACGAGAAATAGGTCAGGTTGTGGTCGTTGCTGCCTCTAACATGTAGTTTTAGGGAGCGGTACATCAAGGAATTCATATGAAGTCACGCAATAAGAAAGCTTTTCACACAAATGTTCCCTGTGCAGGATCTATCTATGAGACATCTTTGGCAAACTCTGCACGTACGATGTGGCGGAAGGATCACTTTTGTGCCCGTCTAACTCTCCTTGTTGTCCCGCCCCCCCTCCCCCCAAAAAACAAAACATGAAAGCCAAGATAGATGAAAAACAAATAAAATATATTTTTAAATAGGAAAATAGGCATATCGAGCACAGGATATTACATTCATTTATGATGAAAGCAGAAGCCAAATGACATACAGTGGGTACGGAAAGTATTCAGACCCCCTTAAATGTTTCACTCTTCGTTATATTGCAGCCATTTACTAAAATAATTTACGTTAATTTTTTTGTCCGCATTAATGTACACACAGTACCACATATTGACTGAAAAAAACTGAATTGTTGAAATCTTTGCAGATTTATTGAAAAAAAAAAAAGCTGAAATATTACACAGCCATAAGTATTCAGACCCTTAGCTCAGTATGTAGTAGTAGCACATATTGAGATCATACAGCCAGGAGTCTTTTTTGGGAATGATGCAACAAGTTTTTAACACCTGGATTTGGGGGTTCCTCTGCCATTCCCCCTTGCAGATCCTCTCCAGTTATGTCAGGTTGGATGGTGAACTTTGGTGGACAGCCATTTTCAGGTCTCACCAGAGATGCTCAATGGGGTTTAAGTCAGGGCTCTGGCTGGGCCATTGAAGAACAGTCACTGAGTTGTTCTGAAGCCACTCCTTCGTTATTTTAGCTGTGTGCTTAGGGTCATTGTCTTGTTGGAAGGTGAACCTTCGGCCCAGTCTGAGGTCCTGAGCACTGTGGAAAAGGTTTTTGTCCAGGGTATCCCTGTACTTGGATGCATTCATCTTTCCTTCGATTGCAACCAGTCGTCCTGTCCCTGCAGCTGAAAAACACCTCCACAGCATGATGCTGCCACCACCATGCTTCACTGTTGGGACTGTATTGGACAGGTGATGAGCAGTGGCTGGTTTTCTTCACACATGCCACTTAGAATTAAGGCCAACAATTTCAATCTTGGTCTCATCAGACCAGAGAATCTTATTTATCACCATCTTGGAGTTCTTCAGGTGTTTCTTTTAAGCAAACTCCATGCAGGCTTTCATGTGTCTTGCACTGAGGAGAAGCTTCCGTCGAGCGACTCTGCCATAAAGCCCCGACTGGTGGAGGGCTGCAGTGATGGTTGACTTTCTAGAACTTTCGCCCATCTCCCGACTGCATCTATGGAGCTCAGCCACAGTGATCTTTGCGTTCTTCTTTACCTCTCTCACCAAGGCTCTTCTCCCCCGATTGCTAAGTTTGGCCGGACGGCCAGCTCTAGGAAGGGTTCTGGTTGTCCCAAACGTATTCCATGTCAGGATTATGGAGGCCACTGCGCTCTTAGGAACTTTAAGTCCAGCAGAAATGTTTTTGTAAACTTGGCCAGATCTGTGCGTTGCCACAATTCTGCCTCTGAGCTCTTCAGGCAGTTCCTTTGACCTTATGATTCTTGTTTGCTCTGACATGCACTGTGAGCTGTAAGGATCTTATATGGACAGGGGTGTGGCTTTCCTAATCAAGTCCAATCAGTATAATCAAACACATCTGGACTCCAATGAAGGTGTAGGACCATCTCAAGGACGATCAGAAGAAATGGAAAGCACCCGAGTGAGTGTCACAGCAAAAGGGGCTGAATACTTATGGCCGTGTGATATTTCAGTTTTTCATTTTTTAATAAATCTGCATAAATTTCAACAATTCTGTTTCTTTCTGTCAATATGGGAAATATATGAGGAAAAAAAAAGCTTAAATGATTTTAGCAAATGCCTGCAATATAACAAAGACTGAAAAATTTAAGGGGGTCTGAATATTTTCCGTACCTACTGTATGTGAATATGTATATAGATGAATTAGTATGTGGTGCTGTTTCAACTGTGATTTAGCAAATTATATTAGAATGAATAACTGATTAAGTGGAAAAAAAGGAAGGGACTGGGTTGGCTGAGAAATATCGTATCTTCACAGCAATTCAGGGGCTCATTTAGTCTTGCTGAACATGAGTGTTTATCATGCTTTTGTTGGCATTTTGAAGAAATTTTTTTTTAATTGCTGTGATATGTCTTTGAGCAGAAATGTCTGACTTATAATGAGACAATGCAGTTAATTCCCTACTGACAAAGGTGCTTTGAGCTTTGATAAAGGAAATGAGGCATGAAAATATAATCTCTAATTGTCACTTGCCAAATGCAAAGGACCATGGTGATGCAATAACACAAGTAAATGTTTGTCACTCAAATGACACATCCATCTTGGAAGAAACTGAAGCACACTGCACTCACAAATCTGCTCATATACAACAGCTTCTTTGTTTATCGCTGAAGAAAATGGTAACATTGGCCAAAGAATTAATTAATGCTGTTTACAATATTCACTATGCACGGTGGTCGACTGCTTAGAGCGTCTGCCTCACAGTTCTGAGGACCAGGGTTCAATCCCCGGCCCCGCCTGTGTGGAGTTTGCATGTTCTCCCCGTGCCTGCGTGGGTTTTCTCTGGGCACTGCGGTTTCCTCCCACATCCCAAAAACATGCGTGGTAAGTTAATTGATGACTCTAAATTGCCCGTAGGCATGAATGTGAGTGTGAATGGTTGTTTGTTTAAATGTGCCCTGCAATTGGCTGGCAACCAGTTCAGGGTGTACGCCGCCTCCTGCCCGAAGATAGCTGGGATAATAGGCTCCACCACTCCCGCGACCTTTGTGAGGATAAGCGGCTCAGAAAATGGATGGATGGATGTAATGTACTATACAACATCTTACTTTTGAAATAGGTAGTGCTGTGTAAAGAAAACAAAATGAAATAATTTGCATGTATCAATGCAATAATGTGTGCAGAGTGGCCCACCTTTTGGCTGCCTCTGCTCATGGAACACCACCAGATCCAGGGGATTGTTGAGGTGCTCTGCTACCTTCGACACATTGTTCCCCGTCAGGCGGTTGGCGCTATATATTGCTTCGTTCTCCAAGTCGGTCCAGTATACGCGATCCTGGACAAAAAAATGAACAAATTAAGCCAAACAATTATTTATCCCGAAACAAAGGCGCATGGCACACTGAACCCGTGTTATTCCGAAGATGGAGTTAATATAATTAGAGACTATGAACTGACTGAAAGTGCAGTCATTTCATTGCCATCGCAACCACAGATATAGGACAAACCTCAAGTAGCAACATACTTCCTTTGTTCCTTGATAAAATGCACCTGTGGGGATTTCAGTGCAACTTCCCAAACCTCTGCAGCAAGGCTCTTCAAAACAATGCTGAGGGCCCAACACATTCCACCATCACAGCAGACATGATGCGGACGTGAAAATGCTTGCCATGAACCACTTTGGATTTTAAAGCAGTTGGTTTATTGTGTTAGAGTTTGGGTATGTCATTTTTTTCATTAGTTCATTAAATCAACTCTGATTTTTGAAGTGACGATATGTCAGTTCCTCAAACAAGTATGGATACTTTCTGTACAAAATCAAAGTGTGATCCTCTTCCTTGATATAGCTCTTACAATCTTTAGGTTATTTTTTTAATGAAAAATATCTGTCAGCATTGAATTATAATTGTAGTTGGAAGGTCGGTGATGACCAAATAACTAAAGATTTAGTACAGTCATTTAAATTTAACGGTTCGTGTCTGCTCTCTGCAGCCTGGCTAAATTGCTATTTGCGTTGCACTCACCATTTCACATAATTCTGTAACTCTGTATTTTTAATCTTTTACGGTATTCCTATCATCGACCGAATTATTGTGGATCAAACACAGACATGGTTTGTGAATCAAAGTGAATCCTATCAGTGTACGTCAGACTGGTATGGTCAAAGCTATATTTGTTTGGGTTGGACTTAACCTTTCTGAGCTGCATCTGAATGTTACCCTTTTCAGATAACCTTTACTCACATGACAGTAGTGCTGACACACAAAGAAATAAATATCAACCATGTTGATATGAAGACATTTATTCATTCAATGGTTTTGTCTCTAAGGACAACTACCTCTGCCTGACAGTGGATTTTTCTCCTCTTTCTCATGTAACATGTGAAACTGTCATATTCCCTTACCCTGAAAGCTACAGATGCCCTTAACCGGATCAAATACAACATTTCATGTGTTGAACGACAGGTCAAGTTTTACACATGATGAAGCACAGAGCCATTTGAGAGAGCCCCCTATCAGTTAAGCTGTTTGTGGTTGCTGCAGGGATGAGAGTTCACCTGAATGGATGTGACTGTTCCAACCAACCTTGATGATTGGTTCTTCCCCAAAGGAACCTTCTAGAAAAAAAAAAAGGGCATCTATCTGCAAGCTTGCATCTTGTTTCTATTTCTATTTGAGGCCATTACTTCAAGAGATGTTTTTACATATGTGAAATGTTGGGAGTGACCAGTAGATTAAAATTATTCTTTAACTAGAGTGCTCAAAAATTAATAGGATGTTGAGCTGATCCACCGCTACTCACGTCTGAGTGTTTACGTGTATGGCTTGATTGGCAGGTACATTCCATTTTGTCCTACTGAAAAGAATGACTTTTCTTATTTAGAATTCATATGAAAACATTTATTCATTAATTTATCTTCCGTACCCCTTATCCTTAGTAGGGCTGCAGGCGTGCTGGAGCCTCTCCCAGGTAACTCTGGGCGAGAGGTGGGGTACACTCAGAACTGGTCGCCAGCCAATCGCAGGGCACATAGAAACAAACAACCATTCACACTCACATTCATACCTATGGACAATGTAGAGTCTTCACTTAACCTACCCCGCATGTTTTGGGGATGTGGGAGGAAACCGGAGTACCCACAGAAAACCCATGCAGGTACAGGGAGAACATGCAAACTCCACACATGCGAGGCCGGATTTGAACCCGGGTTCCTCAGAACTGTGAGGCAAATGTGCTAACCAGTTGATCAGCCGTGCCGCCACATACACATTGGAGGTGTCTTCTCATGAGAACTAAGTGACTTATTTCCAAATAATTTTGGATCTTAGGCACTACGCCACAAGATAACCACATGTAAATACATTAATTTACTTTACTTTTGATTCCCTATTAACTTTGAAGTGACTCACTTTGCCCAGGTGCAAAATGTACCTGGTCAAGAACTTGCTAAGGGACGTTTAAACAAATATTATTTGGGGTATATGAATATACTTGAGGCCGTAACTATCCTGTTAACTTCTCTGTGCACCCATTTTTTTTTTTCAAAAACATACTTTAGTTGTACGTTATATATTCGTTCCACCCTGGAAAAAGAATAGTTCAAATATATCATTAAGCACCCCAAATTAACTCAGTCAATGCCATTGACGGCTGTTGAATTCAAATAGCCATGTTAACAAGGCGTATTGGCACTGATTAATATGACATTCTTGCCCATGAGTGTTTGCAAACTTGTGAAACTGTACCAATTTTTAGATTCCCCAGAATAACAATTTCACAAATGAGCATATACTGTAATCTACAGTATATATGAAATATAGTTAGTATGACATAAGTACACTGTTCAGATTTCCAATGTTAGTTGTTAATGGGTAGGCGAGTTCACCACATACATTTTAAAAGTTGAAATCATTGTAAAAGGCTTTTTATCCATCCATTTTCTGAGCCGCTTCTCCTCACTAGGATCGCGGGCGTGCTGGAGCCTATCCCAGCTGTCATCGGGCAGGAGGCGGGGTACACCCTTAACTGGTTGCCAGCCAATCGCAGGGCACATACAAACAAACAACCATTCGCACACACAGTCACACCTACGGGCAATTTAGAGTCTCCAATTCATGCATGTTTTTGGGATGTGGGAGGAAACCGGAGTGCCCGGAGAAAACCCACGCAGGCACGGGGAGAACATGCAAACTCCACACAGGCGGGGCCCCGCGGGGATTGAACCCGGGTCCTCAGAACTGTGAGGCTAACCAGTCGGCCACCGTGCCGCCTAAAAGGCTTTTTAAACCTGTTAATTTCTTTCCTCTGCGGCATGTTGGTGGCTTTAGGATAAATCAGTGCCTTCATTTCCCCTCTTGTCAGTGTTTGTTCCAACTGTTTACTTCTAACTTGTTCTTCCTTTCCCCCTTCTCATCTTTGCCCATACACCCTTCAGTCAATCAGATAGGAGAATGTAATTACATGACATTGAAGATGACACAGAAAATAGGACATTACTCTCTGCTACCATCTAGATTTCCTCAGGGCTTGGTGAGGTGGCATGAGGTTGACACACAGCCTGCAAAGGTTAATATCACTGTGCCCATGTGTGTTTGTGAAGGAACGAGGCATGCTCAGTAACAAGCGCTGTAATGTTTTATGGATAGTAAGAGTAAATAAACATTCGGTACTCATAAGAAGTTTGAAGATGTTGTCTCATGAGGAATTAACACATTTGATGTTAACAATACAATACAATCACACACTGACAATGATATTAAGATTAGGTAAAAGATGTATGTATATACTGTAACTTGAAATGCCAGTAACATTAGCATAAAATTATTGTCAAAATTACTGCATTATTCTTACCTATAAATTGTTTGTTTGATTTAGGGCTGTGTATAAAACAGCTTTTTCACCTAGTGGCACCACAGAACATTCTGCAGTCAAAAACCTGTGATGTAAGATACTATTTAAAGAAAAACATGGTTCAAAATATTAAGTAGAATCCAGGACCTGCCTGAAAAAAACTCAGTGATATTTACCGCAAGTTTATTTATTTATGTATTTTTACACCCAATTTCTTTCAAGATTGCGTACCAAAACCATACTGTGTAGAAGAGGCATATACAGTCCCTTTCCAAAAAGTGTGAATATCATGGGAAAGTTTATTTATTTCCATAATTCCATTCAAAACTTATACTTTTATAGATTATAGATCCAGTGCCCATAATTTAAACAATTTGAAGTATTTATTTGTTTATTTTTACATAATTTGGGCTTCCAACTCATAAAACCCACAAAATCAGGAATTCAAAAAATCTGAATACTGTGAAGAAATCACCATTTACTTCTCAGTTTTTGAAGAAAAATAATAATAAATTAGGGTCACATTAAATCAATCAAAATATGGTACTTTCAAAACGATATTTTAATCTTCAATAGTTGGTTGGCAATCCCTTTGCTTTAATTACTGCCTTGATGCGCCATGGCATTGAGGCAATCAGCCTGTGGCATCGCCTGGAAGTTATGGAAGCCCACATTTCTTCTTTGTTTTTGGGTCTGGTGCCCCTCATTTTCCTCTTGATAATACCCCGTATATTCTCAATAGGGTTTAGATCCGGCGAGTTGGCTAGCCAGCCAAGCACTGTGATGGCCTGGGTATCAAAGCAGGTTTTGGTGCTTCTGGCGGTATGGGCAGGGGCCAGTTTCTGCTGGAAGGTGAAATCTGCATCTTTATACAGATCCTCTGCAGAAGAAATCATGAAGTCCAGTAAAACATTCTGGTAGACTGTTGCGGTGACCTTGGATTTAAGAAAGCAGAGTTTACCAACACCTGCACTGGACATTGCACCCCAAATCATGACTGACTGTGGATATTTCACACTAGATCTCAAGCAGCTTGGATTCTGTTCTTTACCCATCTTCCTCCAAACCCTTGGACCTTGAGAGGCACACTTTACTTTCTGACCACTGACCAGCAGTCTAGTCCTTCTTCTCCTTGGCCCAGTTGTGACGCTTCCTACGTTGTCTCTGGCTCAGAAGTGGCTTGACCCAAGGAACCCGACAGTTGTAGCCCATCTCCCGGATGCCTCTGAATGTGGTGGTTTATGAAGCTGTGATACCGCCTCATTCCACTCTTTCTGGATCGCTGCTAGATTCTTGAATATTCTCTGTTTGAAAATCCACTGAAGCCCACAGTCATCTCTTTTGCTGGTGCATCTTCTCCTGACACATTTTGTCCGTCCACTACACTTTCCATTGATAAGCTTGGACACAGCATTCTGTGAACAGCCAGCCTCCTTAGCTATGAACATTTGTGGCTTACCCATCCTATGGAGGGTATCAATGATTGTCTTCTGGCCAGTTGTCAAGTCTGCAGTCTACCTCATATTGAACCCATCTGAGACAATTGTACCAAACTGAAGCAATTTAATGACACCTGGGGAAACCTGTGCAGGTGAGTTTAGTCGATTATTAGTGTGTGACACTCGGTTTAAAACATTTATGGCCTGCCAAATTTTGTCGCATTTCTTTACTGTATTCAAATTTTTCGAATTCCTGATTTCGTGGGTTTTATGAGCTGGAATCCCAAATTATGTAAAAATAAACAAATACATTGTTTAAATCGTGGGCCCTGAATCTATGAAAGTTTAACTTTTTGAATTGAATTATGGAAATAAATAAACTTTTCCATATTATTAAAAATTCTTGGAAAGGCTGTGTATGTCTGATTTTGCTTCATATCTATGGCAATGCATTTTTCACACTATCGCATGACAGGCACATCTCTCTTCTTTGTTCGTGCCTCACTGTGAGCTGGACGACTACCGTTTTTGACTTAAAATGGATGATTTTTCCCACAACTGTGCATATTTTGTCTGAGATTGACATATTGTAATTGCATGGTATATACCTGTCATAAAGGTGCAGTATGTAGTGTTGAAACCGCTAGCAAGATTTTAATGTAGTCTCACTTCACTACTCCTTCCCATTCCCTCTGGCCGAATCCACAACCCTTGCAGGCGTGCACTCGCAATTCATTAGCTGGCTTTACTGTAGTCATCTTGTAGCAGCTACTTTGCCATTTTCATCAAGTGTCGTTCATCGGTAAGTAAAAATAAACAGATGTCATATTCCATCCATCCATTTTCTGAGCCGCTTCTCCTCACTAGGGTCGCGTGAGGAACGTGCTGGAGCCTATCCCAGCTATCATCGGGCAGGAGGCGGGGTACACCCTGAACTGGTTGCCAGCCAATCGCAGGGCACATACAAACAAACAACCATTCGCACGCACAGTCACATCTACGGGCAATTTAGAGTCTTCAATTAATGCATGTTTTTGGGATGTGGGAGGAAACTGGAGTGCCCGGAGAAAACCCACGCAGGCACGGGGAGAACATGCAAACTCCACACAGGCGGGGCCAGGGATTGAACCTGGGTCCTCAGAACTGTGAGGCTGAAGCTCTAACCAGTCGTCCACCGTGCCGCCACAAACACATTTTTAGAAACTGTAAATCACATGTGAAAGCAAATTGTGTCAACTACCATGATTTACAGTAACCTGAAGAATAGCTGAACATACCATTATCCTTTACTTCTGCTTTCAAAATGAGTTATCCATCAATTAGTTGTGTATGTATAGGTAATATGATGAAACAATTAAACATTTCCAGTCATAAGGGCCATCTGAGGGAAATCCTAACTACAATGTGGCCCGTGACAAAAATGTGTTTAACATCGCTGCGTGTATATGTATGTATGTGTGTGTACAAGAATGAAAATAGAAGAAAATGGTACCGTATTTATTCATTAATGTTTGTGGATGGGATGGGTATGAGGAATTTCTTAAAATAGTTCTTAAAGGGCTTTTATCTGTGGACATCAGAAAGAATAGATGCAATATTTGTAACAATCTAAAGCTAGTTTCACAAACACAAACTCTAATCAGCATGTCCTGCTTTGCAGGAGAGAGTTGACAGACTGACTAGCAATCACATATTGTGAAAAATAATTTTCTGCAACGTGACCCGAGCTCCATGTTTTGATGTCCACCACGAGACATCTGGGGAAGCTCCTCCGACTCGTCAGCCCCTGTCCAAAGGAATGGTGTCTGCCATGACTGCAGACACATGACAAACCTCATGGACACCATCTTGAACGAGGGAATTTTATGCAGAGCCAGACGAATGTTGAATGACATCTGGACAGATGATGATTGTTGCGACCCTGGAGAGAACAACAGACAATTTTGCCAAGATGGCCTATTGCCAATACGGAATGGGGAAAATCCCCAAGGACATTACATAGGTTTCAGACAAAGTAGACAATGAGGAACCACATTTCATATTTTCAAAGCATTGCTCCAGTAGACGTGAATTTTATATTACTTATATATATTCCCAATATATAGTACCGACACGCTTGTTCATAAATTCATAGAAAATGGAGGGCACTCTGCCTTTCTGAGCACTGCACTCATAGAACGCACATACCCAAAGTCATTCCGACATAGCAGCTATGTCTTGTCAAAACGCTAGCTACTGTATTATTAGGGAGCAATGCTATTTGGCTGAACTAGTTCATGCCGTACTAGACCGCGGCTGCGTAACACTATGATTATCGGTTCAAAGTTATATTTTTGGGAACTGCACATTCACTCAAAAATACAAGTACGTGATAGACTTACCCGTCGAGCAGAAAGGAAGCGACGTCGCTTGCGTCCATCAAGTTCCTCAGGGAGTCTGAGTTGACTCCAGCCACCTCCCGAATAATAGGTCCAATGTGTATCCTAGTTTTGTTTCTTTCGCTATAAGATTCCCCTTTCTGGTCTCTTCGCTCTGCTTTTGTTTCCTTGTAGTAGAAGGCACACGAAGGATAGCGGACCCTCCAGGGCCACGCCTCCGGTCTGTACAGTGTCTAATTGGACAATTATCTCTGTCACGGAGACTTTTTTTTAATAATGACTATTAAATTAGAGGCATTAGATGAGGGGAATGAGTTTTCAGAAGATCATTTAAAAATATTTTACTGTCTGGACATGCAGTTTTAACAAACAGGGCAAAAAGTTTTATTTCTTTCCTAAATGCTTACTTCACCTTGAAGGCAGCTGGCTTGGATTCCAGCTTCCGCTACAACCCAGAAGTGGTATACAAAATGGCTGCTTTAATTTTTTGGCAGTAAATACATTCCTGCAAAATTGACTATTCTTACAAATTAGAATAGTTTGCAAGCTTTTTTTCTTTACCTGGATAAAATGTTTGCAAATAGTGAATAGAAAAGGGATGAAGCTAAATCAAGGCAACTCCTGGGCTTCGGTCTATTGCAACAGGAGCTGCATGCTGAGGGATCTTTAATTTAGTTGCTATGTTAAGCAGAACGGATCACAGACAAAAAGCATGGAGAGTGATCAATCTTCAGGCATGAACTTGCTTGCCTGCAAGAAACACACACACACCCAACACCAGCACTGACAAACACTCTCAGCTGGACATGATGAATGCCACCTCTTTTCCTTTCATCTTCACAGTGTGTGCAGCAAAACGAGGAATGAAGAACGTACGTCCCACTGATCACAATCCACCTCCTCCATCTTCACTTTGCTCGCCACTGGATTTCGTTTGAACCTTCTACGTATCATACTGGATTGGCTCTTTCAAACAGACTCGTTCCTGCCTAATCAATTCCTCCACATTAGTTTCATTGATTCTTCTGCTCAGCCGCTCCTCTTCTCAGGCCTTAAAGAGGTAATTTTTTTGTCTGAATTTATCTTGGACTATCAAGCATCATCCCCTACATTGACTCATCATTCCATCTCCTTGAGTACGTTGAATCTTCCCATTCAACTCACCCACATCATTTATTTTCCTTTCCTGTTTCATTTCATTTACAGGTTAGCCTGATATCATAACATTTTGTATACTTTACAGGAAACTGGAAACCTGTTGCAAGGACACAGACCCCCATTTTAATAATATAATATATAATATTAGGCTTTACACAATCAGGATTTTTGGGGCCGATCACCGATCAGCGAATTTAAAAATACGATAACTGATCAACGATCCGATCACAAGATGGAAAAATTTGTCTATTTAAATGACCTGTTCATTTACTTTATATACTTGTGTACTTAATTGCTCAAAAAATTATATTTACAATAAATAATGTGTCTTTGTTCCTCTATTTATGCCAGTGAGGCATAGTGACAGACAAATGAATGACCTTCTATTAGTAGGCAGGAAGTAAATATAGTAATTAATGTATCATCTTTTTGTGACATATCTGTTTGTTGGTGTGCCATGAGATTTTTCAATTGTAAAATATGTTCTTTGGCTCCATAAAGGTTGGAAATCACTGCTCTCGTCAGATCGTTTATTCTAATCAGTCAGGTCAAACCAACATCACAACATAACAGAAATAATGGGTGCTAATTTACTGTAATTACTTTATTTTGAATTAAATTACTTCACCCACTCTGAAACTTTACAGCATGATTCGACAGAACGGCGGCATGTTACGTCCAACCTTTCGGGGTACCACTAGCTTGCTAGGCTACATAACATTTTATTGCCTGCTTGTGAGCCGTATCGTATTAAAAGTACATTAACATACCTCAAGCAAGCCTTACACAAACGTCCTCTCCCATCCTGAGCACCAGTGACCACCAACACACGTTTTTCAACATTTTGTCCTTATAATACAAAGTCAGGTGGCACGGTGGCCGACTGGTTACAGCGTCAGCCTCACAGTTCTGAGGACCCGGGATCAATACCCGGCCCCGCCTGTGTGGAGTTTGCATGTTCTCCCTGTGCCTGCGTGGGTTTTCTCCGGGCACTCCGGTTTCCTCTCACATCCCAAAAACATGCATTAATTGGAGACTCTAAATTGCCCATAGGTGTGACTGTGAGGGCGAACGGTTGTTTGTTTGTATGTGCCCTGCGATTGGCTGGCAACCAGTTCAGGGTGTACCCCGCCTCCTGCCCGATGACAGCTGGGATAGGCTCCAGCACGCCCGCGACCCTAGTGAGGAGAAGCGGCTCAGAAAATGGATGGATGGATACAAAGTCAGCGCGCTCCACTCTTGTTGTCGTCGCCACGGTAACGAGTGTATCCAGTCGCGTTTGAGTTGACAAGATAAAGCCCAGTGATCGTAAAAGACGGGATGCGGTGGTATCGGAATACAAGATTTTATTTCAGTATTCTGACATAGTGCAATCGTGAAAGACCAAAGTTGTCTGATCCACGCATTACGTGTTGTCTGTCTCAGACGTGTTGTCTGTCCCACATCGCCGACATTTTATTTGTTTTTTTAAATAACTTTATTGGCGGTCAGATATTTCCAATACTATGTCAAAAGACACGTGACACGGCTAAAAATAATTATAATAATTTAGATCCAAATATACTGTGCGCCCGGCGACGCGGAGTAAATCTCTTTTGCGGGGTGAATTATGACATTAAAGGCGATCAGCATAAAATGCTAATTATCGGCCGATACCGATAAGCCCAATAAAATCGGTGTAAAGTCTATATAATATATAATACTTGTGATTAACCTGTACCTGAAAAACAGTGAGGGCAAAGGGGTGTCCCAGGTGGTGATGGGAAGACAGCAAGACTCTGCGGTTGTCTCCATTCAAATCCACACTGGACAGCAGGTGTAGCTTGGAATCCACCCAGTAGAGACGCCTATTGGTCAAGTCTGGACATGGAGCAAGGGGCGGAAAAAAATTGAGCCATTTACCAAGGAGAAAATTACAAAGAGGAGCGGTGAGAAAGCAATAGAGGTCATTCAAAAGAAAAAGTAAAAAAGCAGAGGGTGAGCGGTTTATGAATTCGGTGGCCAACTAGCGGCACAATCAATCTTGTGTCACATAAGAGCTGAGGCCCATGAGTTGAGAAAACACTGATGTGATCGTAATAATGCAGCTTGACCTCTCTACTAGGGGGAATATACGTGCACTACACAAGCAAACTGATTAGGTCTGCTGCATTTATGTTCACCGCTTCAATTTTCAATTTTCAGACCTCTTTACTTTGGAACCGATTTCTGTGTGGACACTGTAGGGCTTTGGTAAACTTGATATTAAAGAGAATTGTTTCTACTTGACAGAATAATCTTAAAGTGGTTCTGCTTGTTCAACAGGATTTGAAAAGCAATTTAAGGGGACCATATTTGTCACATACTGTAGGCGAAGTGAACAAACGTTATTTGGAAATTACATTTTCACAGCCAAAACATTGCTCCCACATACAGTAGTCTGAAAAATGGCCATCATTACATATGTTGAACAACTAAATGCAATAGACACAAATAAATACGGCCCCATACAATAGCAGGAACCAGTGGCGTTGCCAGACCAATTTTAAAATGTTCTAAAGCTTAAATAATAATTAAATGTATATATATATATATATTGTTTAGGTGTACCTAATATTGTGGGTAATAGGGTATATGGTGAATCACCTGATGTGTTCACTGTTCTGAAGGAAATCAGTGACCAGAGATGTGAAAAGTACTGGTATTCAGTACATAAGTAAAAGTACTGATAAAAACAACTCGTGAAAGTAAAAGTAATGAAGCCACTCTCTTAAGTAAATGTACAAAGTAAACACAAATGTAAATGTCTTCAGTTAAAAAAAAAAAAAAAAGGGCGATTGACTGAAAGCTGTCGAGAATGAGCAACAGTTTGGTTTTAGCAGTGGGCAAATAAATGCATTTGCAATATTATATGTTAATGCTCAAACGTGACATAATTTACTGCCAGCGAGCAAGACTTTCTAAAAAGCTAACATGGTTCATTCACTGCAGGCACTTTTGAAAAAAGAGCCCAAACATATTCTTACCTTTGAAAGGTTATTCCCAGTTTGGAGTTCCCTTGTTGTGATTGTTCGACGTGTGTGCAACCGTATGCAGCGCAATGTGCAGGCATCCTTGTTATTTTGGATTCCGTCCACAGACACTTTACACCCACTAGCTTTGCGTCACCGTAGGCACATGGGTAAAAGGGGGAGTGTCGTAGCTACGATGTCTATGATCACTGCACTTGACTCGCTAACTTCAGTTTTTTCAGCGTATGTCGCGTGTTGCTAACTTTAGAAGGTTTTAAAAGTGACGAGCTCATTTTTAGAATGTAAGGAGTAGAAAGCACAGATAAAGAAAAAAAAGAAAGGAGTAAAAGTAAAGTCGCCTGTAATATAAATACTCAAGTAAAGTACAGACACCTGAAATATCTACTTAAGTACAGTAACGAAGTTTCGTTACTTCCCGCCCCCGTCAGTGACTGTAAAAAACAATCCAAGTCTCATCCCCGAGGTTTATAGTACACATCACCAACTCTGTTTTGCTCTGAAAAGTAATTTCTTTTCATTCGCATGTAGTGACCTTTCAATTCCACAGAGTGTGGCAACTATGACTCTGTTTCTCCACAGGCAAGAGCAGCGGCAAAAAATTGGCTGTTGGTGCAGAGGGAGTTGAAAGCGATAATGGGAGGTATCGACAGAACAGAGCATATGGCTTATTAATTCAACAGCCCATATTTGTTGGCTTGAGAGATGAGGGCCAGACACAACGTGAGCAAGAGCAATAACAGTGGCTCAGGTGTTACAGCGCCGTTATTGTTTTCGTCTCCTGCTTCTACCAAACCCTCACATGGTGCTGACAGCACTTCAACTATTTTACCATGATAACTCTGCTTTCTAAGTTGATTGATTGTCCTTTCCTGCAACACAACTGCTAAAACTGTCTCCGATTAGCTTTCCTGTTCATGTTCTCTGTTATTATGCACCTAAAGTTATTCCGTTGGGCCATTCAATGTGCTCTGATACCAGAACCTGCCGATCCACTCCATTCATCCCAGCCTTCTCAATCTTGGCCTGATCTCCCCAGTCTGACCAGTACATAAACCTGTGAAAAGAAACACAGACACATTCGATATTCTTTTTATAGGAGCTCACAAACATATATGTTGTCCCTTGAAAACTTTGTGTACAGAACCAACAATTTGAAAATCATTCTATTAGACAGCTTTTCACACCACTTATACAGCGGTATTGGAATTGTTGTTCACTCCATGGAGGAAGAGATCAAACACAATTACATATACAACAACTAGATAGGACATGGAGTAAAAACAGTGCCATGTAAATGACTGTGGAAATAGGGTTGCTTAGTAGCAGCAGCAATGCACCAGCATTGATGCACTATTGTATTTCATGAGGACCTTACCTTTCAATTTATGTTATTTAGAACCATGAAACTTTCAGTAGACATAGTTCTCCAAAGTACTGTTTTATCACTTTTATCTGCCGGAATATATTATTCTCTTCTGTCCATGTGTGTGTCGCTGAGAGAGCAGAAAGTGTTCTCATTTACATACTGTATATATTTCATGGTAGTGTAGGGATAGTGAGTCATGAAAACTACTGTGTATCGGAAAGAGTCAACCATATATATTGTGAATATTGCAGTCTTTTTGTTTTAAAAGAGGGTGTAATGCTATTTTGTTTAAGGTTACAATGCTTACACATTTGAGACCCCCCCTTCCCCCTCAGTATGCTGCACATAAACCATACATGGCCATCCTAATTCCAAACTGTGTTTTGGGCACAACATGAATCTTGTCACTCATTATTTTAAGACACTACATATTCACAACAGGCAGAGATGAGCCATACCGCCTTTTCTTACAATAATTTAGCAAGATATTCAATGATAAATAAATCATGGCAATTATAAGAGAATGCACATACATTTCTGGGAGTATAAATTATGATTTTCTTCAAATATTTATTTGATATCTTGATGAAATACATGGGCAATAATTCTGTACGAATAAACACTTCTCATCAAGCGTCAATACGGATCTGTCGTCTCTCGCTCACTTATTGCACCTTTTCTTTTTTTTTTTTTTACACCCCATTCAACCCATTCCACCTCCACTTTCAATTCCACTTCCACCTCCTTACCCTTGGTGTGGGTCAACTGCGATGGCCCGTGGCTCGCTCAGCTCTGTTTCTATGAGCATTTTTCTCTTGCGGCCATCCCCCGTGGCCACAGAGATGCTCTTGCTGCCAGAGTCGGTCCAGTAGATGTTCTTGTGAACCCAGTCAACAGCCAGGCCCTCGGGGGACTGGAGCGCCTCGATGAGCGTGAGCTGCTGCGAAGAGTCGTTGGCTTTGTTGATGTAAGCACTGGTAGATGCAAGAGAAGAGGATGTGCTGGTAAGTCCTTAGCAAGTGCTACTATATTTAACTCATTTTACATGAAAAAAGAATAAAAAATAAATAAATTCCAAAAGCATAACTTGCTAGATCTGTTATTCTGGTCTGTCAGTGAAACATGACTCCTTGTGGGTAACAGATGCTAGGGAATGTGCATTATTTGAAGATAATGTCAAGGGCAACTAAACCTTACACCGCTATCACAACCTCGTTCTACTCACTAAACAGTCACTCAGAGAGAGAGAGAGAATGAATCTGTCTACTTCTATCGGCACCTTCCAAATCAAGCCGACTCCTCCTCTATTGTCACTCTCCGCTCTACGTCTTTTCAATTTATTTGAATCTCGCTTCTTGCCTTCTATGTGGTCTTTGCCGACCAATTCTGCATTCTATCCTCTACCCTTTCGCTCCTGCCAAGCCGTCAGGCAAAGCACATTATATTCCTCTCCACGTGGCCTATCAAACAAGACAATACAAGCCATATTTGTTTAAAGATGGGCAAATGCAAAATTTACACCCCACATTTACACCCCCCCCGATACTTGCAAATATAAGAATGAAAAAAGTACGACTGCATGGGTGAAACATTTAAATTTAAAAGAAATTGATTGGGATAAGTGATTACACGAAAACACAGTACTGATATTAAACAAGTCTGTATCTTTGGCCATCCCCTTCGTTGTGTACTGTAGTATACGTCCAGGAACCTAGTTTTTTTAAACACACTAATATTATATATATATATATATATATATATATATATATATATATATATATATATTTAAGAAGGACTGAAAATTAATGGCGCTTATTTGAGTCATTGAGTCATCTTTATTTTGCAGACCACATCATTTTATTCTCCTACGATGCTGAACAAGTACAATGTCGTATTCAGGAATTAGACTTAGAAAGCTGTCGCTCTGGTCTCAAAAAGCAAAACAAAGGTCAAGTTCAATTGTTACTGTCCACAAAAAGATATCAAAACGGAGGACTATGTCCTAAACGCCGTCGACAACTCGTCGACAACAACATCAAAATTATTAAACACACCGGAATACACTGGCAACAAATCATTAAGTGCCATAGGAGTTGGAAATGTGAATTATATATATATATATATATATATATATAAAATACCTAGAACGTCAGCAAAGGTTTTTATTTTTTTTAATTTTTAAAAAAATATGATTTGGATTCTGAAGTAATACAAACAAGATCATTTTCACTCAAACTCCCTTATTTTCATTGTCGCAACCCATCCATCCATCCATCCATCCATTGTCTTCCGCTTATCTGAGGTCGGGTCGCGGGGGCAGCAGCCTCAGCAGGGAAGCCCAGACTTCCCTCTCCCCAGCCACTTCCTCCAGCTCTTCCGAGGGGATCCCGAGGCGTTCCCAGGCAAGCCGAGAGACTTAGTCTCTCCAGCATATCCTGGTTCGTCCCCGGGGTCTCCTCCCAGTGGGACATGCCCGGAACACCTCACCAGGGAGGCGTCCAAGAGGCATCCTAAACAGATGCCCGAACCACCTCATCTGGCTCCTCTCAATGCGGAGGAGCAGCGGCTCTACTCTGAGCGCCTCCCGGATGACCGAGCTTCTCCCCTTATGTCTAAGGACCCACAGCTCGTGACCATAGGTGAGGGTAGGAACGTAGATCGGCCGCAACCCATCATTTTACATATAGTGTATGTTAAATGTGGGCGAGTGCCGGCGTGTGGGACCATGCATGCATGTGTGCATATGTGCACTTGCATGAATATGTGACAACCTGGGTGGAAGTCATGCGAAAGGCATTTTATTGTCAAAAATGAACCATATGGTCTCTGTTTAATTTTACTGCCTCAATAATCACGATCATTATCCTTACCTGTCATTTGGTGACAAAATACCCCCGGTGTGACAGACACGAACACACGCCCAAGCACACACTCAGTTAATGACAGGTGGAAGCAGTCAATGCTCTCGAGAGCGGAAATAAATTAATGAATAAATGTTAGGACCGGCGCTGTAAGAGTGACGCACAACTGAACTGCTGTGAATGGCTCAAGGTTTGAATGAATGGTGATGCAACATTGCAGATGTAATGCTTAATGTTTAATATATATATATATATATATATATATATACATACACATATATCCATCCATCCATCCATCCATTTTCTGAGCCGCTGCTCCTCACTAGGGTCGCGGGCGTGCTGGAGCCTCCTGCCTAGCTAACTGCCGGCAGGAGGCGGGGTACACCGTCAACTGGTGTCCAGGCAATCGCAGGGCACATACAAACAAACAACCATTCACACTCACATTCATACCTATAGGCAATTTAGAGTCTTCAATCAACCTACCGTGCATGTTTTTGGTACGTGGGAGGAAACTGGGCGGGACGGTGGACGACTGGTTAGAGCGTCAGCCTCACAGTTCTGAGGACCCGGGTTCAATCCCCGGCCCCGCCTGTGTGGAGTTTGCATGTTCTCCCCGTGCCTGCATGGGTTTTCTCCGGGCACTCCGGTTTCCTCCCACATCCCAAAAACATGCATTAATTGAAGACTCTAAATTGCCCGTAGATGTGACTGTGCGTGCGAATGGTTGTTTGTTTGTATGTGCCCTGCGATTGGCTGGCAACCAGTTCAGGGTGTACCCCGCCTCCTGCCCGATGACAGCTGGGATAGGCTTCAGCACGCCTGCGACCCTAGTGAGGAGAAGCGGCTCAGAAAATGGATGGATGGATGGATGGGAGGAAACTGGAGTACCCGGAGAAAACCGACGCAAGGACGGGGAGAACACGCAAACTCCACACAGGCGAGGCCCAATTTCAACCCGGGTTCCCATAACTGTGAGGCGGATGTGCTAACCAGTATATGTGTGTGTGTGCGTGTGTGTGTGTATAAATATGGAGTCATTCCCAACAGCTTCTAATATATCTACACTCTCCTTAATTTATCACCTGTTTCCTCTCTTTGTATAATTATAGCAGTCAGGGCAATTAGCTTCCGCCTTATGTTCCACCTATTTGTCGAATTCATTAGAGTTACATTATTTCACTCACCATCCTGCCTTTACACCGACTAGTGCAAACTCAAGGCACATTCAGGTTTATTGAACTTTACCACCAACAACCAATGAATTGCATGATTAAGTTCACTTTTGCTGCATATTTTTTATTTCTAGAAACTTTACTAATTCACATATAGGAGCTAATTATTTTTGTTCTGAGAACCAGCAAATTAGTTTTTTAATGTACTTTTGATTAGCTTCTCTTAATAATCCCTTTAAAATAAATGTCACAATTTCACTTACCGTACAAAAGTAACGAGGAGCACTTGAAGAAGAGACTACAGATACATAATTGCAGAAAGCTGCAGACACATTGACTTTTAAAACCCCTGATTTCTGTACGTTGTCATTAGTATGCCCAAGACGAAGAGGGTCCGTTCGAGTGAGCGTGTATTTCATAATGTAACATAGCCAAGTAAAATATACATAGCCAGCCAACTACAGTATTGCTGCAATCATACAGAAAAACAAACAACAACAACAACAAAAACATTGTAGATTCTCTGTCTAGCAAACAGAGTTACAAACCTGTTGTAACAGCATGATGATTATATCAGTGTGTATACCTGTATATTTTATGATGATATAGATCACTCCAGAACATCTTATTGGTGGCCACATCAACATCCAGTGCCACCGCATTCTTCAGTGTAGGAACTACTTGTGTGTATTCACTTTTCAGCAGATCAATGCGACGGATCTCATGTCGGTTGGTGAACATCAAATACGGACTCTTTCCTGATGAAATATAAAGAGCACAAACAGACAATCACATAACCAATTAACAACAGAATGACTGAAGAGAAGAAACGAACGTATTGTGTAAAGCGAAATGCATTTTTGTTGAAGACCACAATGTATATTACTAGATATCCATACCTCCAATTGATGCATTTACTGTGATTAGTAGTGGTTAATGGAGGCACCTGGTGAATAGTTTCATAAACATGACCACAAGATTGACACAAATGTCATACATTTGCCAGACACAGAGTACTGTATGTCAATGGCATACTGTAATTGGCATGTGCATTCGGACATACAATATATAAATGTAATACAAGCCCATATTAAATTTGTAGGCATTAATATGGAGTTGGTCTCCACTTTGCATCTGTAATAGGTTCTACTTTTTCTTTTAACTTATCCATCCATCCAATTTCTATAAAGCCTATTCTCACTTGAGTCACGGATGAGCCTATAAAAGATGGGCAGATATGAGTGGGTAAGCTGCATAAACACTGGACACTCTTTGAAGTGACCACAATGCTTTGTTATTGGTTAAATCCGCATCACATGACATATGGACAGCTCCATTTCCACCATGTTTATTGTATTGGCCTACAGTAGCCTGAGTCAGTTTTCAGTCTTTTGTAAGTGAACTTTTAGCAAAATGATGTGTTATGCAGCTGTAGGCTGTCACAGACAAAGCATACGGTTGCATCGTTTCCCGAAAAAGCCAGAAAGACGACGCCTGTAAGAAAGTCACTGTCCTGACTCTTCCCTTTGGATGGCTTTACCCTGGACTGGCTGCCAGCCAATCGCAGACGACATATAGACAAACAAGCATTCGCCTCCAAATTTACACCTAGGGCCTGCAGATCTCCTGGAAAATTCCCAGACAACATTGTCATTAACTTATGTTTCGTAGCATCTGAATGGGCCATTGGATTTCCGCAGGGCAGATAAAGTTGAAAAAGAGAAGAAATGGGAAGTTGAAAGGAAACTCCCCTGGGTGTTATGAATCTCATGACCACTTTATGGAAAGCTGTTTTGAAAAGTGTACGCCCAAACCGTCATCAATGTGGCACGGATTGCTCTTGGCATTGTGGAAACAAAAAAGAACAAACTTCCAGCTAAGGTAAGTTTCTAAACTTTCTGTGCATTGTTTTGACAGCATGACCTGCTTGTGTCAAAAATGGAAAAAAAAAAATGTTGCTCTGCCACATCTTTATTCACCGTGGTGCCAGGACAAACTAAATAAAACAATGGATACAGGGGTTCATTTACAGCCAATGTACACTGTGTAAATTAACCCATATTAAGTCCGATTGTGAAGTTAACGGGCTGTCGTTTTGTACAGTATGACAGCACTTGGTTTGTTTCAATTCCATTTATGCATGTAGCGGGAGTGCAAAATCCAATGCTAAAATCGCACGGTGAATGTCCATCCTTCAAATACGATACTAGCATAAAAATGGGCATGTTGTCAACTATGTTGCATTATGAAGGGTGCGCTTACTGTCTGGAAGCTTATAATATAATTGTGTAATATTTACTGTAAACATTTGCTGCAAATAGTCCTGAAATTGAATTGAATATCTTAACAAATCAGATGTGACCATGTTATTTAACAGGGGATGCAATCACAAAAAAGTCATTGTACTTACAAACATTATTGGTTTTATGACGATAAATGGCGGCACGGTGGGCGACTGGTTAGAGCGTCAGCCTCACAGTTCTGAGGACCCGGGTTCGATCCCCGGCCCCGCCTGTGTGGAGTTTGCGTGTTCTCCCCGTGCCTGCGTGGGTTTTCTCCGGGCACTCCGGTTTCCTCCCACATCCCCAAAACATGCATGAATTGGAGACTCTAAATTGCCCGTAGGTGTGAATGTGAGTCCGAATGGTTGTTTGTTTGTATGTGCCCTGCGATTGGCTGGCAACCAGTTCAGGGTGTGCCCCGCCTCCTGCCCGATGACAGCTGGGATAGGCTCCAGCACGCCTGCGACCCTAGTGAGGAGAAGCGGCTCAGAAAATGGATGGATGGATGATGATAAATGACTAAAGGACCCAGAGTTGCTTCAAATGGTTTCGCTGTGGAGTCAATATTTGTTTTAAATGTACATTTTTATTTTCTCGTGTTGTTTTCTCCTGTCACGCATAAACATTATAGCACGAAAATGTATAAAGATACTGTATTGAATGTAAAGTTAAACGCTATAACGTTTGAAATGATTCAAAACGAGAACCTCTCGACTGCGAGCCGTGCTAACCATTACCCTAACTGATCTGCCTCAAACAGAAATATTTATTAAAAAATAAAAACAGAACTCAAAGGGGTAACGGAATGCTTTATCGCAGTGACTTTACTTTTAATTAGATTTGCCTGTGTTTTGCCTGCTTCACAGTACTCAAACTTGCCTGGAGAGCCTGGGATACCGTCCTTTAATTAGCATAATTGATAATTAACATAATTGGAAAAAGCCCTTTTAAGGACTAATGTAGCAGCTTCATTAGTTCAAGCAAACTGCAGATGATTATGTTCATTTTGAGCCAGGACAGCTTTGTGCTTCTTGGGTAAAAAAAAAAAGCAAGTAATTTGTACAACAGAATGCATCTCATCACACAACAAAGCCACACAGAGGCAGAAAGAGAAATACCACCTGTATAAAATTGTGAATAGAATGTTCAAACTGAATACATATTCTTCCATCTAAACTACTGTATGCCGATATGAAGTTAATATATGTGGGAATGTGTTCATCCATCTGATAAACATCCACACACTCTCA
This sequence comes from Phycodurus eques, assembly GCF_024500275.1. Taxonomy (NCBI): domain Eukaryota; kingdom Metazoa; phylum Chordata; class Actinopteri; order Syngnathiformes; family Syngnathidae; genus Phycodurus; species Phycodurus eques. The sequence goes on along the minus strand of NC_084532.1, from coordinate 8,183,682 downwards.
CATTTCAGGATTTCTTTTGGTGAACTTTGTTTTCCTTTCCTTGATTTCTCAATGAATACAAAGCCTTACCAACTTTGACCATAAAAGGAACTAGATAACGGTGAGAACATTGACACTTATCGCATAGTTCTGGACTTAAAAATAAGGTCTGCAGAAAGAAATTCCCCAAAATTGACCCAGTCGTAATTTTAGGCTGGTTTTCTGATGTTTATTTCCTGCCAGATTTTGGCCCGTCCATATTTTGGACATGTCAGCCTGTCACACCCTGACATGTAGATGGCAGAAGGAGGGGGACATTTCCTCATTGAAATTCTTTGCATTCTGCAGTGTAATAGCTGCCTATAATGGAAGTCTGGATGTTTTTTATACCACACAGTAATGAGTGAAAATTGTGACTGTGAAGCATGTTGGAAGGCTTGAGGGTTTAAAATAAATAAATAAATAAAAATCGACCATTGGAATGCCTCCTTGAGGAAAGATTTAGCTGCCACGTCATGCCACACATGACATGTGCTACGTCGCTTTATGTCCCAAAACTGCAGCTGAAATTTACGAGTACATCCCTATTTATGGCCACATACACCACTGAAAATATCAGAACAATCGGCGCAGTATTTCTGATTTCATCGACCCGTCCCATAGGAGGAAGTGCTTTGCAGATTAATTTCCACATTTATACATGGCTTTCATCAGCTGGCTGTGTCATAACATCGGCTGACGAGGGCATCGATCTACCGGCCAAAAGCGTTACGTCGCTTTATGTCCAAAAATGCTAACATCAGGCAATGCTTCTTGAGAATCGATACCTGTAAACTGGTATGTGTTTTTTACAGGGCTGGGTAGCTTTAACCATCACCGAGGGTTGGTCGACTCCCTGATTGATTAGCTGTTAGAGTAGTAATAAGTCTAGGGCATCCCGTGCTTTTCTCCACTCTCCACTGTCAGTGGTTTGTCCAATAAACACATTAAAATATTGTTATTTTGTTCTGGTATTAGTTTAAGCCGACCACATTTTGTTACCAATGTATTCAGAAATCCAGGTAATTCCAAATGGTTCAAATACTTTTTCTGGCAACTGTATAGCATCCTGGGTCTGATCAGGGCTGCAGATAGGAGAGCTGTGGCTAAGTGGTTAAAGATTCGGTTGATGGCACCAACCAATTCATGGGTGTTGAAATTTGCCCACGTATCCTTCTGTTCCTCAGTATTTATTCTCTCCATGTCATTTCTCCTTACTATCAAACACCAGTCTTAGAAGAACCGTTTCTGTGCCTCAAACTAATAAAAGTTCGCAGACATTCAGCAATCAATCTTTTTATTCTTTTAAACCAAGAGTGAGTGATTGTTTTTGGTGTTAAGCTTTCTCATTACCACACCACTTCATTCAGTAATGACTTAAACTAAGACCCATGGCCATCTTAATCAATGTTAACACAATTTTCCTTCTCTTTGCACAAAGTTGAATTTGCCTTGTAATGAAACTAGTTAGGGAGTCCTATCCCATAATATGACAAAGGGGTCACTGCAAATGCTACCAGAATGTGGATGCCTATGTGGAGCTCAAAAGAAAACACAATGCAATCAGGGTCGGAGGTGTTATTGATAAGGTCAGTCAGCGTAAGGGCACCATTGTTGAGTGCTGGGCTCCATTAAACTTGAATTACACACTCATCTAGAATGTCAAAACAAATTGGATCAGGACCAAGTTTTGAACCCACGTAGCTACCTCCTTGAGTATGCCTGAATTCTGTCATTAATACATGTACATTTTTCTTTTCCTGCAAATATGGAGTTGAATGAAAGCAAAATTAGTCTTAGGCCCAGCAAGAAGGCAATAATGTCTCTGTTACTCTTGATTTCACACTTCTCTTTAATTACAGTGTGCAAGGAGTGTTTACCGAGGTCAACAAAGGTGACAGACCCTTCCTGTGCCCGTTAATAAACAGACATTGGCATCCAACAACATTATTCGCTTGACACTCCAGGGAAAGCATTGACGGATGGCTGAAAACTTTTCATTAGTAAGGACTGCAAAAAAAAGGCAAATATTTATCTTTGCACAGGCGGCTGAGGAGGGCCTGCATACAAAGCAAGCCTCTCTTTTCAGGGGTCCCACAGAGAGATAACAGTGGAGGGTATAATGTGGTAGTAGTCAGAATTACCAAAAGTAAAGGGTATATGCTCTTTGTAAAAGGCCAGGCTTCAATGTGCTTGTTTGTAGGTGTGCCCATTCATGTGTATATTTTGATTTAGGTTCTATTCAATATGTGTGAAGAATGACTGACCCACAGCTTTGCAGGTCTTGGAGGCAGGATCCATCTCGTAACCTTCATAGCATTCACACTTATAATCCCCTTTGTAGTTTATGCAGATCTGACTGCAAGCATCTGGGTTCTCACATTCATCTATGTCTGTAGAGAGAGTAAAGAGATACAGCATGAAATACACGTCTTGAAGTACTGTATTTGGATATCTGAATGTACTGTATCTATTCACATACATGGACAATATCTGTTATGACAATGCAACAATTTTTAAACCTGCTGAAAACAAATTGTTCAGAAACATTTTATTGACATTTTACTGTTAATGAATTATTTGTGAACAGAAAAATAAGAAATATCATGCCAATATAAAGTAAATGTGATAATAAATAAATTAAAAAATATTTGCGGATCTGTATGGGTATCAACAAACTCAAATTCTCTGAGATGAAGAACAATACACAAACACAAAAGCAAAAATACAACAAAAAAACCCCAATCCTATTCATATATATGTATGTATATATATATATATATATATATATATATATAGATATAGATAGATAGAGAGAGAGAGAGTATTTTATTATTATTTATTTATTTATATTATATATATATATATATATATATATATATATAGAGAGAGAGAGAGAGAGAGAGAGAGAGAGAGAGAGAGAGAGAGAGAGAGAGAGCGAGAGAGAGAGCGAGCGATTCTTTTATTGTCATTATGAAACGTAACGAAATTTTGCAGAGAATCCCGGCTAACCCACAAAAATAGAATACAAAAAAACAAACACACAAAAATACAGTGATCACAAGGGTAACCCAATAATGGCATTGCACCGGAAATCTCTAGGTTGCCACTTTTTATTTCAAATATGAAATGTATTTAAATACAGTGGTTGTACAACCCCAATTCCAATGAAGTTGGGACATTGTGTTAAACATAAATAAAAACAGAATACAATGAGCCCGCGACCCTAGTGAGGAGAAGCGGCTCAGAGAATGGATGGATGGATGAATACAATGATTTGCAAATCATGTTTGACCTATATTTAATTGAATACACTACAAAGGGAAGATAATGTTCAAACTGGTCAATTTGATTGTTTTTAGCAAATAATCATTTTATGATTTTATAATTTTATGTTATGTTGTGTTTTGATTTATGTTTAACACAACATCCCAACTTCATTGCAATTGGGGCTGTACTTGACAAAGCTCAGTTGGAAAAAGCTATATTACTGTCAATGAAAAGTAAAGTACTACTTTTGTTTTCCAGCTCCAGTGACAGCAGGTGAACTGCATTGCAACTGGAATGCTACCATTAAATTAATGAATCAATAAATTAGGTGTAGCCTGACATAATGCTTAAAAAATACTGAATATAATTACCGTTTCAAAAAACACTGCGAGAGAGGTTTTAATCGAGCATTATTTCGAGCATTGTCATTGACTGTTATGATTGTAGATTGTAGTTGTTTTTATTACGTCTACTCACTCTACTGGATTGGATGTCATCAGTGTGTGTACACTGCATTATTATATAAAGTAACAATATTATTGTCATAATTAATGTGACATCCTGGATGCTAAGATGTAGTATGAAAGCAGAATGAAAATGGAAAATTGTGAAAAAAGGCAGAAACTTTATTTGCTAGGCTGGGGAGTTGTTTTCTTTACCGCCACAAGTCTTTTTGTCCAGAAGTTTGTATCCAGAGGGGCAGTCACACGTAAAGCCAATTCTTTGGTCCCTGCAGATGTGGGAGCAGCCACCATTGTTGTCTGAACACTCATTCAGGCCTGCAGAGACAATAGTCCAAGGAGCGAGACAGGAGTTTGTCAGATATTACAGGCACAAAAAGAATGATAAATAAAACAACAGTCAGTCAACTCACAATGGCGTGTGTGTGTGTGTTCGTTCATGTGTCTGTGTATATTTGTAGATTGTCTTGCATTGCTTTGGAGTACAACAACATTTTGATCCAAAAGAACAAGATGAGGGGTCAAATAAGGCTATGGAGAGCTGTGTATCACATTCATGTGGGCATTTCCATGTTCATGTTTGTGGACCACAGAGAAATGCACCTTGATCCAGTAACTCCCACAAAATGAAATTTGAACACATGCATTAAGCACCCGCCCACAATTTTTGCACATTCTGCTCTCTCCATGTGCTCCTCTTCCTCGTCTCATTTAATTCTTCCCACTTTCCTCCTCTGCATGCCCTTTCTCTACTGTATCTGTTTTAAAGTCTGCATTTATCCCCTTGTCTTTCAGCTGCCCCCAGGGAGTATGGAGAGCTCACTTCAGAAATCTAAAGCTGGTGCTTCATTACCGGTTTACATTAAAGATTTAAGCTTCAAGACTACAGGTACTGCAGTGAGACGCTTAGGCTGGGAGAAGCTGCATGAACAGACATAGAAATAAGAGCAAACAAAGATTTGGAGAAATTAGAATTTGCTAGAAATCTATCAGATGCTAGAGTATCAGCAAAGCTTTATCTTGGTGTGACTAAAAACATGCAATAATTAAGAGTACATTAAAAGTACTCAGGAAGTATTGCTGTTTGAAACCCAAATGTTTTGTTGCAGGTCAAAATGTACTGTTTTAAAGTTTGAAAATCCAGAAAAATATTTTAAAAATGTACACATTAAAACTGCAGGCTTTACTTTTGTTCTTTCTTTTTATTCTATATTTTTAGAATTATTTTTGATTTGCTTTGCTGTGGTCATACGTCAGGAGCATTTCACTACTCTTTGGACCTATTTGCTAAAGGTTTGCACATGCACAAACGGGTGCAAACTTGATTGGTTGTGCAAACAGATGTGGAAACTGATCTATTAACCGGCTCGCCTGTAATTGCGTATGCCAAACGAGCTAAATTGCCACACAGTTCATTTTACCCATTCTGGGAGACGTATATACAAGTATATTAATTTAGCTCTCGCCATGTGATTTATCTATCCTATGATGAATTACAGTGGCTGATTTTGCATCTTTATATACTGCGTCAAAAAGGAAGGTGCAAACCAGCATACAAAGCGGTGCCAACATAGTGCGGGCAAAATTAGAAGCAGATGGGAGAAATTTTCCACTTGTGTAACCATTTTTGAAAGTCAAAAGCCAACAGAAAAAAAAAAATTGCACAACATATCGTCTATTAAGCAATGCAATTTTGGACCTCCGTATTGATTTAATTAAGAACTGACTTGGAGCCAGTCACAAGAAGGAGTCATGTCATTCCTTCCAACACTGCATTTCCTTGTGTCTGGGTCATTTTAGTGCACAGTGATAAAGCTCAGTGTATTGCAGGAATGTTCACAATGCGTACGCAGCCAAACCGAAAGACCTCTCTTTCACTCGCTGGTTGAGTACTTCTTGCTAGGCTATAGTATTTTCCGTGCTTTTTCCCAGAAGTTGGATCGAGATAAACACTTACTAGTACACCACTAAAGAGTGCTATTGTTACGATATGCTTAAATAATTTGGCGAATCATCTCTTCGAGGGGGAGCAGCGGCGGTGGCCAGTGGAGGGCCGGCTCGTGGAGCTTCCCGGTGGCCGCACCCACCGGCAAGGATGCGGCTTTGCGAAGCGGAGGTACACTCGCAGCAGATCCCAGCCTGTGGGTCAGCGTTTGCTGGGACAGAGGCCGATGCGAACAACAAGGCACCTCTCGTCCAATCCATTGCGATGCTCAGAGCCGTGTAGCGGCTACGCTGTAGCCTTGGGAGGGACTCGGGACACAAAGTTGTAATGCTTCTGCATCTCTCCCAGCGCAGCCTTTCGGTCATGTGGGCCAGTAAGCCAATTAGTCTATTTTTTGGGGACATAAACATATGGTCACATGGGTTACGCATTCAATCGGGTGTGAAGTGGAACGCTGTAGCCTGGCTGTAACAGCCTGGCTAAGTGGCTTGGCTGCATATAACCGGCCCAAAACAAAATTTTAAGCACAACAGCTCATTACTTTAAACCAAGAAAAGACCACGACAATATTGAGGTACTTTTACTTTTGTGATATCGTGAATATTGTTACTAGGGGTGTTCCGTTCCGTTCCATGAGATCGGAAATCGGTCTGATGTTAGTATAAAAGCAAGGATTGGATCAGACTCCAATTTTACCACTCTCATACAAGCAGCCCATTCCGTGCTCTGCTCCAGCATTCCATCCAGCAGGGCCCAGACGGCATGAGAGCCCACGTGATCACAACAACAGGTTGCTAAGGTGCTAACATAGCAGCAAGGCGTAAGAGTGAATGTTCCTTTCTTAGTCATTTATTGACACTCCAGTTGAACTTCACTGTAAAACTAAACATACTGAACAAAATAATTCTACCTATTGAATGTTCAAATACATCACAGACTTAGTTTATTTCTTTGTTTTTGTACACAGAAATCGCTAGCTCAAGGCTAACACACAATGAATGAACAACACAGTTGAAGGAGCTAAGGAAAATGAGCATTGAAATCGCGGCATTTATAGCTCTCAATATAATGAATATTGGTACACAAACTAGACTTTAAACCTATCTTGATCGGCTCGATCGGTATAGGCCGATAATTAGCATTAAATATGTCGGCGATGTGGGACTGACAACACGTCTGAGACAGACAACACGTAATGCGTGGATCAGACAACTTTCGTCTTTCACAATTGCACTATTTCAGAATACTGAAATAAAATCTTGTATTCCGATACCACCGCATCCCGTCTTTTACGATCACTGGGCTTTATCTTGTCAACTCAAACGCGACTGGATACACTCGTTACCACGGCCACAACAACAACAATGGATCGCGCATGTATTGTGTTGGTCAAAAAATAATACAATGGGGAAAAACGTGTGGTGGTAATAGTCACCAGTGCTCGGGACGTTTTTTCAAGGATTGCTTGAGGTATGTTCACGTACTTTTAATACGGCAACAAAACGTTCTGTAGCCTAGCAAGCTAGTGCTAGCACTGACGGTTGTACGTAAACATGCCGCCGTTCTCTCGAATCATGCTCTAAAGTTTTGGTGTGTGTGAAGTAATTTTATTGCAATAAAGTAACAATTACAGAAAGTTAGCACCCATTATTTCTGTCATGTTGTAATGTTGGTTTGAATACATGACCTGACAAGGGAATATTTTTGAAGATACTCGGTATACAGTACACAAGTATATATAGTAAATGAACATGTCATTTAAATAGACATATTGCTCCATTTTGTGATCGGATCGGTGATCAGTTACCGTTTTTTTTAAACTCGCTGATCGGTGATCAGCCCCAAAAATCCTGATTGTGTAAAGCCTAACACAAACGCTGTATATACACATACAAACAAGCAATATACTGTAACAATACTCTGGCATATATTCTTCAAACTCTGGGAAAAATTTGTTTTAATAACAATATTCGAACTTGACTTCTACTTTCTTTGTTACTGCAAGTGTGTATCTCATTGCGGGCACCACACTGCCCCTCAGAGGTCAAGACGTGCACAACAGTTACTTTATGTAACCCATTAGTTAATAATAAATGAGTCAGTTTTTCTCATATCTACTGTTGCTGATTATTGTTGTCTAATATCACTTAATCCAGCATTTTCTATCATTCCACACTAAACAATAAGCAAATTATCTAGGATTATTGCTGAAATAATATCAGACCGATATCAGTATCGGCCAAAACTCAAGGCTACAATATCGGTATTGGATTGGAAGTGAAAAAACTGGATCAGGGCATCCCTAATTGTTATATCCCTTCTCTCTCTCTCCCGTATATATATATATATATATATATATATATATATATATATGCACACTTGCAACTAAGCACTGGCGCTGATCCTAACACATTTCATCAACCAGTCTTATTTTTCTCAAATGCAGCACTCTGTTTACTTTCCGTGACTGAAACTTGCTAAAGGGTAATTATCTATGGTGTGCGGATAATCTGTGTGGTTCCTAATGGGCAATGTAGTCTGATCACATTTTCCTGTCTAAGATAGCACTAGAGGGCAGAGGCGCCCGGATCTTTGATCATAACAAGGCAGTTATGAAATGTCCTGATTTATTCTGCCTTGATCAAATTAAGCTCCTCTTATCAGGAAGAGTGACTGCCCACATTAGAAGAACTGTATTGTAGTTGAGGATGCCTGGAAATGAATGCGTTAATCAGTAGCATTACTGGTTTGACCAGACATGATGCGCTGGATGCAGTGAAGCTTTCAGTGTAATGAATTTTTCTGTGAGTGTGTTTGTGTTAGAGGGAGACATGATCTTACCACATTCTTTCACAGGTTCATCAGACCAGTCCTTGCAGTCTTTTACATTGTCACACACCTTGCTGCTGTCAATACATTCGCCATTCTTACAGCGGAAGTGTCTAGTCCCGTCACACTTCGTAACTGTGAACAAACAAACAGAATATGCATTAAGAAACAAACCAACTTTCATGTATTGCACTAATGCACTATAACAAAAAAAAAAGTAACATGGTCATACAGTAGACGTACAGTAAAATCGTGATGATATACAACATGACATTTTTACAAACATCAACTCAAAAGTCGAAGTAGCACTTACAGCAACAGAAAAAGATGGGTATCTGCTGACATCTTGAATGTAAATGCTGAAGCAAACATTTATAACATAACATTTATAAACAAAATGACAAATGTTCAAAATATGAATCACATTACAGGACTTACTAATACACGGGACTAAACTAGATTTTAAATAACAATGTATCTACTTTCAAAACATATATGTGATATAATATATATACAATATATGAAATTAAAACTAAATACATTAGTTGAAACTTAGTTGGTTGAAAATTTATGAGCCTCGGTAAATTCTGCATGGAAGAATGAAGTGAAGAGGGACGCTCCTTCGTAGTCTTATATTCATGGTGGATATGGGAGTTACGTGAGAGCTATGACTGTTCGGGTAAGCTTGCGATGAGACTGTTCATAAAAGGAATTGTTATTGTATTACTCCTTGTTCATGGTTTCTTTTTTACTAGGTTTCATGTTCTATTATAATGGTGTTTACGAATCGTAAATTGAAGGCAACATTCATGTACTGTTTTTCTTGTCTGTATCTTTAACGTAACTCGAGTCAAACGACAGCAGCTAAGGCACAGTGAAATAAACAGCCTTTATAAGCCTCTATATAAATGTTTTGGCTTTAAAAATAAAGCTGACGTCAAAGCGTAGCTTATGCAGTCATTTATGCCTTGCAGCTGCAACAGTTAAGTTGAATATACTGTATCTCTCTTCATTTCACAAAGACACAACTTACATAACTTTAAAACACTGTAAAATAGTGTTATATTAGATAATAGTGGACAGGGGAATTAACAGTTTCATATGTCCTTGTTTATTTCACAAAGACGCAACTTACATAACATTAAAATGCTGTTATAAACTTTCTAAAACACACACAATGCTCTCCTTGACCTGCCCTGATGTGTTTCCGTGTTGACTTTAAGTCATGGGGCACTAAAGTCTATTGTTATATTGTTTTATAAAGTTACAGCTCACTGTGAAACAAGACAAAACAAAAGAAAAAAACCTAACATAAAGAACAAGAAAAACATATTTATTTATATATCCTCTTAGCTGACAATGTTGTGACAATGAACACTGCCACGTCGATGTGTCTGAGTGTGAGGGGTAGGACCAGTGTGCATTTCAGCACAGACACAAGAGCAGCACGACAGACACCGCAGAGCAAAAAGTTAATATGTTGGTTACATATTGACCCATGTCGCTATATCGACGATATGCTCTAATCGGCCAGATTAATCAGCCCGCTGTTAAACCAGTTGCGCCCTGACATACTGTGTATACAGTAGTTGAAAATGTAAATGTTTAATTTTACAGTGGTTTGTAGCCACACAGACAAATGTAAATAAATGTAGTAAATGCTTTATAAAAAAAGAAAGGCCCTCAGGGGTTGTCATTACGCTTTAAATGCCATTCAATGACAGGCCAAGCAAATTAATGAATGAACACTAAATATAATTTATAAGGGACTAGACAGTGTGGTGGTATGGTGGTATGGTAACAGGGATGCAATAGAAAATGTATGTGAGGCAGAATTTTTATAGTCGCGGATCATATTTTATTCATGCATATTGTGTTAAACAATCTAGAGGAGTTTTATCCTTCAGTGAGCACTATTTAATGCACAAAACTACAGTAATTTCTGTTTATGTAATATATTTGTCTGTTTAGTCATGCTTTAAATGTCAAACAATTTCTCAAGGGGCAGATAACTAGGGAAGCCATCTGTGCTGGCTTCTATATTGCCAATGTTTTCAACTGGATATATTTTAATGGTTCATCAAATGTGACAAGAGACTACTACATGAATAGTCCCACTATGATTTGCAAACTGATTTGTACAAGGTTGTATCACCATCTTTCTCAGCAGTATTTATCCCAAGCATTTTTCACGGCCCACTTAATCAAAGTGGCAATCTGCACCACATATACAGAATTACGGACATAATGCCTTAATGCTTACTGTGCTTGTTTTCATTATTTCCTGCAACTGTTTCTTACCATTGACACAACCAGCTTCATCACTGTAGTCTGGGCAGTCATGGACTTTATTACACTGTTTGGTGCCGTGGATGCAGGAGCCATCGCCACACTGGAACTCATCAGGCCGACATGTAAGCAGAGCTAGGGAACATAATGCAGGCAAGCAGGGTGGTTACTATTTGCAACAATTTTTTTTTTTTTAAACAATTAATAAGTAAAAGATGCCCTCATTTGAGATAAACTATTTCATTATTATTCCAATTGGAATTTATCCTTCACTGGATACAGCTCTGCCATATATATTCAGTTTATAAAACCATTATTACACCCTCAAGACATGCATTGGTGGATACCTGTGATTTACGTTATTTGTTACACTCTGGTGCCCTGCGACTGCCTGGCAACCAGTTCAGGGTGTACCCCGCCTCCTGCCCGATGATAGCTGGGATAGGCTCCAGCGATCCCGCGACCCTTGTGAGGATAAGCGGTTACACTCTGGCAATTTTCAAGGTTCAAGGTGCTTTTATTGCCAATTCGTCAATATGTGTAACACATACAGAGGATTGAAATTATGGTACTCAAGGGCCTGCGGTGTTACAAAAGATGACAAATAATAACATCAATACGAAAAGCTAAATAAAACTATGGTATATACAGTATAAAAAGTAGTAATTGAATGTGCAAATATTAAAGATCAGGTGACGTGTGCAACATAGTCAAGGTCAGAGAACCAAGGAAAATAAGACATATATGAATTAGATGACAAAACCCCAATGCTCCTAAAGTGGCTGGTGTGATCCTGAGTCTGGTGTGTGTGTGTGTGTGTGTGTGTGTGTGTGTGTGTGTGTGTGTGTGTGTGTGGGGCGTCGGATAAAAAGGTAGAGGGGGCAGAGAGTTCCGATTCCTGACAGCCAGATGAATAAAACTTTCTTCGAGTCGGCTAGTCCTGGCCCGCAGACTCCGCAGTCTCCTCCCTGATAGCAGCAGACTGAAGAGGCTGTGTGATGGATGGGTGGCAACTCCCGCCATGCGGAGGGCTTTGCGGGTGAGGCGGCCAGTTGCACATCAAAGTGTTGAGCCCTAGCTGGTCCAATTTGTAGATCAGTTGTTGAGGGATGAAGGTATTGAATGCTGACCTGAAGTCTATGAACAGCAGTCTGACATATGAGTCTTTGGAGTCCAGGGGCCTCATGTACAAAAGGTGCGTACGCACAAAAACATGGCGTCCGTTCTTTTTCACGGTAAGGTTCAGATGTATCAAGAGTGAAATGACCGTGGAAATGCGCGGTGCCTCACGCCAACTGCATGGCTGGCGTACGCACGTTTCTGCAGCTTTTACTTAGAGGTGATGCTGGGAAACTGTTCTCATCAATCTGCACACCAGAGACGCATGAATAATTAGCACTGATGAACAATTCATGCCCGGCAACATTTGATTTCAACAATGCAATTGAGGCAAGGACTGAGAATTCATTTCAATTCATCATTTGTTAACCCATTTGTTAACCATTTAATGAACCACTGATATTTGTTAGACCTATTAATTGATCGAGGCGATCATTTATGCCGCCTATGACCTCACTATCGCTTTGTGACTCCAGCACATGCACTGAAAAAAAGTCCTTTGACTTTACTTCATTTGAACATGTACATCGGATGCACATGATTAAAATGCGTTTAAATTGACATAATTTACCCCTCTTCTTTTTTTTTTTCAGTGTGCGTGTCCCCTCCTGTGTATTAAAATAATAAATTGAGTAATCAAAAAGGAGTCAAAGTTTTTGATATCCTCTTTGATATGCTGATGTACTTCTACTTGAATTCAAAAGATTTATTACCATTACCACACCTACAACATTTACGCATGAACCTTTATCTCACAGGGCTGAGTGTAGGTTAATGTATGAAGAAATTTGTTATGAGTTCTAAAAAATACATGGTATTAACCTTGTGGGGTGATCATAGTCAGCCACGTCCTCCCATCACCCCTGAGAGAGCAGCGTCACGGACGATCGCAGCAATTCTCTCCTCGAACGCGGCGAGGCCCTCGGCGCCGCTTCTTCCTGCCTTTTTTTGGCCACACTTTGGCGGTGGGCAGCTGTCCTCCGCTTCCCATCCACCTTAATGTCTGAACATTTAATTTTTAGTTCAGCGTGTGCGAGCTATTCTGTCTCCACAGATTTGACAGTCGCACACGCGCTGTCCCATTTGCTCCTCTTTCGCGTGTTGTTAACGCTGTAGGACAGCATCCCAAAGAAGATTTTCTTGCGTGCCTCCACTTCATTGAGCAACTTCACATTCAGAAAAAATATTTTTCTTCATTACCTTGCTCATTGGCGGCATGGTGGCCGACTGGTTAGAGCGTCAGCCTCACAGTTCTGAGCTGCGGGGTTCAATCCCCATCCCTGCCTGTGTGGAGTTTGCATGTTCTCCCCGTGCCTGCGTGGGTTTTTTCCGGACACTCCGGTTTCCTCCCACATCCCAAAAAAAAAAAAAACATGCATTAATTGGAGACTCTAAATTGCCCGTAGGCATGACTGTGAGTGCGAATGGTTGTTTGTTTCTATGTGCCCTGCGATTGGGTGGCAACCAGTTCAGGGTGTACCCCGCCTCCTGCCCGATGACAGCTGGGATAGGCTCCAGCACGCCCGCGACCCTCGTGAGGAGAAGCGGCTCAGAAAATGGATGGATGGACCTTGCTCATTTTCCTTTTTTTCTGATCATGCAGAGATCAGCATCCCAGGTGCAGGGTTCATTTAAATATGATTTGGAAATTCAAATGTGGGCGTGGACAGGGAGGAGTCGGCTACTCCAACATGTGCTCATTTCCACGTTGATTGGAATGTATGAAGAAAATGTGCTTGGATTCATGAGTACGCAGAGTTTCATACATCTGAATATTTTTGTGCGTACGACGTTTTCTGGATTTCAGCGTACGCCATGTTGTAGGAGGGAATCCACGCAAGTCTTTGTACATGAGGCCCCAGTTGTGTGAGGGCAGAGTGGAGGGCGGTGGAGCCGGTTGGACCGATATGCAAACTGGGAGGGGTACGGGGGGGGGGGGACTTGACGTGGAGCATGACTAGCCGCTCGAAGCACTTCATCCGGATGGGAGCGGGATGATGGTGGTGGTGCTTTGAGGCACGCGAGGACAATACACTGACTCAAGGAGGTGTTTAAGATGTCCGTGAAGATATCTGTGAGTTCAGCTGCACAGTCCCTCAGAACACGACCAGGTATGTTATATGAAACGTGATTCTCTGTCCAGTCTACTTAGTGTGTGTATGAAATTGTTGAGCGTTTTGACATTTTATTTATTTATCCTTTATTTATCCAGGTTAGGCAACTGAGAACGGATTCCCAATTGCAATGCTGTCCTGGGCATGCCCCAACAGCAAAGGTTATTAATTCATTATCTCTTTAACTGGCTGTTTAATTATTCATGCGTATATGAAAAAAGTCGAACAAAAATTGGAGCTACCAACTGTTGGCACTCAATATCAAACCTATTGGTGAAAATACTATGGATAAAAGCATCAGAGCTGACCTCTGAATTAGTTAATCAGGCAGGTGCTTTGGCACTATATGACAATTTTTCTTTACTCTTAAAAATAGTATCCTTGAGGGAAATAACATATGTTGTTCCAAACTTTGTGGAGACAGTTTGGGCATTCCCTGTGTACAAAGTAAGGTCTATAAAGACATGCTTAGATTACTTTGGTGTGGAACTTGGAAAGAAACTGTACCTCAAGCCCATTGAACACTTTTGGAATGAACTAGAACAAAGATAGCTTGCCAAGACCTGTCATCCAACATTAGTGAACTCTGACCTGAATGAATGGGCATGACTGCCCACTCCTCGACCCATATAGCCACCCACCCACCCGCACCCACACACACACCACAATGAACAGGTTATGCAGCTGCAGAGGGTTGAAAAACTCCATATTTTTTCCATGTTCAATTTGAAATGTTTCAATGGATATGTACATTCACTGTACATTCAAAAATATTTAGATTACAAAGCTTGTAGATTCTCGCAATCAATTCACACATATGTAGGGAGGTTATTCTATTTCACTAGCTGAGATAAAAATCTAATTTCATGGAGGAAAATTGAGAATTCAGCAGATTGTGCAAATGGCTTTAAAGGATCAGCATATGTCTGAGATCTCTTTCATCTAATATTGACCACAATGGCAGCGCTCAGACATTGTAGCCTACTGCCATTTTTCCCCCTCTACAATTGCGACATCAGCTCAGCTCATTATAACCACCCCCAAGATTATTAACTCCTGCTCATGCTTTCCTCATTCTGTCCTTCTCCTTTTCATTGAGTACTCATGTTCTGTATTTTTTCCACATTTGAAACATTGATTATTGTCACAGGTTTAAAACATACTGTACATATTTCTGCTTCTGTCTTGCAGTAAATCTTCGCTGAAGAGGGTTTGCGTCGCTCTCTCTATTCTCCAATTCTATTTCTTTTAGTTGTAATGGCCGGGGGAGCACGGTTGTCAACTGGTTAGCATATCCGCCTCACAGTTCTGAGGACCGGGGTTCGAATCCCGGCCCCGCCTGTGTGGAGTTTGCATGTTCTTTCCGTGCCTGCGTCGGTTTTGTCCGGGTACTCCGGTTTCCTCCCACATCCCAAAAACATGCAGGGTATTGAAGACTCTAAATTGTCCATAGGTGTGAATGTGAGTGTTTGTTTGTTTGTAGGTGCCCTGCGATTGGCTGGCGACCAGTTCAGGGTGTACCCCGCCTCTCGCCCAAAATATAGCTAGGATAGGCTCCAGCACGCCCGCGACCCTAGTGAGAATAAGCGGAATGGAAGATGAATGAATGTAATGGTCGGATGGCTTAATACTTTAGTATTTCAACAGACTTATAGAGCGGCTATATCATAATGACTAAAAAAATAAAAAATAAAAAAATAAACACTGCAACATACACTATGGGCGAACATACACCTGGGCAATCACTAGATGCTCTAAATCCCATACCCAAAGATAATTAACAACAATCTCTGAAAAGAAATGACGAAATCTTTTAATAGTTGTAATCTGCTGATTGCAATCAGCAAGCGTTTTGATTAACAAGAACATCTTCCTACTGCTTTTCATTATTTTTCTTCAATGGAAAATGTCTTTTATATCACTTTTAACTTTCACATTCATGTGACATGAAATTATATAAAACAGAGACAGAATAACTATCTCTATGACTACAGGAACATAGTAGGTGAAAAAAACTCTCACAAATCTCATTTGCATTGAAGATCTGAGTTCTGCTGTCTTATTTGCATTCAGCAGTCATCTCAAACTATAACAGATTTTTTGACACAAACTTTCAACTTCCCACATTTAATGACACTGTGATAAGCAGGTTCAAATACTTAAATCTTATACTGTTGGAAAGCCTGTTTATTTCCCTCTTAAATGGTTCCACATTGGTAAGGAGCATGCATTTTTGTTATAAGAGCAGGGCTGAGTACCGGTATATTGGTTGCGCCCATGAAAAATCTTTCCAAATCTTCTCTGCCGATGCAAAACAGCTTACTTTGCTGTTGCCATGTCAGGAAAAGCCTACTAGAACAGCTGAATGTTTTAGGGTGGTTAATCAGAGGCACATTAAAAAGTTTCAGGTGTGTGCTGACTCACATTTAACATGAGTTTGAATGTGATTGGTTAATTCTGAACACAGCTGCATCCCCAGTTATAAAAGGGTGTGCACTTTTGTGCAACCACATTAACTTAGTTGTTTATTTTTACTTCCCCTCACTAAAATAATTGTTTTGATTGTGTTGGACAGATTATAGGTCACATTAATGGTGAATTTAAAAAACAATTATCGTGGTCTCTTTTTTTATTTTTTACTACAAAAACCTGGCATTTGAACCTGGGTGTGCTGACTTTTTATATCCACTGTATTATGCATTTTAAAAAACACAAAATAAAAACAGCATACGTAGGATCCACAATGTCACACTTTTTGAGGGGCAATTCTGTCTCACACATATGCCGAGTAGAGCTTCCAACGATGGACGACCGGGGCGGAGCTAGGGCTTTGTAACAAAGTGAGCGCTACCGATTGTTTCCAACTTAGTGACTTTTGTACAAAATAGAATGCAAATCTCGTCAAATCCCTGTTGCAGTTGAAAAAAGCAGCTAGCAGCAAATGTGTTACCATGGCGCATCTTTGGCTTGCCTAGCTGCCAAGACATGGGTGGCGATACTCCATGTGCAGGCTTTTATGTAAATTGGGCGAATTGTGGTAACACAATTCGCAAAATATTTGCACATACAGTATTTAGAAATAGGCTAGCTAACAAAAGATTTACCTGGTATTTTAATTTCATACTTCATCGGTGGGCAGGCGCATCAGAGACCCAACTATACAATCCCTTCAAAAGTCACCTTTTCATAATGGCCATTTAAGTGAAGTGAGATATTTCCAGGAGGAGATAAAACATTGAGGCTTCTTTTTATAACTACAGACTTTCAACATGATCTTGGCAGATGGGAGTATGTATTATACAAAGCCTCTTTTGATTGTGCAATTCGTGTGCCACGTGTATGCCACTGCCCAAGTCAATGGTCACGTGTGCCAATACTTTTGTCCAAGTACATCTATTAGATGTAACACATGAAACCTGCGTCAGCTTTCATCTTTGAAAAATGTGTCTTTCGAAAATGTATGTTTGTGTGTGTGGTTGTGTAGTGTGCATCTTTTATGTTGCAAGCGCGCGTGTCTGCTGTCATGTCCTCGAGTGGTGTGAAGAGCAGACCAGATGGGCTTTGTGCTTCATAAATGACCATCACCTCCCACACATGCAACAAACACACATGTCGAACAAGCACTATCAGCTTCTCCTGCTTTTACAGATCCCACAGTTTCATGGCAACCCATTCTTGGATCATTATGACAAAGTTATTTTTGATCATTCTTCAATAATTTTGAAAAAAAATTTTTTCACATCAAAGGCTACAACATGTACTGTAATCATTTACAAATTCAGTAGCAATGAAAAAAGATCAGTAAGTGACCATAATTATACATTCACCAGTCACAACATTCGGTACAACTGCGATAATTGTGAGTGAATGCTGAGTTTTAGGAAGTAGTGATAGTTTTAATAGTATTCCCTACCACACTTTGCTCAATGATGATAATTTAATAAAAGACCAAAATGTCATGCTCATTCAGGATGGAGAGCCTAATCAGCAAGATGAAAGATGAGATCATGATGAAAACCAATGATGGTATTGGCAGAAACTAAGTACTTACTAACCATTTACTCAGACTGTTTTAATGTCATCCCATTTTTCAGCAGAGCACGGGGCCATGAGCCCACGCTATATTTGCGTAGCGCAAATGAAATGACTTTGATGTAACCAGTGTTGTCGTCATCAATTCATTATTTGCGATTATAATGTACATCTGAGAGTCCATCCATTTTCTACCGGTTATCGGAGGTCAGGTCGCGGGGGCAGGAGCTTTAGCAAGGACGCCCAGTCTTCCCTCTGCCCAGCCACTTCATCCAGCTCTTCCGGGGGGATCCCGAGGTGTTCCCAGGCCAGCCGAAAGACATAGTCTCTCCGGCGTGTCCTGGGTTGTCCCCGGGGTCTCCTCCCGGTGGGACGTGCCCGGAATACCTCACCAGGGAGGCGTCCGCGAGGCATCCGAATCAGATGCCCCAGCCACCTTATCTGGCTCCTCTCGATGTCGAGGAGCAGCAACTCTACTCTGAGGCCTCCCGGATGACCGACCGGTAAACTGAGCGCTTCGCCTTTCGGCTTAGCTCCTTCTTTACCACAACGGACCGATACAAAGTCTGCATCACTGCAGACGTTGCACCGATCCGCCTGTCGATCTCCCGTTCCATTCTTCCCTCACTCGTGAACAAAGATACTTGAACTCCTCCACTTGGGGCAGGATCTCATCCCCGACCTGGAGAGGGCACGCCACCCTTTTCCGACTGAGGACCATAGTGTCAGATTTGGAGGTGCTGATTCTCATCCTAGCCGACAAACAAACTCTGACTCCGGTCGTACAGGGACCGAACTGGCCCGTATCAGGGGGTTCGGTACGCCATACTCCCGAAGCACCCTCCACAGGACTCCCCGAGGGACACGGTCGAAAGCCTTCTCCAAGTCCACAAAACACATGTAGACTGGTTGGGCGAACTCCCATGCACCCTCGAGGACCCTGCTGAGGGTGTAGAGCTGGTCCACTGTTCCACGGCCAGGACGAAAACCACACTGCTCTTCCAAAATCTGAGATTCGACTTCCCGACGGACCCTCCTCTCCAGCACCCCTGAATAGACCTTACCAGGGAGGCTGAGGAGTGTGATCCTCCTTTAGTTGGAGCATACCCACCGGTCCCCTTTCTTAAAAAGGGGGACCACCACCCCAGTCTGCCAATCCAGAGGCACCGTCCCCGATGTCCACACGATGTTGCAGATGCGTGTCAACCAGGACAGCCCCACAACATCCAGAGGCTTTAGGAACTCCGGGCAAATCTCATCCACCTCCGGGGCCTTGCCACCGAGGAGCTTTTTAACTACCTCGGTGACCTCAACCCCAGAGAAATGAGAGCCCACCTCAGAGAAACCAGACTCTGCTTCCTCATGGGAAGGTGTGTCGGTGGAATTGAGAAGGTCTTCGAAGTATTCTCCCCACCGACTCACAATGTACCGAGTCGAGGTCAGCAGCGCCCCATCCCTACCATACACAGTGTTGGTGGTGCACTGCTTTCCTCTCCTGAGACGCCGGATGGTGGATAAAAATTTCCTTGAAGCCGTCCGGACGTCTTTCTCCATGGCCTCACCGAACTCCTCCAGCTTCTGTAGCCGCGGTTTGGATCCCCAAGGTCCCTGCCGTTAGCCACCGCCCAGCTCGGACTGCACCCGACCCCTATGGCCCCTCCCACAGGTGGTGAGCCCATGGGAAGGGGGACCCACGTTATCTTTTCAGGCTTCTTGAATATTTTGCAGCACTCAACTGTTCAAAACACCGCGGTTCTATCAGCTACATGGAAACGAAACAATGATTGCACAAGTGTAACTAATGATGTGTCCAGTGAATGTACCTACTAATGATGAATGACAGTTTACTCACGACAGTTTGCCTCATCAGATTTGTCCTTGCAGTCGGCATCTCCATCACATTTCCAGTTTATGCGGACACACTCTCCACTCCCGCACTGGAACTCGCTCACCATGCATCGAGGTTTCTGGGGCTCAGTCCTCCGACTACAGCGCTCCATAGATTCGTCTGACTTATCTTTACAGTCAGGATCCCCATCACAACTCCACAGTGCTGGAATACACTCAGAGTCATTGCAGCGAAACTCATGCTGGCCACAGGTGGGAGTTGAGCACTTCTCTTCATCACTGGCATCGCCACAGTCATCGTCGCCGTCACAGACGAAGATGGGTGCTATACACTTCCCGTTACCGCATTGAAAATCCTTGGACGGGCAGGCGTTGGCATCTACAGGTAACATGGAGAATGCAGGTAGTGATTATAACATTGTATTGTTGTTATAATATATTGTTGTCGTGAAATACAAGGTGCAAACGTACACAAATTGATCACTTTATTCTGAACTACACTTCAAAGGTAGTCCAAGACATCTGGGAAAATGTAGAATAACTTGATATACAGTACGTGTCCTAAACCCCATCAAAAACATTTGGGATTACATAAAACACCGATTCTTGAATATCGTCCACGCTTTGACTTCGCAAATATTGGATAATTGGATCAAAATTCTCATAGACACAAAAGGAAGACCAACTGCCTTGAGGTGCAATGGTCACGTGTGCCAATACTTTTGTCCATAGACTATCTCTAGAGAATTCTTTTTTTTTTTTTTTTTTTTACTTTGCCCAACTGAACTTAAATTAAGTTTTCACTTGGTCTCCTCTTAAAGCATGTGAGTGTCGATAAGAGAAAATGTGAGAATAGATAGTTAACTTATCAGAGCATACATTAAAAGTGAATGGGGAGACCAGAATATAATGAGTAACGCTTCATTTCCATCTTTGAGTATAATTGCAATTAATGAGCATGGGAGAATTTTGAAACTCTCTTTTCTCTGTCTTTGGGTGTCTGGTGCAACTCAAAAAACAAGTGTGGCCAAAATGCGTGTACAACATTGCATATTGTGTTTAAATATATGGTGAAAGCAAAACAACAGAAAACTGTCAGGTACAAAGCTCCAACGTTCATTATTACATGAACATTGACACACATCAAATGAAAGGAACAGTTAATAATATATTTCAGACTGTTTCTTGACATGACATATCCATTATACCAATGCAAACATAACCGTTTCTCATTGAAACAATAGTTTTACAATACACAATAGTTTCTACCATTATTTTCTTCAATTAACTTATTTCTATGGCTCAATTTTTGTAATGTGTTACTTTTTATTAATCTTTTGTTCAATTACAATAGTGTATCTTGTCCCAAATTGTCACATTTTCGCAAAGGTGACCAATATAGCAAGTATCTGTTTCTCTTCACCTAGCTACGCAGTGTGCCAAAGGAACTCGTTATGGTCACAGGCTATTGGATTTCCTGTTTGCTATTACAATGGACCTTGGCATATTTGAGATACGGCATTTGTGAATTCACCTATTTACAGATTTATTTACTTTTTCCATCTATCCTCCGTTATTCACAGTAACGTTCACCTGCCATTCGATTTATGATTGATGATTGGATGAGCGAGTCAGTGGGAGAGGACAATGAGCACAGCGACGCCCAAGTCGATAGCTTTGCCAAACTAGGACTAAACATGGCATCAAAGTCAGACGAATCCGCAACAATAGCTTAGCACAAAATCGCTCAACCTATCCATGACCTCCAGTTCATGATGTCACCCCGTAGATCCAATGGTTTTGAGTCAGTAATCATCATCATGATTTTCTTCCTCATCATCACAATCATACGGAAAGTTTTCAGAGCCCCTTACATTTCCCACTCTTTGTTATATTGCAGTCATTTGTTAAAATCATTTCAGTTAATTTTTCTCCCACATAAATGTACACACAGAACCCTATATTGACGGGAAAAAAAACGGAATTGTTGAAATTTTTGCTGATTTATTAAAAAAGACAAACTGAAATATAAGCACTAGGCACTGCTCATCACCTGTCCAATACAGTCCCAACAGGGAAGCATGGTGGTGGCAGCATCTTGCTGTGAGGGTGCTTTTCAGCTGCAGGGACAGGGAGACTGGTTGCAATCGAAGAAAATATGAATGCGGCCAAGTACAGGGATATCCTGAACAAAAACCTTCTCCGGAGTGCTCAGAACCTCAGACTGGGCTGAAGGTTCACCTTCAAACAAGACAAAGACCCTAAGCAAACAGCTAAAATACCAAAGGAGTAGCTTCAGAACAACTCCGTGACCGTTTTTGAATGGCCCAGCCAGAGCCCTGACTTAAACCCAATTGAGCATCTCTGGAAAGACCTGAAAATAGCTGCTCAACAACGTCCACCATCCATCCTGACAGAAATGGACAGGCTCTGCAAGGAGGAATGGCAGAAGATCCCCAAATCCAGGTATGAAAAACTTGTTGCATCATTCCCAAAAAAGACTCATGGCTATTAAATACTGAGCAAAGGGTCTGAATGCTTATGGTTGTGTGATATTTCAGTTTTTCTTTTTTTAATAAATCTGCAAAACTTTCAACAATTCTGTTTTTTTCTGTCAATATAGGGTGCTGTGTGTACATTGTGTAAAACTGAACTTAAATGATTTTAGCAAATGGCTGCAATTTAAAAAAAGAGTGAAACATTTAAGGGGGTCTGAATACTTTCCGTAGCCACTGTACTATTTGCGGCCAGGTTTGGTCTCTATTGCCCCAGAATATCGAAGGCCCATTATACTGCTAACATGCTAATGATCCTTTCAGAGGTGATAGGCAGGTAGGTAATAGAATCAACATGAGCATATAAGCAAACAGCAACAACCGCTCGGTTGGGGCTCACGCAAGTGTAGAAACAAACAGACTCTCAAGAGGCTTTTTACTGATGTAAATTTGCATTTTAACAAAATGTTAATTTATTTATGTTTGGTGTTGATGCTTTCCATTAAATCAACTATGTGTCTTGGATGTTTTGATGGTTTCCTCAGGTATGCTCAACTATAATACTTTGGTGAAAAACAGTTCTTAGCATGTTCCTGTGATTAAAACATCCTAAATTCAAAGCTCGGATGCCAGACTCCAAGCACAGGTTGCTCACACAGAAAAGAAAACTGATCGCCATGAGCACTTTTCCACACCTGTTTGCGGAGTCATAGAACTATATCACCTTGATATACAAACCATAAAGAATTTTAAACTTGGGGAAATGAATTTCTGCAATAATACTGTCTGAATTGGATTGCATTTTGATTATATACTGTAGCGCCAAAGCCCATTTTAATTAACTGTGTTTTTCCCCCCCCAGTGATCATTGTTATTATCGTCTCAGATAATGACTACATAACAAACTATTAGTGTTGCTCTTCCCAAACTGATCTTCAAGGCATTACAAGTTTTAGCAGGTTGTTATCACTTACAGTATCTACTACTGTATATGTCACACTACGAGAGAGCTATCACTCCGTCTCAGTTATTGGAGACCGAAACAATTTTGTGGTATGAGAGTGTGTGTGGGAGCACTTGAGAAGACAGGTGCTCAGAGAAACACATGGAGGTTAACCCACTTAGTGCTACAAGCCTCCTCTACCAAAAATGACCCCAGGCAGCAAGCAGGTAGGTATAGCAGATTAAAAAAAATAAACATTAAGGATAACTGATCAGATAGAAATGGACAAAGGACTAAATACAATAGGATTGCTAAGCTTTCTGAAATTGTGCTGGAAAAAACGTTACTGAAAGTAAGTCATAGAGGATGTCTACCTAACAATCTATCTATCAAATGTTGTTAAAATTAGATACATATAGGCAATATGATTTACATAGGGTTTGCCATTTTTTAATGACTTAACCAATGTGTGATTTCTCACCAAAAACATCATAATCAACTTTATCTAACTAGCCCAGCTTTATTAAAATTGAAGCTAAAAAAACCAAAAAAAGACTATTGAAATGAATCTGGGACTGAATCTGGAGGACTTTAAATTCCATCCACCCCCTGGTCCCCAGGCAGAATACAATTAGTTATCAGTAACCTGCCCAAGATGGAGGTTATGTAACTTTCTATAAATTTGTTGTATAGAAAGTCGAACTACCAGTGGTGAGCTAGACCAATTGAGGGACAGGGGGTGCGGGCAAAGATCATTAACCTTTCTCTCAAGGACAACCGGCTCGTGCACTGGCATGCATTCTGTATATTTTGCAGGTCTGTATGGAACACACAACCGAAAGGACAACATTTCTAAAAAGACTCCAGGAAACGAAACGATACAGGTGCACATGAAACATGTTATACTATTGTATATTAGTACTCAGGTACATATCCAAACGCATGTGGTTTCATATTTTTAGAGCATAAAATTCATCAAACCCTGGTTTAACATGTTATTAAACGAACCGTGTTGTGTTTTCCTTTATTTCTCATTTGAGCTTGCATGAAAGCACAGTCCTCCCCCCAAAAAACAGATGAGCTCCAACACAAGTTTGATTACACACGATACACTTTTCAAACTAAGACACCTGGGGTTGTTTTAGTGGCTTAATGGCCCGAGCACGAGACAAGCATTATGTTCATCTGTTTTATTAAATATTTATGTATTTTCTTGCATACAAGTGCCACAATAGAAGGAATCAACAGCCTATTTCACAGTGACTTTCCAGTAAATGGACACATGAGAGGAGTAATAGCAGAGCTGGGATTGATTCGCTTGTCCCTTTCAGACAACTCACGGAATTACGAGGTCGTTGTGGTTTGACACAATGAGATGAGTTGATGCGTGGCGACTTCCGTGCGACAATTGCTTTTAACACAAAGGGGCATGTACGTTCCACCTCCGTTATGTCTTAGCTACTGCCTTAGAAGACGGAAAATGTGTGGGGAGACTGACCCTGTCCAAATTAAAAAACAAACAAAAAAATTCCATCCCAGTACCTTACATATATCTATCCATCCATTTTCTGAGCCGCTTCTCCTCACTAGGATCGCGGGCGTGCTGGAGCCTATCCCAGCTAGCATCGGGCAGGAGGCGGGGCACACCCTGAACTGGTTGCCAGCCAATCGCAGGGCACATACAAACAAACAACCATTCGCACTCATATTCACACCTACGGGCAATTTAGAGAGTCTCCAATTAATCCTTACATATATACTCAAGAAAATGGCTTACTTTAGATGGTTGTTGTGTAAATGTGAACGTTCAGTATGCTCAGTTTTCTTAGATACAATATTTGCAAATGTAAATATCACACATTTCATTTTCTGTTCCGGTTATCTTTTACTGTATTGCCCAAAGATGATGAAGCAGGCCCACCTTTGCCCAAAACAAAGGGAAACTGTTAAGACAAAAGCAGACTGAAGCAGACAATTAGAAGAAAATACTCAACATACTTTTCATATTCAAAATGTTTGTCCCTCTAAACATATCCATTCTAAGGGCACATTAGTTGCATTGCCACATTAGAACTAAATTGTAATGCACACTTGTTAGACAGTTCATAGGGCTTTTACAGTAACTTACTGGCAACACTGTAGTTAATGTTGGTGACATAAAAAATATTACAGGAGTGCCATAATCTTCAAAGCATATTAGCCTGCGAGTATTGTGTTATATCATCATTCTGTAAATGTTGCTGTGCAATATGTTTTTCAAACAGTGGTTATTTGGTTTATACTGCAGCCTCAATGCTATTCATTAGCCTGCTGGTGACATTTTTCATTATTTGTTGGCAGAGCGCAAACACTTGTGGAGTTTTGCAAGATGAAGCTATGTGTTTGATGAAATATAAAAGTGGTAATTATCTTTATTTTGTGTTAATATTACTTTAAACTTCAACTGGGTGTGTCATTTTTGAAGCAAGCACATTCCAGTATTGGCACAGTTCTATTGGTGCATCCTATAAACCGTCTATCAATGTGCTTGAAAAATATTCTTGCAGTAAGAAATAGAAATGAAATAGAATTGCTATTTCTGTATTGAATTGTGAAAAAAGGCACATTTCCCATTTAATAACCGTAATCTGCAAACTATTGAAATTACTCATTGAACTATAATGTCTGTGTGTCTGTCAATTAAAATGTTTGCACTTATCTCAATCTTGGGATGCACAAACACGCACACACGAGGACAAACACAACATCCGTAATGCTGCAATTCCAGAAATATGCAATCTTTTCCCAGACACCAGGTGACTTTTAAGATGATGTCTGATACCAGACACTGTCCTTTCAGAAACTTGACAGTTTCTGAGACCTCTTGCTTTTTCCGTCGCACATCTCAAACCTGACTCTGAAACTGAGGATGTCCTAAAATATACATTACATGCCTGGGAGAAATATTATGACATCTTACCTGGCATGTCAAGTTAGCATATTTGTGATTGCATTGAAGAGTTTGTACTGCCATGATGATTGCCTAGCCACAAATATTCAACAAGGGGATTTCAGCATGAGCAAGTGAATAATGTAACCTTAATTACAAGGATTGATCTGAAGAGTAATATTGTCCAACTGCACTTGGGTCTCCTGGTAGTATTCTTCAGGGCGTCTATGATTGCTGTGTCTTAGAAATACATTGCAGTGAATGATAAAATGACCTTCATTTACAAGAAGTACTGATTATTTTGTCTACTGACCACTCAGGGTGCTTAACAACAGTCCCACAGTGATGGGAATTGAAGAGGAGTTTTTGTCTTGTTAAAGAAAACAGCACAACAGCTAGGAATCAGACTGGAAGCTTCTACTCGTGTGGCAAATAAGCATTAGTGCAAAATTATCTTTGATATGTTCCTGAGCTGAGCCAGCTATCTGGCAAGTTTGACATATTGTATCTGCATCTCTTACAACCAGCGAAACACATCCAAAACCCATAATCATCATTACAATTGTGGCATGTACGGCAATATGCTTTTCAAATAGGTGATGTGGTACACATTATTATGTATGATTAGTTACTTAATATTATGTATTAATATAATATCATTGATATAATAATATTATTGCAATTAGAAATTACTCATTGGTGTCCTCTGGATAGTACTGCCTTGTTACAGCAAAAATATCTCATGTTTAAATATTTTCTCACAGTGTTTGCGTAGGTTCTCTGGGTACTGTAGCTTCTTCACATAGTCCAAAAACCTGCATGTTGGGTCAGTTGAAGTCATTTCTCTGTTCTTAATAAATGGTTTTGACAAGGAACAGGGGTGCCAAGTTACTAATCTTGAACCTTAGGAGGTAGTATCGGTAATGGAGCGGACCTAAAACGATGCCTGTGCAAAACGAAATGCCAACACGATGTACCGAGGTGTGACGTCACAGATTGCCAGTGGTGGATAAAGTACACGAAGTACAGCTCTTCATGGTCAAATGTTACTCCCAGAAAATTCAAAGTGTGACTTGAGCAGAATTATAGAAGTACAATTTGTAATTGAAACATTTGTAATTGTATAGACAAACAACCATTCAGACTCACACCCACAACTGGGGACCATTTAGAGTTGTTGGGTAAGATAGCAACCGTGTTTCTGTAACATGGAAGAAACCCAGAGTACCCAGAGATACACAAGAAGAAAATGCCAACTCCACACAGAAAAGGTAAAAGATGCAAACCCAGAAACATTAAGTATCTGGCAGATGCACTTGCCACGTCTGCAGCTGTGCTGCCCTACCACAAAAACAGCAAAGGTAAGAGGCTTGTCCTTAATCTCCTTTTGTGTCTGCTCTGGTTTGGAGCGAAGGTTGAGACATCCCAGCTTTCATCTCCAAGCGAACCTGACTCACAATGCAGGTTAAGCTAATGAATTCATGGTATCATTGGGCAGATTGACACTGTTTGAACCAAACAAAAGTGCAACAGCCTTTGGGTGCATAAGAGCTTGCTTGTGATCCTTGCTGCATTACATTCTACCTACGCACACAGTGAGAGCAGTCAAAGGATTGGAAATGAAGGAGGATTCAATAGAAAAAACATCAACATAAGAGGCTACAGACACCTCTAAAGAATAAATAAGCTAAATCCCGCACCAGTAATTTTTCATGTGGGTGGACTCTTCATGCTTCTCTTAAATCTGCTATTAAATGATAGAGTAGAGGATTCATTTACTGTGCACCAAGGGCCATTATTTTCATGTAAGTATAGGTTGCATCATTTTATTCTCTGCCCACCCTCTGTTTCTTCCTAGAATGACACGCACACGCACATGCACACGCACACGCACACACACACACACACAGATATACAGAGGTCTTCGCTGCTCTGCCATAAAACACCAACATATCCCTAGTGAGCATTGATCCTGCTGTAGCGGCTTGCTGTAATGTAACATCGCATTCACAAGTGATGTTAAAAGAGCAACAGGTCCCCAGGGCCCACGGGAGTTTCTCAGACTACAGTCTTCTCGCTCGCTCGCTCTCTCTCTCTCGCTCTCTCTCTCTGGCTGTCTCTACGGTTCTGTTTAGCCCACTTTCCCCCAGAGTCAAAAGTACTTGCAAGCACAGTCACTGCAGAGAAATAATTCAAAGTGAAGCAAGGTAAAATCAGTGAAAGCATGCCAGATACAGCAAATAAACAGTTCTTGAATACTGTGGTACAAAACCTGAATGGGACAACTGTGCTTCTATATCTTGGATTGTTGCTTGTTCGCATCCATCAAGTCAACTATCCATCCATTTTTCACCTGAGGTAGGGAAATGGAGACTATCCTCGCTGACTTAGGGTGAAATGCTGTCTACACTAGATCACAAGTTCAATCACATAGTGCCAGACAACCATTCCCACAAATTCCCACAAGCACAAAAAAAAGATTTTCAATCAAGATGCTTGCTTTAGTAAATTACTGACAATAATTTAGAAAAGGGTCAGATCAGTAGGTGCATCATTTCAGACTTCAATCGTGCAAATCTTTTAACGTATTTTCTTGACAATGGAATGCTTCATCCTGAATGATTTGGCTTGGGGTGGATGGTTCAAATCATCCGGATACAGATTTTAAAAAAAAAAAAAAAAAAAAAAGATGTGGAAAGTCCTTCCTGAGCAATGTAGATGTGGCTTTTAGCATGGTACTGAATGCCAGTGCTTTACAGGTTACAACATTCAAAACATTTTCCCAACTGCTAATCAGCAATTAACGAGACACATAACGTGGACATTAAAAAAATAATAATAATAATAATTGCTAAATTAGAGTGTGTACAGTGTGTGGATAAACAAAGACAGTGATTACAAAAGACTCAAATTATAGTTATTAGTTTCTTTTACAGTGGAAGCACACAAACCAAACAGCTACAATTAATGTTTAGGGCAATTCACTACTAAGTCTGTGGACAAGTCCAATTAAAATAAACTTCTTAATTGAATTACTGGTAGATGCTCTTTTGGATTCGGAAGCAAGTAGAACTTGTTTCATCCTTCAATAATCTTATTGCATTTAAGTATCCTTCATTTTTCAAGATTTTCCTCTTTTTTGACCCATGTCTCCAGATTAAGCAGAATCATCTTTATTTGCCAAATATGTCAAAAACACAGAAGGTATTTGTCTCCGGTAGTTGAAGCCACTCTAGTACGACAACAGATAGCCATTTGATGCCGATACATTTTTGTTTTGTTGTTGACAACTGTGCAAACGATGCAGTCCTCTAGAAATTTAGAGCAATTTGAAATGACTAATAGAGCGATATTTTGGTACAGTGGCAATTGTGCTGAAGGCGCAGAGACTTTCAAGATATTTGAGCAGAGAACACTTATCTAATTCATGTAGCAAACCTCAAATTACGAGACTGATAAAAAGGTTTGTCGTCACTTTCCCAAAATTGGATACGTATAAAAAGTGACGTGGTCCCTTGATTTATAACACAAACTTAAAATTACGCTAAAGCGGAAGTAACGCAGGCGTCGCTTCCGGCTTAATCTTTTTCCAAATTAATGACATTTTTATTTAACCCTGATATACACTACAGCGGCGGAATGTTCAAAGTCTTTACTGGTCTTTGTGAGAAGATGAACCTCATTCATTTTGTTGGGTAGGGAGCGTACATTTGCGAGGTGAATCGAGGGAAGCGGCATTCAGAATCCTCTCTTACAGAGCTTGACCTGCACTCCGGCTCGCTTCCCTCTGTGACGTCGCCTTAGCCTCCATGCGACATAGATCACGGCCGCCCCAGTGGTGAGTAACTCAGAGAAAAAAACTGACCGGAGTTGTGAAAGTTGGTGAAACTAATTTCGGGATAGACTCCCTAATGTTTAGCAAGTCTTCCCTTGTGTGAGTTGCGTAATTTTTCCAAAGACGAACGAAAAAGACACAAATATAGACAGCCCTAGAGAGCACGTAACCGAGGCGACCACACGGTTAGGCGCCATCTTGGAATCATAAGTTCTGAAAAAAACAAAATAAAAACAAAAGCCAAAGGAAGGATTATTTTTTGCCAAATGGAAATGCGTTTATCGACACTCAGACTGAAGCAGACAGTCCGCTGGAATGAAAGCAATTTAATATTGACATAAATTAAAGGATGCAACATTTTGTTTAGAAGTATTTACTTTATTTTTCATAAAGAAGAAACTTCCTGCATCCACTTTTTATTCAACTTTGAATATGCCCAATTGGTCCTAATTAACATACAGGGGCAGAGGAATAAGAGGTACAATGGGAACTCAAACATGCAAGGCCTTGAAGAACTATGTACTTTTCCATACGTATAGTGCAGTGCATTGTATAAATGTGCAACTTGAAAAAAAAATATTCATTTCAATACTGTCAGGGCTGCTGTTTCAGCACCCTGAGTTCAGCCCGTCCGTCCGTGTGTGTGTGTGTGTGTGTGTGTGTGCGTCATGAGTGCTTTGCAGGGTTGACGTGTTGGAGTCTAGCAGCTGCACCTTGTCATCCTAATTACATCCTGACTGCTCTTAAGACGCTGTGGGATTCCAACTCGTCGCCAGACTATCAACGCTCTACGTCGAGTTCGTAGCCTAGCCCCCTTGCCTATCTTTTTGCTTCCTGAAGACCTAGTGAGTTACCTCTACCTAATTCTTGTTCTTTGTCCCCAGTCTGCCATTTGCCCTTGCTCCCTGCAAACCAGTGCTCACCTCTAGCGGCCCACCAACCACACGGACTCCTACCCTGCCATAATTTAACATTGCAAGCAAGAAATAATTACACTGCTCTTCAAGTGGACTTTTATATATGAGCTTTGATGTAATTTTCCCCTAAATGTCAGATGGCCTTTCATCACGTTTACCTTTAAATGATAGCTCAAACGATGATCCTCACAGGTTTTAATATTGGCAAGACTTCAAGCTCATAAGTTCATGAATTATTTTAGAGCTTGATTTTCTCCTCTTCAAACAGGTCATATAGATGAGAGGCAATAAAATGATCATATCTAGTCATCTTGCCCTTTGTGTCTACAGACGAGGGTAAATGGAAAGTAAAAAGGGAATATAAAATAGGCATGTGTCTGTGATGGGAAGAGTTGCTGGAAAGAATTGTTCCATTCAGTTTATATACCCGTGAGGATAAGTAACTTTGCCCTGTGTGTAACTTTCAAACTTAACTATACTGTATATCTAGATCTAATGAGGAATGTTCACAACAGAAACCAAAAAGGACAGATACAGTGGGTACGGAAAGTTTCAGACCCCCTTAAATTTCTCACTCTTTGTTATATTTCAGCCCTTTGTTTAAAATCATTTAAGTTATTTTTTTCCTCAATGTACACACCGCACCCCCATATTGACTGAAAAAAAACAAAACAGAATTGTTAAAATTTATTTAAAAAAAACTGAAATATCACACAGCCATACGTATTCAGACCCTTTGGTGTGACACATATCCAGGAAGTCCTCGAGTTACGACGTACTCGACTTATAACTTTTTGCCATTTTGTCCCAGCACCATAGTGTTTCTGCTTAGCTAGTGCATAGTGCTTGTCTGTATTTGTGCGCCGGGAGTATCTGTGCCTTTTTCGCCCTCATTTTTTCACACTCTCAGCAGTAATGGTAAGTACAGCGTCTTATTTTTTTCTTATTTTAATGTAATTTATTTCTTTATACGAAGTGTTAACCTTTCCTGCTACGGTCACCTGACCGTGGTCGGGAGACTCCCTTCTCTCGTTGCACAGCTGAGCTGGGAGGCGGCAACTATAAAGGCACGAAGCACCGATTTGCTGCTTTAATGGCTTCATTAGCTACTCTGCACATTCAACGTCAACGGGTCCTCCGCTAATCGCTACTCTTCCCCGGTAGCCATCACTACACACCGGCGCGCACTCCTTCCTCCTTCGCAGTAACGTCTCACTCACACATCAACGCACACGCCCACACACACTGAGCTTGCTGTCACAATCACGTGGGACAATAGCCGTAACGGAAGTATTTCGCCGTAAATTTCGACTTTAACGGTGAAATCCGACTTACGCGGAAATTCGTGTTACGTCGCCAGCGTAGGAACGGAACTCGTTTGTAAATCGAGGACTTCCTGTATTTAATTCGGGTGCTGTCCATGTCTTCTGATCATCCTTAAGATGGTTCTACACCTTCATTGGAGTCCAGCTGTGTTTGATTATACTGATTGGACTTGATTAGGAAAGCCACACACCTGTCTATATAAGACCTTACAGCTCACAGTGGATCTCAGAGCAAATGACAATTATGAGGTCAAAGGAACTGCCTGAAGAGCTCAGAGACAGAATTGTGGCAAGGTACAGATCTGGCCAAGGTTACCAAAAATATTCTGCTGCACTTAAGCTTCCTAAGCGCACAATGGCCTCCATAATCCTTAAATGGAAGACGTTTGGGACGGCCAGAACCCTTCCTACAGCTGGCCATCTGGCCAAATTGAGCAATTGGGGGAGAAGAGCCTTGGTAAGAGAGGTAAAGAGGAACCCAAAGATCACTGTGGCTGAGCTCCAGAGATGCAGTCGGCAGATGGGCGAAAGTTCTAGAAAGTCAACCATCACTGCAGACCTCCACCGGTCGAGGCTTTATGGCAGAGTAGCTCGACGGAAGCCTCTCCGCATATTCCTCCAATTCTAAAATCTTTACACTGGCTTCCAGTCAGCTTTAGAATAGATTTTAATCTTCTGCTACTGGTCTATAAATCACTAAATGGTTTAGGTCCTGAATACAAAAAAGAAATGCTAATGGAATATAAAGCCAGTAAGACTCTGAGATCGACAGACTCAGGTCAAATAGGGGACCAGGGAGTCTAAAGCAAACATGGTGAAGCAGCATTTAGCTATTATGCTGCACACAAATGGAATAAGATGCCAACAGAAGTGACATCAGCCCCAAGTGTGAATGTTTTTAGGTCCAGGTTAAAAACTCTTCCTTTTTCCTCATGCTTTTTAGAGCATTTCCACTTTTAAATTATATTTCTTACACTGTACGCTATTTTAATTATACTTTGATTTTTTCCTCTTTGTTTTAAATGTTTGTAAGCTGTTTATTTCTTTGTTTTCAAATGCTTTTAATCATGTAAATCACATTGAGTTAGTGTATGAATTGTGCTATATAAATAAATTTGCTTTGCTTCATCTTGTCTGTATATCATTTTGTCCCATTCTTCTGTGCAGACCCTCTCAAGGTCAGTCAGGTTGGGTGGGCAGCATTGGTGGACAGCCATTTTTTAAGTCTTTCCAGAGATGTTCGTTTGGATTCAAGTCCAGGCTCTGGCTGGGCCATTCAAGGACATTCACAGGCTTCTCCTGAAGCCACTCCTATCTAGGCTGTGTGCTTTGGGTCATTGTTGTGTTGGAAGATGAATCGACGCCCTAGTCTGAGTTCCAGAGCACTCTGGAGCAAGTTCTCTATATTTGGCAGCTGTCATCTTACCCTCTATGCGGACTATTCGCTCAGTTGCTGCAGCAGAAAAACAACCCCACAGCATGATGCTGCCACCACCATGCTTCACAGTAGAGATGGTGTTAGCCAGGTGATGAGCAGTCCCTCTTATTCTCTAGATATGATGCTTGCAATTGTGGCTAAAAAGTTCTATTTTTTTAGGCTGAAAGGGTGGCGGCCATGTCATGATGAATATATCTATTGTCTATTGTACATAGACTCGAAGCGCAGAGAGAGAGAACGGCATGTCGGCAGTGTTAAGGAATACAAACAAAGTCTCTGGAGTCTGGAACATGGTATTTTTGGTAAGTAACAGTATTCTTTGTCAAGCCGTTCGTCTTTGGCTGCGGATTTGGAAATTG
Organism: Phycodurus eques; assembly: GCF_024500275.1. Taxonomy (NCBI): domain Eukaryota; kingdom Metazoa; phylum Chordata; class Actinopteri; order Syngnathiformes; family Syngnathidae; genus Phycodurus; species Phycodurus eques. The sequence continues at coordinate 8,149,516 of NC_084532.1, read as the reverse complement.
AAAGTTCATTAATTCCTTGCGGCTCATGAAAGCGACTCGCCTATGATGAGTACTGTACGTCAACAATGTCACCTTGACCAAGCACACCTCGCATGGTAAGTTTGGAAAACATCTGAAACTTTCAAACATTTTCAGGGTTTTTTTTTTTTACATTTATATATAAAAACCTTGTACTGGGCATTTTAGGCCGTGAAAAAACCTAGTTAAGTCCAGTTAGGGCATGCACAGACGCTCCTGTATGTGAACTCCAGAAAAAAACAAATGAAGATAGGGAGTGAAGGTACCATTTTACCCACCTGAAAAGACTACAAACGTGCCTCAAAAAAAGAAAAAAAGAAGACCTAAAAGCTCACCCTGGTCTGGTATTATTACAACATTTTTCTTTGTAAAAGTGTACCTTCAATGCTGAGCTTATTGTGTAATTTTCACTTGAGTGACAGTTCATCAATAGGACAAAATATACAAACAACCATCTTCCTCTGTGCTAGCAATTTACTTTCTGGGCTGCTTGCACTACAAGCAGTGAGAGATGCGAGAATGTCATGGTATTACATTATTATCATAATCATTATTATTACTGTATGTGTGTTAGGAAAATAAGGGTGTCTGGAATTGATGTGCTAAAGAGGAATTGTTCACTCACTGTCATAGTTCACTTGACAAGCAGAATTTCTTATTTGTACGAACTCACCAGCAGCACAGTGTTCTTCATCTGCCCCATTCTCACAGTCTCTTTCGCCATCACATCGCCATGACAACGAGACGCATTTGGTGGCCATCCCACCACAGTCAAACTTCTCTGGTGGACAGGTTTGCCGGCCTGTTGTGAGTGATGAAGGTGAGAGTAGGGAGGTGGGGGAAGGAAGGGAGAGAGCCAGTGTCAATCAACAGTTGGGTAAATCGGTTAACTTGCAGCTGCTACTCATTACGACTCAAATGTGTCTGCTCCATGTGCCACATGCAAGGATCAGCGCACTAGCTGACAAGTGTAATTCGGCAGCTTGGTGATAAAGTGGGAAAATATGTCTCTTTTAAAAAAAGTGAAACAAATCCTGGCTCTTGAATTTGAATACAGCTGTCCACTACCCCTTTAAACAGAAACAATTCCAAAAGTCAAATTAAAATCAACACACACACGCACACACACTTAAAACCAATGGGACTTAAGGCCCAGATTGTAATACAGCTGCATACCAAATATCTTCATAAATTATATATTTTTTACAGCCAGCTTGTTCCTGGGCACACGTCAAATCTACATATGAGTCTCTTTCAATCTCATCTATTGGTAACTTTCCCAGTTTTTTTATGAAACACTTTTTTTTTTTTTTTTTTTTTTAAAGAAAACAATAAAATGAATAAAACATAACTAAAAATACAATAAAAAAATAAAGTGGGACAAATACGTACCATTCAAAATATAGTAGTAATCGTAGTAATATTAGTAGTTCAATCACTTTTCAAGCAATGTTGTGTTGCTGATACTTTTGTTGAGTTCCAGAAGTGGTTCTTTTTTATGTACAGTATGTCATATCAAAAAGTTAATAAATCTTAATATGAGGCACAAGGATTATGTGATAGAAAGACACCTGTTATTGTGTTACAGTCTTGGACTCTACATTAGTGTCGCAACAGAGCAATCCAGTACCCCACATTTTCAAAATGACAGTATATATGATGGAGGGTTGTGTCAAATGGTAGTTTTATATCGCACTACGATAGATATCGTAATATCACACAGCAGTAACTGAAAGTATGTATTTTCCTGCTTTTTAATCTAAAGAGCACACATCTCTCTCCATGACCAGTAGCTTCTTTTGTGAGACTCTATTAAATGCTTTTCCATTGGATTTTGTAAATGTAGAGATGCTATAAAACAACAACAATCTCTCTTGTGAATCTCCCTAAAGAGAGACAGATTGAGCAAGCACACACACAAATAGTATAGTATTCTACTGTATGTGGTGTTTGAAAGAATTTGAAAGAAACCATTCATCAGAATTTGGAATAGCTGCCAATCAAGTCAACAAATAATGGCCAAATAGTTAGATTTTCCTGGTTTAATATAATTCCTTAAACTAAAGGAAAATGTGTTCCTTTATGTACAGTAAGTATTACTATTCATAAAATGCTGCTTGTAAAAAGTAAAAATGCATGTTTCAATGTTATGTTTTCTTTAAATGCAAACATCCAAAATACACAATTTATCATATCTGACAAGCACATGTATAATCTTTCTTCTGGTTTGGGGGGGGGGGGGGGGGGGGGGGCATAAACGCCTATCTAGAATTTTATTTTTTATATCTACTTGAGTCTGATTTTTCTAAAGTAACAGTACTCTTATTGAGCACAATTTTTGGCTATTTTACTACCCACCTCTGGAATTTTATAAGACCAGCAGTTTTTTCAATGACCTTCCATTCTGTATAGAATAAATAGGACTCTTCATTTGGATATAACTAATACCATCCATGAAAATTGTATATACTGTATAAAAAAATATTGCCTTTAATAAAGCGACTTTGATTAATCCCAAAGCCAACTAACCAGTGTATGTCCAGATTGTAACCATGATCCTAAAATAGAAAATGTTTGCAGCTTTACAGTAATAATTATGTTTTGAGTGATGATTGTAATTTGAAATCTGTGGGCAGTGGTTTGGGCATTTAAATACATTTTGTTGGTCATGAGGTCAAAAAAGTAATTTAGCACTTAAAGGCCAATGCATTGTGTTTTACGCCATCAAATTCACAATGAAAAGTGGTAGGGATTTTATTATTCTCCTCACAAAATCCGCCAAAGTGACTATAATGTGCAGGGTGTAGGGGTGGACTGAGCTCAGCGCTGTATGCTAATGTACTTTTGATTAACTACCGTCTTAATTTCACTTCACAAGGAAGGAGGGAATTGTGGCATTTCAACACGACACTGCAACTGCTCTTCTGTAGCCTCACTTGAATCTAAGCTAACCTCACTGCTGATTGATTGAGACAGTTCATAGCCTCACAGGCTAATGCAGAGATAATTTATTTAACATAAGGGGTGTGTTTGAGGCTGGCAGGTGATATACATTGCCCTTGACTCACTGTCTGTCACAGGAAGACAAATTGTGAAAACAAAGGCACCGTGGGAGGAATATAATTTAACACGATACATGGGCAATGCAGGAATGCATAAACATTTAACCACTTTTACCAGACTATTGTCATCAACAGCGATGATTTTACAAAGTTTTAAGCAAACAAATGCCACATTATATTGTATGCTTGGGGTGTTCAGAATTTGGTTCTTTACATGACAGGAACAACCTATTGGCAACACCTATCTGCAAGATGCAGCATAACCAAGAAAAACAGCCTGGTATAATTGTAGTGATACTGTACTAATGAAAAGTTATTATTCGATTCAGCTCTAGTTTTGGCTCCCATTAGACTGTGCAAGTGAGTATACTTAATGCAGTGTACGGTGATTGTTTATCCCTGGTTTAATGTTCATCGTGTGCAAATTTATAATTTTATTATATTTATTTTACTTTAATTCTTGCGCCACCGCTTATCATTTGTATCAAATGATTGAGAATGATATGGAAGCCTACAGAATTATATCAGAGATATAAACTATAACACACATTTACATGGTGTACTATGAGTATTTCCATCCATCCATTTTCCGAGCCGCTTCTCCTCACTAGGGTCCCGGGCGTGCTGGAGCCTGTCCCAGCTATCATCGGGCAGGAGGCGGGGTACACCCTGAAACGTTTGCCAGCCAATGACAGGGCACATACAAACAAACAACCATTCGCACTCACATTCACACCTAGGGGCAATTCAGAGTTGTCAATTAACCAACTATGCATGTTTTTGGGACGTGGGAGGAAACCGGAGTGCCCGGAGAAAACCCACGCAGGCACGGGGAGAACATGCAAACTCCACACAGGTCTCGCTCTAACCAGCCGTCCACCGTGCCGCCACTATGAGTACTTACATATTTCAAAATATTAAAGCACTTATTTCTTTTACTCTGATCATTAAAGCTCCATCTTCCCTTTGTCCTTCGAATGTGAAATCCAATTCAACAAAAGCGCGTATGCCTAAAATCAGATTACTTTTCAAATGAAGGTTAGTGTTGATTAGTGGCTTTCATCGGAACAATCATCTGCAATTATTACTGATCTGTTTTGAGGAGATGGAGAGCGGGTGCCTGAGTGTGCAGTGATCGGGAAATGAGAGAAAAGCAAAATGACTCAGAAGAGACAAGTAGAAGTATGTATATGGAAGCAAAAGCATGGAGAAAAACTGACATGGAGAGGAATATTAAGAGGAAAAAAATATTGTTATGAATCGTAAATGAGTAAATACGGTGAAGGAGAAAAAGGATCTAAAGGTACAAGTTGAGGTGGGGTTGGGGCCATAACAGTAGTTGGAATAATAGGTGGCACTGAAGCCCTTTTTTGCAGAATAGGATACATTCTCTTACATAATAATCATTTTGCTGTGGAAGGCATCCTTCTTTTTTGCCCCATGAAATGATTAGTTAGAAACTCCACATATTTTTAAGAGGCCATTTTGACATCTTCAGGAAACCTAAAGAGGCCTATCATCTCACTACCCGTTATTTCCGGCAAGAAATCATTAAGCCAGCTCCTCACTGACGTGCATTCTTATTGGGACCTATGACATCTACCCACCAGCCAAGAACTCAAACCATCGGGACTATCCAAAGTAGCATAGGTTGATTGCACAATTTTTTTTTTAAAAGTCAAAACTCATGTGATGAAATTAAAGTCAATGTCAACTAGTTGCTGATGAGGTCATTGACACATATATTTTTAGAACAGTACAATAATTACCAGGAGGAGGAGTGCTTTGGAATAATCTAGAGGTATATTCATCAACAATGGAGAGCTCAAACACCGGATTTATGCAGAAGACAAGAGCATCGTTGAGACTGAGTGAAGTTTCTCCTCGTCGCTTGATGCTATTTCCAGCCAAAGAAAAATCTTCTACCTCTGTGTGGTTGCCGCGAGGACAGCCTGTCCTCGTTCTCGGCCCACCCCAGCAGTGGGCTCTGTATGGTGTGAAATTGTGGCGTTTGCAAATATCTCTCCGTCTGCGATGGAATCATTCTCCTGTTTTCTTCCACATTGATAGTCTGGGCCCAAAAAATATTCAAAATCCTGCTTGAGCCTGGCTTTTTCCCCTTTTATTGGTTCTCCCTCAACACAATTTAAATCCATTAAGGTGACAAATGTCCTTTTGTTCACTCATCTGATGCTGCAAGCAGCAAAAAGACGTGATTTAATGACAAGGAGACGTCCTGCTCGAGACATCATTGTGGAGTAGTAAGTCAAGTAAGTAGTAAGCATTAAGTTAACAAGTTGACTAGTCATTACAACCTACATTATACTCATCTGTGAATAAAAGTGTTTGAAAGTCGGTGCTCCACCAGAGAAACAAGAAGCTTCAAATACCTGCTTTCTGTTCATTAGTGGTGTTTTAACTGCTGTTCTCTTAATTAAACGCATTAGACTAATAGAAACACCTTCATAGAATGCACTTTTTTGCTCTTTGAGTCAAAGGTTATTATTTTTTTAACAGTAAGGTGATATCGCTCCAATTTTCTTGGAATGCCCAGTGTTTTCATTCATCAACCTCAAATGTTTATTCGAACTAAATCCAAATGTGTAATCATTGGGAGCGCAGTGCTACTCTTTACATTTTTCTAAGTTTCTGAGCCATTTGGGAAAAGAATCATCCCACGTGAATGAAAGTAATCATAAATACCTCTGCAAATTGTTCTATCGCCCTGACTCACCAGCAATGTAGATTGTAAGCAATGTGCTGCGATGAAAACTTATACCTTTTGAAGCGCTTAGGAACTAAGTTGAAGTATGGAAGTGACAATAAACAAAACAACATGACAGGGGGTTGGAATCATAGCCGTGAGCAAGCACAAAAGTATTCAACAGTCTAGCAACCTTTAACATCCAATCATACTTCGTGATTATATGGATTACTTGGTGTTTTGAGGGCTAGCCGCGCAGTAAAGCGGATAAATCCGCATTGCGAGACAGTAGATACTGAAATTATGCTAAATGAAAAAGATACTGTACGTATGCAAACCAACTCACTTGAGCTACTCTGACAATAATAATGACCATGACAAAAATTCATATTTCTGCTTAAATATTTATGAATATATATATATATATTTTAACTGGAATAACAACTTGGGAACATAATTTATCTATTCCCAAATACATTCTGGTAATCTTTAAAGGAAGTCTTCTGTGTGAGTTTTAGTACATTTTTTAATTTTAATAAATTAGTGCATTGTTGTATGTAAGTGTGCTGTATCTATGTACCATTTATTTTTGCAGATACATTACTGTGTTTAGTTTTTTTAATGCTTTATTTCACAAGATGAATCACACAAAATGAATGTGTCAAGAACCATACTGCAGATTATGATGCCAGCCCTTCCAATTTCCACAGTGAGTGCATACACACATAATGCCTCTCTGTGCTGTATAATGTTTAGCCGACTATCATTTTTAACCATTGCATTTATACACACTGCAGAACATTTATATGTGGACAAATACCTGTAAATGAAAATAAAAATATACAGTATATATATATTTTTAAATGTTGCATTAATGCTGTGAGTCAGTGCGTTGAATAATGATGAATCTGAAATAGTGACAATTAGTGAAAAGATTTTAGCTGATTGAAAGCACTTTTTCCCAGTATTACAATGTAGGAAGCATGACTAAATACAAATGCTCATAGGGCAGATTCACTGTGACTCATCACTATTATCCAAAAGATAAATTCAATAAGTGAAAGTGAAGATGAAAGCCTGAAATGATGGGTTTAAAAGAGAGAGTATGCATGTGTGAGAGAGAGACAAAGAGAGAGAGAGAGACAGACAGAGAAGGAGAGAGAAAGCAAGAGAGGGACCGAGAGAGAGCAAGAGAGAGACCTTCATTGTTTGTCTTTATAGTGACACAGAAATCATTACTGTATCATCCATAATTTATGAGTTAGATATCACATGCGCACATACATACAAATGGAATACTGGCAGGATTCAGTCGCTTTAGCTGAGAAAGACCACGCACTGGCCAAAAGGTCAAGTCAGAGAGTCTTGAAAAAATAACTAAATAAATAAAACATATATATATATATATATATATATATATACATATATATATATATATATATATATATATATATATATATATAAGGGTAGGTATATGTATGGTACCCTTAAAAGATTAGTCATCTCATTGAAATTTGATGTTTTAAATTTCTGAAATGAAATATACAACATTTAAAGAGTCAGCCAATCACAGTGGCTACTTTGAGTTTGATATCACCAATAGAAAGCATGTTTCCTTCATTTTGCTTTGTTGCTGATCTTGTAACTTGTAAGAAAGAGCGAGAGGCAGAGAGAGAGAGAGAGGGGGGGGGAGGAGCAAAAAGGGGAAAGCGAGAGAGTGACAGAGGAAGGGGGGAGGGAGAGAGAGAGAGAGAGAGAGAGAGAGAGAGAGAGAGAGAGAGAGAGAGAGAGAGCGCAAGCGAGAGGGGGGGGGGCACCTGGGAAATTATGCCTGCCGCTGCCTCATGCATGAAATTGAAACCATCAGACAATGCAACTCACTGGTTCCTTCCCATTTATATTTAAAAAAAATAATTAAGTCGCACAACGTTGCGCCTCCATGCTTTAAATGCTATTGTCTCTCTCACACGTACAGACATGGATGGAAAAAAAACCCTAAACGTGGAGATGAGGACCCTATGGACGCAGAATGAGCAGGATTGAGCAAAAAGCTACAAAAGTCCCATCTGATATGTTGGAGCTAATAATTACATATCCAGATTATTCTGTTATAGAATGCAGTTAATATGCATGCAGTGGTGGAAAATACATAGTTGCATTACCCTGTCAGTGAACTTGCAGAATCTGGCTACAGCAAAGAGCCTCTAACTACTGTATGAACACATATATTGATACATAGTTATCCACGTTTTAACTGTGTGACTATAACACTGTGATGGGTTTTCAGAAAGACATCAGTAAATTAACACAAGGGGAGAACTCGTTTAATATATCTAAAGCTGCCACATTTGCAGGAAGGGGACTTACCCAGTCATGATCAATCAGATGGAATTTTCTTTTTAAGAAAGTTTACTTGAGAACATGCCTATTTCCAACAGGCATGTTCTGAATTGGTAAATGCAAGCAGTACTGTATGGAGTTTTAGCTAAGCAGCACACAGCAATGCAGCAAAAAAAATAACCCACTAAAATGCTGATCTGCACTCCTTCAAACACATACACACACGGTACACAAGTACATTTTTATCTCCTGGTTCATGCAGTTCAGTTCTTCACCAGTTTATTTTCAATACAAATTAAAGAGGGTGGTTCAATGTAGTAGGACTGCGCTTCATCTGACAAGAGAGGAGTTTCTCATAATTTGCCACCGTCATGTAGCTAAATAAGATTAGTAACATGTCGTAGTCAAATGCAGTGTAGTTCTAAAACACTAGACTATAACCACCGTAATACAACATTAAAGTTATACCTCTTTGACTGAGAGGTATAACAATGGAACCCAATTGGAACGAATGTATAAATAGGTCCCTCAGTTTGTTGTGTTACACTACTTTAGCTTTGTGTCTTGTTGTCATGTAATCCAGTTAAATAAAATTGGTCGTGCTATGAGTTTTGTCTGCTTTGTTGTGCCCAGCTTTTAAAATGTGTCGCAGGCCAGATAACCCACGTGCCTACGTGGCGGCCATCTTGGAAAGGTCGATGTTCCCTTCAAAGGCAATGCATGGACATTTAAAGTTAAGTCATAACTTGCTCAAATAGGGCTGGGCCTTGCGACTGATGTAATGTACAATCAAGATAGTTGTGAAATCATAGATTTATTTCTAAATACTTTATACATGTTTGGAAATAATTGCTGAAAATGTGTGCAATGACTGAGAACTCTGTCTTATTAATTGTGGAGCTATAGGGTTAAAATAGCTTTACACCATTCTTTAATTCCAGATTTTTTTGGGGCGGGGTTAAACTGGTGCCCAGTGACACACTTGGGCATCGGGCATAAGTAGAACCTTCCCGACTGTAAAAGAACTTAGTAGTTGGGCAGCCGGTTGACAGTCCCATTATGTCCCCACCAATTAATATAAGGTGGCTTGTGTGCTTCTCGTATGACTATATTCCACAGTAACTATTCAATCTTAAGGCGAAAATCCTAATGTAATTTTAAGTCTTTTAATCTTACTGCTGTGGTGCTTCTCTAAAACGTACCCATATTTGATCTGAATGTGACTATTAGTAGAATGTGGCTAGATGAATGTATAACAGATAAATAGATAATCTAATTTGAGTCGTGGTCTAATAAATTCGTTAAATACTGTAGAGACATGTTTGTGTCTGAATTTGAATGTGTTTCATGAAATACAAAAAGACAATTGTGAAACATTCAATGTTTAACTCCACCACAGAGTTAAGTAAGATAGGCAAGTACATTGATTAATACATTAATAAATAAATTGTTATTATAAATAAATATAATAAAACTCATCTTTTGTACCCAATGATATTCAAAACCAATGTTCTCTTCCACTTTGTATTCATCCATCCATCCATTTTCTGAGCCGCTTCTCCTCACTAGGGTCGCGGGCATGCTGGAGCCTATCCCAGCTATCATCGGGCAGGAAGCAGGGTACACCCTGAACTGGTTGCCAGCCAATCGCAGGGCACATACAAACAAACAACATTTGCACTCACATTCACACCTACGGGGAATTTAGAGTCCCCAATGAATGCATGTTTTTGGGATGTGGGAGGAAACCGGAGTGCCCGGAGAAAACCCACGCAGGCACGGGGAGAACATGCAAACTCCACACAGGTGGGACCGGGGATTGAACCCCGCTGCTCAGAACTGTGAGGCTGACGCTCTAAACTTTGTATTCATAAGTACAATTTTTTTTACATATATAGTGGTACCTTGAGATACAAGTTTAATTTGTTCCATGTCAATGCTCTTAACTCAAAATACTCTTATCTCAAATCATCTTTCCCCATAAGAATAAATGGAAATGTCATTAATCTGTTCCAGCGTCCCTGTCTCCCCCGGGAAAAAAATGTTAGTTTCTTATTAAGGAAAAATAGTACTCAATATTTTACTTCGGTAGGCACTATTGTACTACTTACTTCGGAAGGCACTATTGTATTGCACAGTCATGCAGACAAGCAAAGAAGAATCAACTTATTCTGCTGTTCTACCACTCAATAGGTTGCTTGTAATATTACCCATTTCTTTGTCAAGCATGAGGAATATATGCCTGTGAGTAATGTTATATTATCTGTCTGTATGTGTTGTGCTACCATGTGTGTTCCAATATCCGTTTCTTAAAGGGTTCTAAAACCGCGACTGCCGATGCTAACTGTTAGCATGGCATTTTCTCTTCATTTGGTCGTTGTTTGTTAGAATTAAGATAACAGACTTTCCTAAGGCAAAGCTGTGGTTGTTTTCCATACACAACTTGTAATTCCCTTTATTTTATGTTTAGTTTGACCATAAAATTCAACTGGGAGTAACATTAAACCGCTTGAAACCTCTCTTTTTTGATTAAATGTTCATCATTTGTTAAAGTGGTGCTTATTGGGAAGTGAGCTGAATTGGGTTTACTCCCACCAAGCGCTTGTAACTCATGTTTCTGCTCGCAAGTAAAAAAAAAATAAAATAAAGAAAAATAAAGAAATAAATTCAGCCAAGTTGGGTGACTCTTATTTCAAAGTACCACTTTTTTCCCTTTTCCTAAAATTTTAATAAACAGTTCGGTAACTCATTGTGTCAGAAGAAGTCAACAGTTTCGGTCCACAACAAAAGTATTGAAAGTAGTTGGGAAATCTCAAGGGTGTTCAGTACCCGCTCAATATATAGGTGAAGGAGGTCGTCTGAGTGTATGGTGGTGCAATTCAATAAATTTAACCTGTTTATCGAGAAAGTTGCTTGGTGAGAAGGGCTCAGGTTAATCCCCTTGTAGAATTTGACAGAGCCGGATGAGTGTGTTTGCACACAAACACACGCACACACAAAGTTGCATGAGTAGCACTCCGATCAGCACTGGTTGTCACACCTTAGAAGCTGGTTAATTCCACTGAGAAAGAAGCCTTTTTTTTTTTCTTTTTTTTTTTCCAAGAATACATTGTATGTGCCACCAATAGTCTAAACATGGTATTCTTTTTGTGTGCTGGAACAGTTTTGCTGTGCAGCAGGGGAGCTTGAAATACTCTCTCTGCTAATATTTTTATTTTTTTAGGGGACAGACAGAGGGACAGAATGGACAAGGGGAATCGGGTGCGAACTACAGCAGAAAGATAGTTAGTCTAGATATTTGACCACAAATAACGTTACAACAGTCAAATCGTGTTCTTATGTGTGGATGGGGGGGAGGGGGGACACACACACCCACACCCACCCACATGCAACAACTATCTAAGAGAACAAGATGAGAGAGGACAGAAAAGGGTAGGGCAGGACAGAATGGGGGAAATGATCAAGGCAATGCTACTGATGAGTGTTGCGGTGGGATGATTTTTATAGAATCTAAACACCTGTAAGAACCTGTGAGTTGATATCTTAACATAACCTGTGTTATTATTAGTGTTCCCAGCACAAGCAATAAGAATCCAAATCAGAATCATCTTTATTTGCCAAGTATGTCCAAAAAACACACAAGGAATTTGTCTCCGGTAACTGGAGCCGCTCTAGTACGACAACAGACAATCAATTGACAAAGAACACTTTTGAGATATAAAGACATTGAGAAAAACAATCACTGACCAATAAATAGGGTTGCTAGTTATCTGGTAATGCTGGTACATTTTTTTTTTTTTTTTTTTGGACAATTGTGCAAAAAGATGCAGAGTCCTCTCGCACTTAGAGCAGTTTGAATGACCAACATTGCAATAGTCCGGTGCAATGACCATTGTGCAAAGGGCGTCGAGATTTTAAGCGAGTAGTACGATAATCTGGGACCATGTTGATTGTGCAAATGTTGCAGATACTCCTCAGTCAGTGTGCAAATGAAGCAGATGCAACTCTGGCATGAGTGGCCAGTATTGGTCAACAACAGATATGCAAATAGTGCAGCGTGGTGAGACTACTACAGTGAGTGCACGAGTAATATATAATTGGCCCGACAGAAATGTGACAACAAACTCAAGACAAAAAAAAAATGCCAGTATGTTGCAATGGAATTGTAGGTTAGGTGTTTAAGGTGTCATTGATAGCAAGAGGGAAGAAGCTGTTGGAATGTCTGCTAGTTCTAGTTTGCATTGATCGGTAGTGCCCACCAATTAAAGCCTATAGTGTGTCTATCGAACTTATGAGTGAATTCACATCATATCACATGCATGTTAGTCAACTGGTCTATGGACTTGCTGAGCCGACACATTGAGGAAGGGTCGGTCTGTGTGCAACCTGCAAGCCCATCCCACGGGGGACCCAGCCAGGAGAATGCCATTAACTCCCCAGGATCCGGGGCGGTCACTAGCCCACCCACCACCCCAGGAGAGCATGGGTTATCCAGCCACCAACAGGGCCCAACGCAGGAGACTGCTGCCACCTGAAAAAGGTCATAGCCTGCCAAAAGCGAGCCCATGTTAAGTGCCCGTCGTGAGCAGTGATGGGCGAGGGCGCCAGGAGAGGGGAGAGGAAGGCGGGGACCCAAGAGGGGTGGTCTGCCATCTCACCGCGACTTGACAACCGATGAGGGCGGGGTGGGGGCGCAGGCCCCTGGAGTCAAGCCAAGAGAAATAAGAATTTCAATGACAAACAGCTCCCCAAAGGATGTGCGAATGTATGTGGTGCATTAAAAATCTGTTGGGGAAAGACATGGCGGGCCATAGAGCAGGCCGGAACACCTGGCCAAGTGTCCACCCCAGATGTATTAAAACTGGAGGACCGGCAGGGCAGAGAATGGGGGCGACCAGACTGAACAAGGTATTGTGATTAATATTGCATTTGTGGAATAAAAATTATACATATAAATTAATCAAATTTCATCCATCTCAGTGGGCAACATCGTCCTCTGCTGTCAACCGAAATTAACCTCATAACTGCCCTCATTGTGAACGTCACGTGACTTGACCCGGAAAACAAGTCAGCGGAATCCCCGTATCTACTGCGATAACTAGCCTACTGTAACTTCCAGTTGATGACATGATGGTTTATCACGTAATCAACCCATTTTGTATACGACAGAACACACTGAGATACATCGAAAATTCATGGACAACCAGAAACGCTAACAGTCCTCTTATTTCTTTTCCACTACAACTCTTTCTTTGTATTTTACTGCAGTCTGTATGCCATGTAGCACCATGCTGCCTCTCCCAGGTCAGTCTTGGTACTATGGCAGAGCTGGTTTACAGGAGAGGACTTAACGATAGTCCGCGGAGTTATCACTATATGTGTGGGTGTGCCCTGCTTGTTATCTCGAGTACACCACACACCATAAGAGAAGTAAAAACACACGTGGCAATTTTTTTCTTCACCATGAGTGGGGTCCATCATATTTCATATATCAGTTAAGATGTTAAAAATCAGTATGTGTTTATGTACTAATATTACTGTGTAACATACTAAAATAAAGAGAGAAAAGTACCTCCACTTCTGGTTATAAGGTTATTATTACACTTTTTCCCTTCCCAACAATGATAGCCAGCTATTTATTTATTTGTTTACTTTCACGGTGTTTTACCTGGGAATTTTGGTTGAAGTTTAAATTATACCACTGCTGGGGCATTCGACTCTGGAGGTTCGACTGTAATATATCACTCGAGACGAAGGGATGGTTACAAACAACTGTCGTCTAACCTCAGATTATTTTTCAAATGTGTAATTACAGTGTTTGTGTGCGTGTCTGTAAGTGAACCTGTATTTGTGTCTATGCTGTTTTCAAAAGCATCAGTGGAGGTCCATGGTTAATCAGTAGTCACCAGAGGTTGCAGGGATCAGCGCATCGACCCCTTCCCTGGCAAATCCATTAAATAAAATGCTTTACTTAAGCTGAACTCAGATCACAAAGTGATCAGAGAGGACTAAGAGGACAGGGTCTTAAATACTACATGGAGAGGTGAAGGAGTTTTTTTTTAAAAAACACTTTTTAAAATAACATTTCAACATTCTTAACTGTAACAATTATTTAAACGCTGCACTATTAGTACATTAAAACACTCATTAAACACAAAACCACTTCAAACACACAAATAAGGTGGGCATACGTCTCAATGATGACAATATCATAATGATGAGGACAGTTCAAGTTTTTGTGTAACTTTTAGGGCATATTTAAAATGTATGCCTCACATTTTAATACTGCTGTATTATAGAAAACTGACTTTAAAATGTATGCATCACTTTTGAAATATGGCATTCAAATTCGGAGCTTCCACTGCAGATTATTCAACTGATATATTTAACAAAGTATATACATTATACATGAAGAACAATTATCAGACCTTGAGAAGATATCATGGGACTCAAGTCAACCAATCTAAAGCAATGACTTATGCACCACCTTGGGATGAATATTAAATATAAGTCATGACTATAGCTGTCAAACATACACGCGCACATAGTCTTTGATCCCCTTTTCGAGAGTCAAGCTAATAAAAAGTGCCAATAAGAGAGATGGCCTGTGGTGACAGCAATATGAAGTTCTGTGACAAGATTGACACGTTCAGCTCAGTTCTGGGTTTATCTTTGGAGAAACACTGGTTATTGTTGATTAATATGAGAACACCTAAATGTCAACGGACAGTTTGTCCAGATTAAACTTCCATCACCTCCATAACCATACATCCCCAGCCAATATTTAACTTGATAAATGTTTTTTTTTTTTAATGGATTAGCATGACTTAATCACATACTAATACTAATGCATACTAATGCCCATTTCTGAAAATATGTCTGTGAGCGAGTCGTTTTGCACTACAACCCCACTGTTATGTAACACACTGGCCAGTGCGATGTAGCCCACTGTTAGAAATACACTCACAGGTGAAATCCAGCTTGCTGTTATGCACACACTTGCTGGCGAGATGAGAGGCAGTCTGCCAAGCCGCTGAGTACTGCACTCCTCGTCATCATGGTAACTGATGACTTGCCATTGGTCCAGCAGTATATAGGGCGGGACGAAGGCTGGTTCGGTAGTTCTCCGAAGCATGGGGGGATTTCAGCCAGACAAGAAATAGGATGCATAAAGTATGAACTAATTATTGATCCTTGGGGTATTTTGATGAACGCATGTCAAGACACCTGGGATCTGTTTAAAAAAAAAAAAAAAATGGTCCATTAATGTATATTCCTTCCATCCATCCATTTTCTGAGCCGCTTCTCCTTACTAGGGTCGCGGGCATGCTGGAGCCTATCCCAGCTGAATCCGGGCGAGATACCGTGCATGTTTTGGGGATGTGGGAGGAAACCGGAGGACCCACCCACGCAGGCACGGGGAGAACATGCAAAGTCCACACAGGCAAGGCCGGATTTGAACCCGGGTCCTCAGAAAAATGAGTCATATGTGCTAACCAGTCGCCCACTGTGCCACCCCGTTAAGTTATATCCTCCATAATTATACAAGATGAGGTATATGCTCTTTAAAATGTCCTCATAATAATTAAAGTTTTTTTTCTGATTGTTAAGTCAATCTGACTGAATGATATGAAGTTATATTCATGCTTTACTAAAAGATTCTGATTTGGTTATTAAAAATCCACCATAGCAACACACATGGTCTGAATGAAGAGACCGTTGTACCAAATTGGTTTTACTACCCTTTAATGTGCCATCTATAAAATATAACGACTAGGGATGCAATGCAAACACACACTAGAACCTAATTGCTCTCACAATCGGCAAACCGCGCCGAGTCACCGCAGACCAACGGTGAGGACAAGGTTTAAATTCAGTCCAACCTTCATTTTTTATAATTGCAGCAGTGAGCAAATACATTTTCAATGAGACCATAAGGGGAGAAATGTGCTTGAAGACCTTTAATTACATGAATGCACTGTTACAAAGGCTATCAACACTAGCTACAATTGACCTAGACCAGAAAAAAGAAAGACACTCTTTAAGTGCTGCAGTTATTTATACTAAGAAATCCCCAGGCATGTAAAACAATAACAAAGATTAAACAGTGAATTGAGATTCATTTCTGTGCAGACTTTAGTCATGATATCTGGTATAATAGAATCTTGGTTGAGAATGTAATCAGAGTACTCACCTTTTAATAACAGAATCGTGGTAAACATTGTACATGGGGCAATTCATTTATTCACCCCAACTGTGTGGCCTTTTGCTTTGAGATGCAACCGGTACAGAGAAATCATGTCGTAATTACTGTATTGTGTTAACATGGTGTGAATGGAGTCAACATTTCTTTCACTCACAGTTGTCATGAGCAAACTGTGTGTGGCGCTCCAGCAGCAAAAACAACATGCAGTAATGTTCTAAAGTAGTAGTGTGAATTGTGCACGGAAGGCATGATTGCAGAAAAATGGAACACGCAACCCAAACAAGCTTGTCAATGTGCCAGAAGGACAGCATAAATGACAGAGAAACTAACTTAATTGGAATGGGTGTTGTGGAGAAGAACTTTCTTTTAAAATTACTTTTATTTAATCTTCCCATGCATACACACAAGCCCGCTATACACTCGTCAGCCACAGTTTTGGGTCGAGTACGTATATTGGGATCAAAGATACATTCTATCAAAAATTGTTCCTTTACACAATCATACTCAGTTTGAAACAACTCTGAGAGGTATTACAATACGTTTTATTTTGTTAATGTTATAGTTTGCACGAAAAAAATTTGATCCATTCCTTATATTAGATAACATTGAATTGTACAGGCGTGCCTACTTATATGGGTTAATTTTAAAATAGTTAATAGATTTAAATAGTTATAGTTATTATTATTAATGTCCTACATACAAGGGGAATTGAGCTTGCAATTGTGCAGACATACGTTTTGAGGTTACAAGTTTGAATAGAAGAAATATGCTGTTGTAGGGCACAAGAATTAAGGCATGTTCAACAAACGCTATACTTAATGTTTTTCATCTGACTGCATTATATTTATGGCCCAGGAGTGTTTTTTATCCAGATATTTGCTGTAATTATGACTTCACCATTGAGTTAGCGAGGCCTGTCACGATATTTACTATATCGACTTATTGTTCGATAAATAAAATGGGCACGATAGTTTTTCCAGAATCGATAAATTGTCACACAGAGTTGTGTCAATACCCACTAATGGGCTCATGGAACGCCAGCGGACCGGTACACACTTGCCAGTGTTGGCTCTGTCCAATACTCAACAGCCTTGCTCCATTTGGAGCGCATAGATTCACATAACAGGGACACTTAAGGGAAAGTTAAGTGTTTATTATGTTCGCTAGCCCGTGAGCTAAGGAGCTAGCCCACGAGCTAAGGAGCGATACAGCTCGCTCCACTGCGGCAAAGCCGTGTAAAATGTCAGCCCCTCTCTCAGAGTTGTTGTGTTAGTTCCCAATTAAACAAAACACGTGAAAGTTAACGGTTTATTAAGCATAGCCGCAGTGGCACACTTTATTCAGCCAGTCGTTGACTACAGCAATCATCAACATATATTTGATTGACAGGTGAAGGGCTCATCTTCAGCTGACCAAACACAGTCTTGCAGTTCGAGAACGGCCATTATTTTTCATCAGAGGCATAAAAAACAACAACGATATCATCTTTTATCGTGATAGTTTTTGGTAAAATATATTATCTTAAAATTGTTGTTATCGTGACAGGTCTAGTGTTAGCATAAATTAGTGATAGATGATGATGTAATCTGACTTGCGTACAAATTTGGTCAGAAACGTCTTAATGAGGCATGAAGTCATGATGTCATGAAAAGTGGCTGCACACTACATGTAGTCCTACTTGTAACGTGAATATAATGTGTGTGTGTGTGTGTGTGTGTGTGCGTGCGTGCGTATGAGAGAAGTGACCTCCCAGACTGTGTGTCTGGCCTTCACGCTGTCTGCGTTGCTCATAATTGTTCTTTTACAGGCATTGGGTCTGGTCAGCTACTTACTGCAGATTGCGTCAGCCTCATCCGAACCATCTGCACACTCCTGCTCCCCGTCGCAGCGCCACCTAGCAGGAACACACTGTCCATTCTTGCAGGCAAAATCTGTGGTTGCACATGTCTTCTTTGCTGTAAAGAGGAAGCAAACATACATTAATTAAGAGGAATGCTGAATTGTATTTATGAATGTACGGGGGGAACAACAACAACAACAAATGGAGGGCTAATTGAATGCAGTAGTGAGCAATAATCCAAAGTAGCAATTGATACAGCTTCATTTAAAAGTATGATTTTGTGTGGTCCAGAAGATAATATTTGTTATATATCTTAGAATGTGTGTTTATACGGTGCATCCAGAAATTATTCAGTGCTTTACTTTGGACATTTTATAATATTACATATATTATCTTCCAAAACATCCCATAATGAAAATATGTAAAAAAAACTTTTGCCTTTTTTTTGCAAATTTTATAAAGAATTACCGGTAAAAACAACTACGTCATTGTCATTGTGGGCTGTATGACTGAATGTTGTGCAGACTTCTGAATGATAACCTGGTTGCCCCCACACCCACGCATCATACAAACACCAAGAACTCACCACATTCTCATGAGGACATGATTTAGGACTCTGCTTTTTGACCATATAGGTGAAGGTCAGTGCTTTCATCCATGTCATTAAATGTACTCGCTCTATCACACATACAAAGTGAAAGTGAAAAGGAAATAAAGCACGAGCCCCATAATAATAGCTAAAGGAACGCTGTCATTTGTGTTTACGATATCTCTATCGACTTTACGTCCTTTATGACCTTTCAAAGCTGTGTAATAATTTCCTATCTACTAACACGAAACGAGAATAACTCTTCAATAAAGCACATACTGTATCTCTGCCTATACGAACTGTTAACAAAAAATAATGCCAAGTGGAAGTTTATGCATTCAGCAGGGTGCTCTCTGAAAAGAAGAGGGACGTTTACTTTTTTTTTTTTTTTTTTTTTGTGAATCCAAAAACAATCATGAAAAGACAGTGATCAGCTTCTCAAGAAAAATAGTTAACTCGGGGCGCAACATAAAATAAAACACAACATAAGTCAACATTAAAAACAAGACTGTCAGTAACAAAGCTATGCGATATGGACAGTGACTTTCATCTAGCAAAAGTGCATTATTCATGTTAAAAAGCTGTCTGCTTTCTGGTTCAAGGCGAATGATGCAAGGTGATGCAGATAATTGGCCAAGAGCATTTGCATTCCGGGACAGAGTAACAGTTCCATTATGACTCTAACAGTAAAAACAGAAAATCAATTGCTTTGTCTCAATATGAAATATGAAATTGTGTGATGTTGTTCATCTACATCCAAAGAAAGGTTAACCCTGTTATGAAACAAACACACTTTTTGACCATTCACTTTGACTCTTGGTGGTGGTAATAAAAAGAACAGGTGAAAATCTAATAGCTGGCACTGATCTTAATAGTGTTCCCTACTTTAGGGAACAAATGTCAGGCAGGCTCCGGAGAATTTTTGTAATCTAAATGCAAATCGTTTTTAGTTCCCAGATCTCTTTTATTAATGAGTCTGTTTCTCCTTTTAGTTAATGGTTTTATGCACTGCGGTGTCCAGGAAAGTAGGTTTGGAGACACAGCAATAAGCGTAATCATGAGTGAGCCCTCCATTGCTGGAAAACACTTGATTCTGTATAACAATGTGCACATTTGAGCACAACAATGTTCATGCTATTGTTTGTGTTCTTTTGGGGGGGAAGAAAAAAACTAAACAAAAAAAAAAATCACTTTTTTAAGACTGATACTTGGCTATTTACTTGAGAGTATAAATACATGGCTATTAGAATGTGCAAAACCGGAAAAGGGTAAACCGTACTATCTGCAACTGATATAATATGATGATATGACGTTATGTGCATAGAGCCCATTGATGTTTTTCAAAAGATAATAATCGTGTAGGTTGCAGCGGTACAGAAGTGCACTGCATCATACTGAGAAGCTT
This sequence comes from Phycodurus eques, assembly GCF_024500275.1. NCBI lineage: Eukaryota > Metazoa > Chordata > Actinopteri > Syngnathiformes > Syngnathidae > Phycodurus > Phycodurus eques. The sequence goes on along the minus strand of NC_084532.1, from coordinate 8,129,352 downwards.
TTGTAATGGCAAAATATTAGAAACAAAATAGCAAAATCCAGGCACATGATTTAACATTAACTTGTCTGTAGCAGAATTGTTGATAAAATGATTGTTCTGCATCCTTTGCATGTGATTATGTTTTTAACTCAGAATTGCAGGGGATGTATGTATGTATGCAGTTTAATTTATTTCTGTCTTTAAGTCTTTAAATTTGAGATGGCGCCAATGACCTTCCGACAGGCCATTCTCTTTTGGATATAATTTTGACACCCAGGCAAGCCCAAATAAAACAATATCCCAAACTAATGTAAACTGTGTTAGGACAGTACAAGCAAAGGAACACTTTTCTGAATCATCAAATATTAAAAACCTTGCAGTTACAAATTCATTCTTACTTCAGTTTGCAAAGAGCACAACAAAGCAAGACAACTGATCAATGTCAGGGCAAGCAGATGATGAAGAAAATGATCTTCAGTCGAGTCATTTCAACTGGATAATTGTGAAAGGATAGGCCTACTACATTTAGGACCTATTATTCTTCGGGGAAGTGTAGTTCATAGACACATCATTCTCTAATTACAATCAGTAGAGTATGGATCCAGTAAGAATACATCTTCGGCGGATCCAACAAGGGCAAAGAAAAATTGAGGGGTAGATCAAATGTAGGAGAAATAAGACAGGAAATAGATTACCCTCTGCGATCCGCTAAAAGGCTAAAGAACGCAACATGTCAGTTGGGGGACAGAGGCCCTTAATCAGTGAGCTGAGGCTGAACAACAGCCATGAGTGGAGAATACTCCAAGGTCCATGTGTGTGTGTAAGGGATTGTGAGAGCTTGCAACTGAGAGAGAGCAAGAGAGATTAAAAGAGAGAGAGAGAGAGAGAGAGAGAATGACCAGTTAAAATAATTATTTGAAGAGGTTAAAAGCCCAGCCACTTTCTCAATAGTCAGTGAAATATTGGGGAGAGATGACCAGAATACAATAGTATCTCCAAATTATGTAACAGGGCTACTTCCTGGATAGTGTACTGATTAATGTTAAGGGCTACCAATTGGATCATTTGATACACACTTCTAAAATAACACATTTTGTCATGAGCGGTGCCCTGCAGTCCTTTTTGTTGGAGCCTGGTGACGCTTTGCACCCCTCTCTCCCTCCCACCCTCTCTTCACAGTAATCAGCACCATCTCGGCCACGCACCTGTCATCAATCAGCCCTCATCATCCCCTGCATAAAAGCCTGCCAGGACCCGGAAACTCTCGCCGGAGTATTAACGCTCTCCTGTGGTACCATGGCTCCTCAGTCTCCACGTAAACTTACTCAATTCCTCATGACCTCTGTCTCTCTCCTTGTCCTCAGTGTTCCCTCCATGTTCCTCGCATCCACGACGTCAAGCCAGCCGCCTGCCACACGTTCCATGCCTCATCAACCTGCCAGCTTTTCTGCACAACCTCTCAGCCTCCGCCTCCTCTTGGGTCCCGTCTGGATCAACTCGTGACAAAATTTACTCATATTACCCCTTCAGTTATAAGTTATTTTTAATAAGTAATGATGTTCATCTATGTGAAAACAGTGATCATGTTAATGATTTCTCATATATAATTATCGATCATGTTCAACCTATATTTAATTGAATACACTACAACGACAAGATATTTAATGTTCAAACTGAAAACTTTATTGTTTTTAGCAAATCATTAACTTAGACTTTTGTGGCTGCAACACATTCTAGAAAAGCTGGGACAGGGTCATGTTTACCACTGTGTTACATCACCTTTTCTTTTAACAACATTCAATAAACGTTTTGGAATTGAGGACACTAATTGTTGAAGCTTTGTAGGTGGAATTTTTTCTCATTCTTGCTTGATGTACAGCTTCAGCTGTTCAACAGTCCAGGGTCTCCGTTGTCGTATTTTACGCTTCATAATGCGCCACACATTTTCAATGGGGGACAGGTCTGGACTGCAGGCAGGCCAGTCGAGTACCTGCACTCTTTTATTACGAAGCCACGCTGTTGTAACGCGTGCAAAATTTGGTTTGGCATTGTCTTGCTGAAATAAGCAGGGGGGTCCATGAAAAAGACGTTTCTTGGATGGCAACATTTGTTTCTCCAAAACCTGTATGTACCTTTCAGCATTAATGGTGCTGTCAGAGTTGTGTAAGTTACCCATGTCATTGGCACTAACACAGCCCCATACCATCACAGATGCTGGCTTTTGAACTTTGCGTCCATAACAGTCCAGATGGTTCTTTTCCTCTTTGGCCCGGAGGACACGACGTCCAAAATTTCCCAATTACAATTTGAAATATGGACTCGTCGGGCCACAGAACACTTTTCCACTTTGCATCAATCCATTTTAGATGAGCCCGGCGAGCCCAGAGAAGCCGGCGGCGTTTCTGGGTGTTGTTGATAAATGGCTTTTGCTTTGCATAGTAGAGTTTCAAGTTGCACTGACGGATGTAGCGCCGAACTGTATTTACTGACATTGGTTCTCTGAAGTGTTCTTGAGCCCATGTGGTGATATCCTTTCCACATTGATGTCGGTTTTTGATGCAGTGCCGCCTGAGGGATCAAAGGTCACGGGCATTCAGTGTTGGTTTTCGGCCTTGCCGCTTACATGCGGTGATTTCTCCAGATTCTCTGAACCTTTTGATGATATTATGGACCGTAGATGATGAAATCCCTAAATTCCTTACAATTGTACGTTGAGGAACATTGTCCTTAAACTGTTCGACTATTTTCTCATGCACTTGTTCACAGAGGTGAACCACGCCCCACCTTTGCTTGTAAATGACTGAGCAATTCAGTGAAGCTCATTTTATACCCAATCACGGCACCGACCTGTTCCCAATTAGCCTGTTCACCTGTGGGATGTTCCAAACAGGTGTTTGATGAGCATTCCTCAACTTTCTCAGTCTTTTTTGCCACCTGTCCCAGCTTTTTTGGAACGTGTTGTAGCCATGAAATTCTAAGTGAATGATTATTTGCTAAAAACAATAAAATGTATCAGTTTGAACATTAAATATCTTGTCTTTGTAGTGTATTCAATTAAATATAGGTCGAACATGATTTGCAAATCATTTTATTCTGTTTTTATTTATGTTTAACACAACGTCCCAACTTCATTGGAATTGGGGTTGTAATTACAATAAAGTAATTTAATTACAGTAAGTTAGCACCCATTATTTATGTCATGTCGTAATGTTGGTTTGACCTGACTGATTAGAATACACGATCTGACTAGAGCAGTGATTTCCAACCTTCATGGAGCCAAGGAACTTATTTTACTATTGAAAAATCTCACGGCACACCAACAAACAAAAATGTCACAAAAAGTGGATACATTAATTACTGTATGTACTTCCTGCCATCTAATACAAGACCATTCATTTGTTCTGTCCGTCACTACGCCTCACTGGCATAAATAGATGAACAAAGATACATTATTTATTGAGCAATTAAGTACACAAGTATATACAGTAAATGAACAGGTCATTTAAATGGACACATTCCTCCATCTTGTGATCAGCTCAGTGATCGTTTTTTTAAACTCGCTGATCGGCCCCAAAAATCCTGATTGTGTAAAGCCTAGTATTTATATTAATGGCAAAAAATACATCATACGTCTACTGTATTTCTTTTTTTTATATTGACCTTATTTTACATAATGTTGATACCTTATTTTGAACACTAATAGAACCACAAATCAAACTTGGATATTACAGAATAAATGAACAATACATTACTTTTTTTCATATCTATAAAAGAAAATTACTTTTCATTAACTTTTGTTTTATACTTGTAAAAAAAGAACATGATTCATCAAAAATGAAGTCATCTATTTTCTCAGCGCTTGAAAGAAAAATGGAAGTAAGCAGTTGCAGTGTTTTAGAGAAATGCATCGTGTCATTTATCTGACGAATAACAAAGAATTGCCCAAAAACAAGCCAGAGCACACAGCAAATACTGTCTATCCTGCAGATTTGATAGCTGGTCATTTTTCAAATATTGTGTTTCAAAATGAAATAAACTGATTTTGGATTTGCAACACTTGCCAGCTCATACCTACTGTATACACAACTACTTTACAGGGGGTTTTGCGGTCTCCTGTGTGTGTGTCTGTACAGGCTTATGAATCTGTTTATTCCCTCCCTGAGGAAATGTTCTGTTTTACTCATTTTGAGAAAACAGACTATAGTGCTTTTTTCTGATTTCTAATCCCTCAGTCTTTGTTTTGCTCGCTTTGATTTGCCAGGGATTAATGTTAGGAGCTGATGAAAGCAGATGTTCTATCGAAAAATATCAGGGGTAAATGTCAGGAATATTTCTCTTTTTTTCCTATTTTTCATCTGATTATTTTTTATATTCATGGACTGAAGGGTTCGTACAAATCCATCCATCCATTTTCTACACCGTTTATCCTCAATAGGGTCACGGGCATGCTGGAGCCTATTGCAGCTGACTGCGGGAGAGAGGTGGGGTACACCCTGAACTGGTTAAAAAAATAAATTCTAAAAAAAAAAAATTAACTGATTGCCAGCCAATCGCGAGGCACATACAGACAACCAATCATTCACACTCGCATTCACACCTATGGGCAATTTAAAGTTTAAATTTAAATTCAATTAACCTACAGTGCATGTTTTTGGAACGTAGGAGGAAACCAGAGTACCTGGAGAAAACCCAACCAGGCACGGGGAGAACATGCAAACCCCACACAGGAAGGAACCTCAGAACTCTGAGGCAGATGTGCTAACCAGTTGATCACCGTGCCAACGTTCATACAAATATTGACTGTAATTAAGGCTTTATTAACTGTGTTAGCATTGGTTAGTGGTAATTGGTATGTTCCAGCTAACACACAAAATAGGGAACAAAATCCATTGTAAGGCCTGGACCCCTATAAAACGTATTCAATGTAAATCAAATTGGTTATTTAGGAAAATGAAAAAAAAAAATGGCATATGCCTAACCATGTGGAACAGAGATTATTGTCCACTTTGATTAATTAGGCAATGCTTTAGTTCCACAAAGGATCTTAGAGAAATACTTAATTTGTCTTTCGTTTTGGTTAAGGCATTTATTTATGTGTTTTTCAAGACAATTAATTATTGTCACTCTCTCTGCCTCTGTCTCTGCTGTATCTTTTAAACTTGATTTCTACCTTATTGGAAATCAGTGCAACACAATTTCAGTCGTACCTTAAGTTTTAATTACTGTATTTCCATGGTTGAATTATAAAGCAGATGTCCAGATTATCGCACTACTAGTCACTTTAAACTGCATGCATTCCTTGAAGTCTCGGCGCCCTTTGCACAATGGTCATTGGACGAGACTATTACTATATTAGTCATTCAAACTACTCTAAGTGCTAAAGGACTCTGCATCTTTTTGCACAATTGTCAAAAAAAATAAATAATTTGAACCGGCATTACCAGATAACTAGCAACCCTTTACTGTTTTTGTCAATGTCTTTATGTCTCTAAAGTGTTCTCTGTCAATTGACTGTCTGTTGTCGTAATAGAGCGGCTCTTCTGATTCTGATCGATGGTGTAGTGGTGCATTCGCCTGACTTCGGTGCATGCAGCGTGGGTTCAGTTCCCGCTCAGTGACGGTGTGAATGACTCCTTTCGCCTGGAGTCAGCTGGGATAGCCTCCAGCACCCCGCGACCCTAAACAGGATAAGCGGTAATGAGAATAGGTGGATGAGTTATAAAGCAAGCAATACTCCCTAAACGAGTGCTCGAGACCCTGAGCAATAGATTTTAACAGTTATGTATTCTTCTGATCATCATACCGATGTCATGTTTGTCGAATAATAATCCCGACTGACTGTAACGTCTGGGGGACATCAGGCTCTCAGACTACATTGCTTTATTAAACAGTCAGACATCGATACCATGACAGTCAAATACATTCACACATGGATATAAAAACCACACGTTCAGGCACCCGGTCCCCCACATCCCACCATCATACTTCAATCACATCATCAGACACTTGAGTCCCTGGACTGGACACACCCACACATGGAAATCATCACAGGAATCAGATCTGCACATTGACTGAAAAGCTGCATATTGCTGAGAGGATAAGTAAGGCATAGTCTTCTCCTCAATTCTCCTTGTGTTATGACTGGGATTCAGTGGCGACAGTGCAAAACAGCAAACATTTTGTCAGATGTAAATCATGAAAATTACTAACAGTTGCATGGTTGTGAATTTATTCATGCCCCCCCACCCCCACCCCCATAACAACTTGCTATACGCTTGTTTTCTTCAAAATGACAGAATTTAGAAACTGTCTGATGTTGCCATTGTACAATTGATATTTCAAATAACATCTAAGGCTTTTAGTGTGCCTGCAGACTGCAGAGGTCATGAGACCTTTTCTCATTATAGTCTGACTGCGGAGTGAACTCCACTCTCATTGGCTTATATGTTCAGGTTCTCATACATCCTCTTACCAGTACGTACAATAACATGCACACGGCACAAATGTCCCACTGGTGCCATAGAACCAAGGACCCATAAGAAGGGTGGGGGAGGGGCTACATTGTCCCACTAGTGCCTACATCTCTTACAATGTCTAAATGGTTTTCCTACTGTTTCAGAGGAGGTTTTACAAAGATGGTATTTCAAGTATGACAGTGTATATATTCTTTAGACAAATATTTGTCAAGTGCATTTTACAAAAGCTGAATAAGGAAATGTTTAATAACGATGACATGAGAGCAATTTTATTTTCCCATCCCAAACCAGGGGAATTACATGCATTAAACCAAAAGTAAGTGAGTCTGCATTGTAGCAGCTCTCAGACTAAATGGAAAATTCAAATCTTTGTGCAACAAATGAGGTTTTAGCACACCCACCCGGAAACACAAAGAAAACGCCTTTTTAACAAGCACACAAATGTTCCTGCTGGCTGTATGAATCGACACTCGCTGTGAGCTATGCAATTCCTCTTTTCTGTGCCGCCGCCATTCATGTCCCAAAATGCACACATGCAGCGCACTGCTGGTCAGCCCACATGACAAATTACCACTGGGCTTATTATCAAAAATCATGCACCTGCTGAATTCAGTTATTGAAAATGTGGAGGGGGCGCTGCATAGGGGGTTTTGATGAATTGGGGTGTTTGGAGCCTGCTAAGCATCTGCAGACAAAAGACAGAAAGAATTATCTACCTGCAGACCAGGAAACAAAAATAATTTCCAAATTCCAAATGGCTGCCTTAGAAGCAACAAACGCCCTTGAAAAGGGCAACGGCTGTTAATCAAAGCATTTGCAAATTTGTATTTTACAGATACCCAACGCATATCTTGCCCATTCCTGTTTGACAGATGTTCAAAAGATCATCGAGGAAAGATGATGTTCAGGGTGACAAACACAAACGAAAAAGTGCTACTTTGCATATCAGATTTGCCAGAGGTGAAAGTGGACGAGGGATTATTGTTTGTAACAAAAATGACGAAGCCCCTTTCTGTGCTCTCAGCTCAACAAAACACTCGATGCACAGACTCCATGTTCCTTATCATCTCCTCTACTCCCCTCCTACTTTGTATCCTTGGCACACTCACTCTTTTATTACTCCTTCACTTCCTCTCTCCCCTTGGCAAACAGCCAGGTGCCCTTTTACTTTGTCGATGTGTTTATGATGACTAAGGTGTAGAAATACATTAAAAACAGCCATTAGGTGAGTTTAGTATTAATGAGTAAAAAGCCCCCTAAGAATATCCTCAATGTAACAAAAACATCTATGTTACCGCTTATGATACTTGTGTAACCTTGAGAGTTTGTTATTTTTCCCATTACATCTATATTATGTAGGGCCTTCATAACTACCGTAATTTCTCGAGTATAATGCATATTTTACCCCCCCCCCCAAAAAATTGTCAAAAGTTAATCGTGCGCATTATACATCAGTATAGGGGAAATGAAAAAAAACGTTCACATTTTATATGCCGCCATCTAGAGGTGGTGAAAAAGCTGTACACTTTCATTCCAATATACCACCGCCACCTAGAGGTTATAAGAAAGGTGTACACTTCCATTCTAATATGTCACCGCCACCTAGAGGTCATGAGAAAGGTGTAGCCTACACTTTCATTTCAAAATGACGGGTACATATAACTGCATATAGGTACAGTTGTGCTCATAAGTTTACATACGCTGGCAGAATTTTTGAAATACTTGTTTTTTTGTTTGTTTGTTTTTTTTAAATACGACTGATGAGAGAAAAACAACCATCAATTTCTTTATGGTTATGTTTTGTTTAACGATAATGGTTTTCTGAAATGCTTGACAGTTCAATTTGAATCCCATTAAAAGAAAATTAAATGTGTATCGCCTAGCCGTTCATGTTTTCTTTAAAAAAAATTTACCCATCTTACACATTCTTCCTGGGTAATCAAACATATGAGCTCAACTGTGTTTTCTCATTTACTAAATAAAAGTAGGGCTGTGGCTTTCAAAATAAGAGCAAGCAAATAAAAAGAAAGTTTTACATGTTCAGATAAAGTGCTTACCTTCAGAATAATTCGTTGAAAAAAAAAACTAACAAATATAGATAATACTGAATGTTTTGATCACATGGGTCGAAGCAAAATCATGCATTGTAAAAATGCATTATACAGTACATAGGTAGAAGGGTTTTGCAGAATTTTGAGGTCAACTTTGGGGTGTATATTATGTATTCTACACGAGAAATAACGACAATAATTAATTGTTAAATCTAATGGAATTAGGTGACATTACACCTCATACACACAGCAAACAAGACGATTCAATGACAATTCAGCATACTGTCTGTTTGAACTGAGAGTCATTATCGTCTACTAAATTTAATTCATTTTGCATCATAAGACAATTTTCAAGACCAATATCAAGATCAAGACCTATATTGCAAAACTGCAATTTTTTCTGCAACATGAGTACAACGTTGAGTCTTGCAGGAGCACACCAAAAACTTTTAAGCAATTTAAATTTGTCAAGAACCAGAGTGTTCAATATAGACTTGGAAAGTATTTAAAAGTACACCAATTTTTTTTCTGATATCAGAAAAATAGGGAACTGGAGCACTGCTGGTACCCTGTATCCTCTGGTGCTCTTGGAACGGTTAAATGGTCATGAAAAAGACATTGGGAAAAACATTCCAGATCCAGGCACTCATTAGGATAACAAATGTAAACAGGTTTTTTTTTTTTTTTAAGGCCCAGCCATTAAAAAACACCAGCCCATATCAGCCCACTGGCCTTCATCGGGAAACACACAATACTGTGCAGTCATAATTAAAGTGCCATTGAAAACAAGTCTGTCACTCAGGTGTGTGCTCGACACTTGCATAATTTCCGTGAGCCACAGGGGGCAGCAGTTAAAATAGCACCCAATGTCATTACAGTCAGGAGCAAAAGAAGACAAATATGGATTCTTCAACAAGACAAAAAAAACGGATCCAAACATTGGAAAATCTCATAGCCAATAGAAATAAGCATTTTTACCACATGGATAAATGTACATATTCACAAAAAATATAGTCATGTATACTGTACATAATGGCACGTATGCAGTTGAATGACATATACTGATTACAACGCACAGCAGAAACAAGAACACAAAGTATCTGTCACTGGTCAAGGCAATCAATAGTGTTTCTTTGTGCTTTTCAAAAAATTAGGTGTTCAGTTTGTAAAACAATCCATCTACCTTACACAGCCACAAAAACGACTGCCCACTGCTTTTCTCCCTCTCTAATCATCCATTTTCTGTACCGCTTTATCCTAACAAAATCCTTTGAACCCCGGTCTTCAGAACTGTGAGGCAGATGTGCTAACCAGTCGTCTACTGTTCCACCTAACCGTTACCTTTATCCCAAACTCATCTGCAAAATTTTATGAAAAAGTGACCGGGAGGTAGCTGTACGTCGGTGTTTTGATTACAAATGACCTGAAGTTACCTCTCCATGTGTAGCTCCTTTTAATCATTGTGGGTATCAAGGGCACGTTTGTGATATAACCACTCTCCCACATCTTCCCCTGCATGTTTCCCACTCATCTAGGTGTATCCACGGTTACCCTGGGCCACTGGAATACAAATACGCACACACACCGAACTACCCTGTCTTCTCTCCTGATCCACACTGTCACACGCCATCACCCTTCATTAACAGATTTTATGTTTTTAACAATCGCAGGGTCTGTTTTGTTCATTTTCAATCAGGAAGAAAATTCTGCACATACAGTAAAAAAAGGAGGTGTATGTTGCTACTAACAAGGCGTGTATGTTCCTCACCTTGTATCTGCCCCTCCAGTCCATACCCATAAACACAAACAGTGCTTAGCAGACACTCGCTCACAAATTGCAGCTTTGACCATCTTCATCTGTACAGTTTTTAGTTATACATGTATGTGTGTTGGCTGCGGGTGTCCAGATATTGTATCAAAGAAGCCCAGGGAGTGTCAATGAAAGGACTGCCAGCAGGTCAGCAACCAAAAGTGACGCCAGGAGGGTGGAGGGTGAAGGGCAGAGGGTTGCTGCCGGTCGGTGATAATGTTGGCAGGTTTTTGAAGACAGCAGCTTTTTTGGTGGCAACCAACAAAGCCGACCTCTTCATAGCCATCCAGAGATGCAAATCGCTCTTCATCAAACTTTCACACTCGGCTTCCAGAGAACAAAATGTGAATGCCTGCTACTTGGCGAGGACTCTCTGTACATCCTCATCCTCTCTTCACTTCGACTGTTGTAACTGGCAGCAAGGTGAGCACACTCATTCACTTGCATAATAGTCACATTTTCACGCATATATGGCATGTGCTTCTACAGAAGCACTGTGTCATTCATTCCCCCTAGCCAATCTTTTATTTGAAAAAATATATAAGTGGTATAGAAGGTGGACTGATGAAAACAAAAAAAAGAAGTATCCAGTGTCCCACAGTCGAGCTCACGACGAGCCCAGCTTTAAAATCATCTGAAGCAGCCATCAAAGACATTACTGCCAGAGGAGCATTTAGGATTGATCAGCTTCATTCCAAAGGATACAATCCTAAAGTACAGAGGCGTGTTTTCATGTCTACGCACAAAAATTAAGACAACCACAGCAAGTAACTGTTTTTCCGAAGTGTGCCTAATTATGTTACATGGGATGCATCTCATAGGCAATTGTCTTATTGGCTTATTATTTTAGCCTTTATTCTTTCTCCTATCATCACCTCTACTTTGCTGCAAGCATAAGAAAGGGGGAAGACGCACTGAACTCTCTGGCTTAGTCTGATAACAGCATGGCTTTAACCTTCCTTACTGTAAGACTGTCTGAATATTCTGGTGAGGTCTGTGCGTTTTTAAGGCTGAGCCAACAGGTCAAACAGCCTATACCACATTTGCATTTTTGGAGAGCATCCCTGGGTGGAGAGGTTTTTTCGTTCCTTTGTGTCTTTGTGAGATTATGTGTGTGCTTTTTTGGCCGGGAAGAAAATTGGACACCTTTGACAGCCCAAATTCCCGGTTAACTTGAATGCTGAACTTTTTTTTTTTAATGAATGCATCTGATTCCACTTATCCCGCTTAACACATCTTTTGTCCACTAGCTAAATTTGAGTGTTTTATTGACAGCACTGCTGAAACCAGCTACTGTGACATATTTGACAGTTAAGGTTGTCAATTCAAACATGACAGATAAGTTGTTTTCTGAAACGTAAAATGCCTCGAGTATAAAGGAGAAAGATGTTTAGGGGCCCACAAAAAAAGCCCCATGTCTCTTGGAAGTTCACGTGTGTAACTAATAGATCCTTTCAACCAAAAGGATCCCGGAACTCCGGGGCCCCCAGGAAGAAGAAGAAAAAAACTTATAATACTCTTTTGATTTTGTGTTTTAGCTATTTTGGAGAAACTATGGGGATTATTTACATTAGAAAGATAAGAGCCATTTGGTTTGGGAATCAGTTTTTCATGTAATGAGACAAAAATGCATTAAAATAAGAAGGCCGAACCAACAGCTAATGGAGTGTGTTTTGTTAATTAATTTTCACTTCTTGGTAGTTAGTAGATAAAGCGCCCCTGACCGCTTAACTGCTCATTCTATCCGCATTATGTTGGCTTGATTTAAAACTTTCAGACTGTCATATAATCTTTAGACATATTTAAGAAAATGATCATCCTATGGATGTCTCTTATAGCCACAGAAGCAATAGCTCTTGGTTACATTCCAAATTGTTTTATATTTTTTTACAAGGCAGGGCAACTTGCATTTGAAACCATCTAGATGTTCCTCCACTGAAATTTAAAACCTTCATCAGAAAGCAAAGCTTGTAAACTTTGAACTGATTTGAAAGTCACATTTTAGAGGGAAACACTGCAGTCCATTTGGTGAGCATGCAAGAGGCAAAACAATAAGGAAACAAATTGTCAGCTGAATTGTGTTTTATTGTGTAGCTACCACAAGCTATTGTATTAAAGTGTGGCTTCAACTCTGCTTACTCACTTCAATTCTGTCTTTCTATCCCCAGATAATTACTAAGCGCAATATGGGACTAGTGATTTATCATGTGCCTCCACTTACTGTCTACCATGCGTTACTGAATAGAGTCTGAATACAGCCAAGGCCTTGATGATTAGTATTCTTTAGAGACAGGCCCACTATCAAAATGCAAGGAAGTCCTCATTCAGGCAGTGTGTGTATGTGTGTGGGTGAGGAGCACCAGACAGCAGAGTTCTGTTTACCATGTAAACAAAACTTTAAAGATCACACTTACAATGCAGCGCTGTCTAGTATTCTTTTGTACATTAGTATTCTATTGTACGGTATGGGTTAGTTATTTTATGAAAGTCTTAGTGATATAACATTAATTTAGTTTTATTGATGACTGCAAACCTGGTTCAACACGAATGAGCACACAAATATTACAAATTCATAACTGCAAGCTAACTTTGTTTTATGTCTACGCTTCACTTCTATTTTCTCAATTTTTGTCCAAACAGAGTAGCTCTAAGATCACCGCAGGATGCCGTTTAAAGACATCACGTTATTCCCCAACATCTCCCTTTTTTCTCTGTCCATCTTCTTTCTCTCACCATACAAAAGAGCTTTTTTGTGGTCCATGTCATTGGCAATGCTTGGCTAGGGCCTTTCATACCTGACGGGTAAGGGGACCAAAGAAAATGACTGGAAACTGTCTTTCTCTATCTAAACCATCTTTCTCTACAATCAAATGCCCTCAGAGACTTGCAAAGCAAAACCATCACAAGTCGTTGATAGAGCTGAGCAACAGAAAGTCATACACAAAGCAAGTGAAAAACATACTCTCCACAGAAGTGTCAACTTTCAACAAGTTTACAATCAGTTCAATACACATGACAGCTTTATGACTGTCTGCATAAAAGTACCGTTGTGGACTCAAGTTGTACCCATTGAAAATAATACATCCAATTGAAACATGTATTTTTAAAATCGCGTAGCACGGTGTCTGACTGGTTAGCACATCTGCCTCTGAGGACCCGGGTTGAAATCCGGCCTCACCTGTGTGGTGTTTGCATGTTCTCCCCGTGCCTGCGTGGGTTTTCTCCAGGTACTCCGGTTTCCCCTACATCCCAATAACATGCATGACAGGTTAATTGGACACTCGTAATTGCCTCTAAGTGTGAATGTGAGTGCGAATGGTTGTTTGTTTATATGTGCCCTGCGATTGGCTGGCGACCAGTTCAGGGTGTGGCCCGCCTCTCGCACAGAGTCGGCTGGGCAAGTGAAAATAAGCGGTACGGAAAATGAATGGATGGATGGATTTTTAGAATCCATCCTGCTTTTCCCCAACAACGCATAATAAATTAATTTAATATGATCAACACAGTATATGACAATACTGGTTACGGATCTAATGTAACATTGGCTAACCATGTAAAAAATAAAAAGTTGCATAAATGAAACAACATTTAAAAATATGATGAATAATTATAAATATACATAAAGACAGTTATGTTTTATGGCTATTTCATTGAAAAAAGTAGTATTTTGCTGAAATGATATCAGTTGTAAATGATGCACCTTCACAGAACAGGATATTTTGACGGTTGAGTAATACTGTGAGCAGAGTAATACTATCAGTCAATCTTACCCACCGTGCTGAAAAACACCAGTTTCTTTTTTTATTTAGATGACCAACCCAAAACAACTGCCGCAAACACATGCACGCACGCACACACACACACACACACACACACACACACACACGACCTTTTAAGAAGAGCTTGCTAATGACATGTGAATCAGTGTGCATTGTCCTAAAAGCATCTGTATAGAGGCTAATGTCATCCTAACCTTTACGCTGTGAACACAGGTTCGATAGCATCAGCATAAAATGGTTTCAGTGAAAAGCCAATTATCCTCTCAGATACACAACAACACTGTTTAATTTACATCCACACCAGCAGTAGACTATCCTGAAACAGCAATGCAGAGTAAGCCCTGGAGAAAAACGTCCTTAGCTGAAAAAACTATTTTCATTTCTGGCACTTTTATGCTTTGTATCTTCCTTCTTCTCATTGCAGATAATAGTAAGTGCAATAAAAATAAATATTGGATTTTCACTCTAACGATGCAACAAAAACAGGTCAGCATATTGTGGCCCTGCCTTAAGAACTACTATAAATGTTTTTAAATGAAAGCATAAGCGTATTAAAAGTAAAACAGTTTATTGTCCTCCCAAAACTTACGAGCAATTTGTTTCTGAAGGTTGTGGGTAAACTCAAATTGACATGATTTAATTATCGGCAAGTCGCAAAGTCAGAGTGAAGGAAAATCTTAACCACTGTGCTGAAAAACTGTTTATTTCACAACTATATCTTGTTTGGAGCTACAACTCAAATGAGCAATTAAATTCAAGAAAATAAATAAAGTGAATGAATGTGAGTTGGATGAGAACTTTCTTTGCTCTAGCCATCTACAAAACTCAATTCCTCACATACACGTAGACACACTTTCCCCAACTTCATTGAAGCATGGAACAATCTCTCTTTCAGCCATTGTTTTCATGGGAAAAAGTTATGAATCCTAATTGTATTACCAGGGGACATCAGGGAGCAGAGCGAGAACCAAACCTGGTTAGCAAACACCAGAAATGGGATTTTGATCTGACAGACGAGAGAATAATCCCTCGCTGACACCCCGAAGCTGATCCGTCTTTCCTCCCCCTATACTCTTTCAGGAAATGTCTCTTCTCTTTCACAGACAGAATTTCCATCACAGTACCAGCATGGAAATGTGTCTGCATTGAAGCAGTTACATTCAAACAGTAAATTTGATGATATTCTTTCAACGCCGACATGTTTAAATTGGTGAAGTAGAAATTCCTCCAGTGGCCGTTGTAATTGTGTAATAAAAACGTCATGCACTTGATGAATAACTAATCAGGAGAATGGTGTGACCACAATTTAATTCCATCCATCCATCCATTTTCTGAGCCGCTTCTCCTCACTCGGGTCGCGGGCGTGCTGGAGCCTATCCCAGCTGTCATCGGGCAGGAGGCGGGGTACACCCTGAACTGGTTGCCAGCCAATCGCAGGGCACATACAAACAAACAACCATTCGCACTCACAGTCACACTTACGGGAAATTTAGAGTCTCCAATTAATGCATGTTTTTGGGATGTGGGAGGAAAACCGGAGTGCCCAGAGAAAACCCACCCAGGCACGGGGAGAACATGCAAACTCCACACAGGTAACGCCGACATGTTTAAATTGGTGAAGTAGAAATTCCTCCAGTGGCCGTGGTAATTGTGTAATAAAAACGTCATGCACTTGATGAATTATTAATCAGGAGAATGGTGTGACCACAATTTACTTACTAATAATAATTTAAGATGGTTTACTGCAATGTGAAATTATGTTAGTATCAATGTTGACTTGTCTTCAAATCCAGTAATGTGTATTAAAATTTCATTTTGGGGTATTTGCATGATTTCATTAACATTTCTGTTAAAAAAAAAAAAAAAAAAGAAAACGAAAAAGAACTTGCCTGAACACTTGATACTTGAGTGTATAGGAACTAGGTTTAGTTTCAATCAACAATTGATTGTTCTGCATGGAGATAATTATAAAAGCTTTAATAATTATCCCCTGGAGATGATTTCTTCTGATACAGTAATTCAAAAAACAAATTCATATTTTCTTTAATAGTGATTGCTATGCTATCTACTGACATTACCTCAATATAACTTAATATTTTCTTAGATTTTTTTTTTGTCTGTAAAAGTACCAGACCTTATCTGTTTTCATGTTTTAGACATGTGGGCATACGTAATAGCAGCATATTTTAATATATAAAACATATTGTACAATCAGAAGAGCACAAGTACCAGGAGTATAAAAGAACCACGTTGAGCTCATGGTCATATGTGTAGCTGTCCCATAGCTCAACAAACAGGCAACATGTTTTCAGACACCCTTTGCAGTCCTTAATCACCTTGAAAACTACATACAAATGAACACAATATCAGGAGAAAAGATCAGGACAAATAAAGTAAAGCACACCTTCCGCCTTTCTTTATATGAAGACAAAGAGCAATAAAATAGTTTCATTTGCCAAGGATAATGTCCTAAGATTCTACATTTCGGTTCTGGTTTATACTTTATGTAGCTTACATCCAAAGATTGAAACAAGACAAAAAAGAAAAAAAAAGTTGGTTTTAAAAAAAAAAAATAAAAATAAAAAAAAATAAAAGTAGTAGGGAGCAATGAGAAAGGCGTGAGAGAAATGTTTTAGAGGTTTCTACTATGAACTCTTTGCCTTTCTCTCCAAAGCAAAGGGCAGCCATTGTTCTGACCAAAGGCCTTTAAGTCAGTGTCAAGCCCCCTACCCACCCCACCCCACACAGAATGACAACTATAGGATTGAACTCCTAGATTAATGTTGGTCCTTTTTCTGTCCCGAACACTGACTTGAGACTTTATATATGCCTCCTCCCCATCACTTAGAGGAGAAACACACACCAACCCCTTGTGTCTAAACAGGCACAAACAAGGGGTAAAGGAAGTAGCTTCACAAGCTAGACAAGTCATGGAATACGTAAAAGGACGATGAAAAAAAAAAAAAAAAAAAAAAAATCCTAAGTGAAAATTGTCAAAATTCTCATTAATAGAGTCAAAAAATATATATACTTACTGTACTTTGATAATATCTTAAAAACCATGGTCCAGCCATTTCGTTAGACACTAGCAGTCTGATCCAACCCAATACAACAGTGTTTGATAAATTGTTGGTACATCAAATATATTTTTGTCAATTTCTTTATTAATTTTGTGAGCTAAAGTGGGGACAAAATGTTTTCATTCAGATAATATTATCTTATGATATTTGAGTTACCGTATCCAGTTCCAAGAGACAAAAAAAATACAAAAGTCTCTCACTACGATGCAGGGAACCTTCACACCAAAAATATTACATTTTTGTTGTGACTCTAATTAATCTCATTAGATTGTGCAGATGTAACTATTGTTGTGTCCGGTGAATGCTAAAGAGAGGCAGCTGGTCAAGAGAGGGCACTCGGCCACTGCCCAACCACTCACTGTAGTCACCAGATTATCTTGAGTAAAACACAAATTAAAATAAAAAAGTAATGAGGCATTTTCAATATTTCAAAATATATGTATATTTATGTACTTAGACCTCTACAGTTAATGCGGCACGGTGGTCGACTGGTTAGCACATCTGCCTCACAGTTCTGAGTTCATATCCGACCTCGCCTGTGTGGCGTTTGCATGTTCTCCGCGTGCTTGCGTGGGTTTTCTCCGGGTACTCCGAGTTACCGTATCACATCCTAAAAACAAATCCTAAAATGATGCATGCCAGGTTGATTGAAGACTCTAAATTGCCCGTAGGTGTGAATGTGAGTGTGAATGGTTGTTTGTTTCTATGTGGCCTGATATTGGCTGGCAACCATTTCAGGGTATACCCAGCCTCTCGCCCAGAGTCAGCAGGAATAGGCTCCAGCACGCCTGCGACCCTAGTGAGGATAAGCAGTATGGAAGTTGGATCTACAGTTAATGCTGAGCTCACCCATGACCATAATGAGCAGAAGTGGTATAGAAAATAGATGGCTAGATAGATACTGTATATAGCTGCACCAGCCGCCAGTGGTGTTGATGTGTCTCAATTTGAAGAAATGCAGCACTGGGCACCCTGAAATTGTTTTTAATTCTGTATGGGTACTGTAACTGTTTGTTTTCTTACATATATTGTACTGTACGCTATCTGGACACAACTTTATGAGCAACTAAAAATCTAAAGAAATGCAAAAATTAAGGTTTGGAGGCTCATTGTTGTACTTGGACTTAAAGTGTTGTAGAACTGTATTACAGAAACACTTGGCACAATTTCTGATATAGCTGTAGTGTGCAGACAAGGAGGTTACCTGAAGCAGTAAATATCTGATTAAGCAGACTGAAACTGGAATATGTTTTAAATGAGTATATTAAAAGTGAAATTCCACACTGACAAGTCTTTAGGGTGAGCTCGAACCCATCCCAACTGACTTGAATGAGAAGCGGGGTATACCCCGGACTGGTTGCCGGACAGCCGCAGGGCACAAACAACCATTAATACTCACACCTATGGACAATTCAGTCAGTCTTCAATAAACCTAACAATGATGTTTTTTGGAATGTGGAAGGGAGCTGGAGCACTCAGAAATCCCACAGGAACTCCACCGAGGAAAGCTGGAGGCGAGATTCTGACCCTGTACCTTAGAACTATGAAGCAGACTTGCCAACCACTGACCACTCCACATCCACCACCTAATTTTTATGTATAAGTCGTTTATTGCATGTATAAGTGTTAAAAATAAGCTACAACATCTCCAAATTTAAGACAGTGATAGCATTGTGTCCCATTTTGAGAGGTCAAGTACTGATCCTAATAAAAACTGTGACATTTCTATGCACAAATAAACTATATGGTGGAGGCATTGGTGGCTTATTGACTATGAAATTATAATATCCACTGGTGGGATAAAATGACGCGTTCTCCCTCTTCCTAACAATGTTTAAAAATATATCAGTCAAGGACTGGTTCTAAAAATAGAATATCCAACTTTTGTGGCAAAAAAGACAAGTGTCAGAACATAAGAGCATACAAGGATTATTAAAAGAGAAAAGTGAGTGCGCCAGAAACAGCTTAAGTTATTTATGAAAAGTTGAAACGGTTACACACAGAGAATTGTCCAATTGTCTCCTGATCAGGTGTGGTCAGCGACAGGGCAATTTTCATGGGGGGAGGAAAGGAGATGTAATGTTATATTCCACAACAGACCTCGTCTCCTTCCGTAAGACAAAGCATGGTTGAAAGAAAGCTGAACGCGTGCTGAGAAAAGGATGAGCATTGAAAAGTCAAATGAAAGGCCCAAAGAATTCATGAAGTGGATCACACCTTAATAGAACGCCAAATAGATACTTTCAAAATCCTGAGTGGGAAAAAAGATTGAAAGCCTTCTCACACTGAACTGAAGACATTAAAAATGAAAAAGATGTGAATACGAAAAGAAAAAAACTGTGATACTGTGACCTTTGATCAACCTGACTTACAATTCATTGGTAAGCGCAGTCAGAGAGTGAAGAACCATTCGTTGAAACTTTACTACTAAGCTACTCTAATGGCCAAAGGAGATAAACTTGTTTTTTTACGCTACGCTGCGAGACAAATGATCTCATTACTTCTAATTGAAACTGAGGGAGTATATTACTGAGAAAAGCCAGAAAGTATCTCAGTCAACAGCATCAATAACTGGCATTTTCTAGTTCTCGTTCTCTAGCACTAATATCTAATCATGCATGCAGACTCACTGTCCATATTCCATCTACATACTGTATTATGCAGTGAATGATATTTCCAACAAAATGTCTTGGACTACTGATTAACTGCTTATAGACAGCTTCATAGTTTAAATTCCAGAAAGTAGCAATGTGGCAAGTGGCCGCCATCTACCGGTTTGTGGAATTGAAAAAAATAAATAAATGAATACATGTTTAAAAAAATTTTTTTAAAATTATTTAACAATTTGTGAACGGTGATCGACTGGTGAGCACATCTGCCTCACAGTTCTGGGGACCGGGGTTCAAATCCCGGCCCCGCCGGTGTGGAGTTTGCATTTTCTCCCCGTGCCCGGGTGGGTTTTCTCCAGGTACTCCGGTTTCCTCCCACATCCCAAAAACATGTGTGGTAGCTTGATTGAAGACTCTAAATTGCCCGTAGGTGTGAATGTAAGTGCGAATGGTTGTTTGCTTCTATGTGCCCTGCGATTGGCTGGCGACCAGTTCAGGGTGTGCCCCGCCTCTCGCACAGAGTCGGCTGGGCAAGTGAAAATAAGCGGTGCGGAAAATGAATGGATGGGTGGATTTTTAGAATCCATCCTGCTTTTCCCCAACAACGCATAATAGATTAATTTAATATGAAGAAGATAGCTGGGATAGGCTCCAGTAGCCTGCGACCCCAGTGAGGATAAGCGGTAAAGAAAATGGATGGATGGATGGAATTTGTTAACATCATTAGCTTTACAATATGAAAGAAGGAATTTACGTTAATATATTCTCAAATCTCTTCATTATGTAAAAACTGACTCAAAAATGTAAATCAGGGGCAGAGTATGACATTTGTTGGCATGGCACCATGATGTGAGCTTCTGCAAAAGCAGCAGGAAACATCTTGCACAGCATGGAAATTCGAAACAGAGTTCCATATCTGACAGAGCTGAATACCATTAAAATGCAAACAACTAGAGAGATTAAAGTAAAAAAAAATAAAAATAAAATACATGCAGAAGTACCCAGAGTATTAAAGTGTATATTCCTTAGACAATTAATTGACAGCTTTTAAGTTTCTAGTGTTTGAAATTCACTACTGTTTTGTTTTTATTGTATAGTATATATATAAAACAATGAAGATAGAACTGTATCAAGAGCATAACTGAAACAAACTTTGAGAGCTAATGCCTAACTGTCTACAATTATTAGTCAACCTTTGTTCCAGTTTTGGACATCATCCCCCCCCCCCCCCCACTAGCAGTCAATTGCCATCACTATAAAATCCCATCAAGGCAGAAGGCAGGCCCTTCCATGTCAAATCATGGCCTTTGGCAAATACTTTATATGAGGACCACTGTAAATTCATTAAAAAAAAAATCATGCGTTTTCATCCTAAAGCAAAATAAAACAAAAAAGGTGAGAATCAAATGTGCAACGATCTCATGTTCTAACGTAAGATTTGGCTTCAAAAGACTTTCTACCCCAAGCAAAAATTATACATTTCATGTTGGATCCAACAGAATTGTTTATAAAGATTCCAAAGAGCATGTCAAGCAAACTTTGACTGCTATGACACTCAACACTCACTGACTGGCGTTTAGATCCCTCAAACCAGAGAAACAACAGGAACACTAACAGTACAGTATATGCTGTTAATTGATTTATTTGTGCAATTGAAGGAGGGTTGTTTGAGAACGAGCGAAGGCAACAAGTACGATCAATATTTCGCAGGAGTCAGATCAGTAGAAAACACATTAATGGAGATTTCACATGAGTGAGAGGCTCTGAAATGCCTCCCCATTATAAAAAAGTATGCAAACAAAGTTTTTTCCTCTGTTTTTGTTTTTTTACAAGACTAAAGAACCCTTTTCACTGCTTAGCTAATACGATTTAACTGCTTAGTATTACTCCCTTATCAGACCACACAACATTTCCTGTATTGACAGCAGGCCGCTTACGGAGCTCAGCTCCATCGATCCATTTTAGTGATGCTTAGGCATGACCGTGTTGAGGTTGGGAGGTGGGGGTAGATGGGGGGGGGGGGGGGGGGGGGGGTAAGCAGTGAGGCATTCACTCAGAGTAAGATGTGACTTTCTTAGCTGGCAATGTAGCGACAGCAGCAAAATCTCATTTCATGACTCAATGCCATGTTGGCTAAAGCACATGGCTGAGAGCACATCCCCGGAAAACATCTAAGCGACTCGGGTGCTAAATTCAACTTGTCTGGATTGAGGATGCTGGAGGTGAGAGCTTTAACAAAATGAAAACCTGTTGGGGGTCAAAAGTCAATAGTGCGCATTATACATAGGTATAGGGGCAAATGGAAAATTTCATAAATGTATGCCGCCATCTAGTGGTTATGAAAAAGCTGTACACTTTCATTCCAAAATGCCTCGCCACCTAGTGGTTATAAAAAAAGTGCAGCCTCCACTTTCATTCCAATATGACAGGGGTACGTATGACTGCATACCCTGGGCAGAATTTGTGAAATCCATTTCCATTTTCAACACCGCTTATCCTGGTTAGGGTCACGGGGCGCTGGAGCCTATCCCAGGTGACTTCAGGCGAAAGGCCTGAAGTCAGCTGCCCTGCGACTGACTGGCGACCAGTTCAGGGTGTCGCCAGTCAGTCGCAGGGCGCATATAGACAAGGACAACCATTCGCACTCACATTCACACCGTCACTGAGTGGGAACTGATCCCACGCTGCCCACACCAAAGTCAGGCGAGTGCACCACTACACCATCAGTGACCAGGAATTTGTGAAATATTGTTTGTTTTTTTTAAATATGACTGAACAACAACCATCATTAATTTCTTTATGCTTATGTTATTTTTAATGATAATGCTTTTCTGAAATGCTTGACCGTTCAATTTGAAACCCATCATGTTTCGCCTGGTCCTTCATTCATCCATCCATCCATTTTCAACACCGCTTATCCTGGTTAGGGTCGCGGGACGCTGGAGCCTATCCCAGCTGACTTCGGGCGAAAGGCGGACTACACCCTGAACTGGTCGCCAGTCAGTCGCAGGGCACATATAGACACGGACAACCATTCACACTCACATTCACAACGTCACTGAGTGGGAACTGAACCCACGCTGCCTGCACCAAAGTCAGGCGAGTGTACCACTACACCATCAGTGCTGGTCCATCAATTTTTCTTTAAATTGTACCCATCTTACAAATTCTGCCTGGGTAATCAAACATATGAGCACAACTGTGTGTTTTCTAATTTACTAAGTAAAAGTAGGGCTGTGAATTTCAAAATAAGAGTGAGTAAATTAAAAAAAGGATTAGGTGTTCAAATAAAGTGCTTAACTTCAGAATAATTCATTGAAAAAAAACTAACAAAATACAGATTATACTTTCATAGGTTCCAAGTCAGATCATTTAGAAGCTCTAAAATTGCATTGCTGAAAAGAGATGTCTCGATAATTTTTGTTTCTGACGATTAAAAAATGTTTACATGATTTTTGTTTTACTTGCCTTTCAGACACGGTATTTAAACCTTAGTAAATCAGGCCCCAAGTGTCTAAACACTAATTAAAATGGATTCTGTAAGACTACAGTTTGCATTGCGATTTAAGCCAGTTACTGGACTTTGTGGATGCACATAAAGGTTTTACTGATGTAAGGTGAACATTGGAACTTCTCCTACATCTGGATAGGTTCCTGCCCCTTTGACACAAAGTGCAGTCGACTATTGAACCATCTGAGGCCTGGTAAACAATGGACTTTTAAAATCTTAAAAGATGTGTTATCTGTGACAAACCCCACACATGAAGAAAAAAAAATCTGCCATTTTAATAGTTTTGGTCATACTGTGTGTGGTGTGCTCCGATAATCTCAATTCATGAACCCCAACGCCAATCTCGAAATATCATGTGATCACACGTGATCTCACAAAACCAAAGAAGAAGAAACACTTCCGGCTTTGCAAAAGTTTCCGGAACATTCCCGAAGGTTACCTTGAAAAATCGCAGTCCTCAAAAAATGACTTGCTCTGGAAAATACTTCTTGCTGTCAAGGGTACCCACTTTGATACCCACAAAAACAAAAAACAAAAAAACCAGACATGTTTTTATTTACAGTCTTTTCCTTTTGTTGAGTCAGGGCGCTTCTTGATTGGCTATATTGTGTTACACGTCACAATTTATGGCGTCATGACTCTCGAGGAGTCGACGCTTCCCCATACACATGACTTTTGGTCATAAATATTGAACTTTCATCATTTACGATTGTCGACGCCAACCTGTTTCGTACCCTAAAATCGGGACGACTCCACTCTTACCGCACATCGGACCTAAAGACAATCTTAAAGGATAAACTTATAAAACGTAAAACTGTCTGGCATTTGATGTGTTTGGTCGAGAAGGGGCAAAGTCAGCGTAAAAACAGACCAATTGTCTTTATGTGTGTGCCAGGCCTAAAGAAGACAACAGTAATCTTTGCTCATCTGAACTCAGATTGGATGATTATAGATCAATGAAAAACAAAATGTAACCATAATTGCCAAGGTAAAGAATGTGCAGCTACCTTATTTAAAGGGGAACTAAACCCAAGATGTGAACATTTTGTTATATTTTAAATGTGTAATCTTCTTTATCAGCTGCTGTGTTGAAAAAAATAAAAATAAAAATGCTTAAACCATTGCGTCTACCTTCGTGTCCTTGTTTACAAGGGCTACCATTTTTAGGTCTTTCCACTCTGTGAAAGTGTGAATTAATGAGAATGTGACGTGTGCTCACCTATTGTGGCACCGCAAAATACCAAGAAAACCATACAGTTCGTTTATCTTACGCAACGACAAGCTACATTTTCGATTTCATTACATTTACAAAAGCTACGCAATAAACCATGATCATAAACGCCATCATCTATATGTACTCACTGAGTTGTGAGCCGATCTGGATCCCTTTTTGTCGATCTCTTTCACATCAAAAAGTTGATGTGGAACACTTTTACTCTTTGCTATGCTTCCTCTGATGACCGCTGCATATTTCCCATCTCAGTCTTGGTATTACGAGGCTCGAATGAGTAAATCTATCGCTCTGCAATCTGTCAGCTACACAGTTGAATAGCGTGCTATGTTAGCGGCCAACTCACTGCCATTGCTTCGACATCACATCCAATCGGACAATGATTTTGCCCCCATATATTGACTGATTATTGCGTTTAATTCTTATTCTGCAAACACAATATTAATCAGAGTAGGCTTCTGTGTTTTGACTAGTACTGGCAAATACAATGTATTCTTGCTTGGGAAAAAAGCATTGGGTATAGTACCCTTCTAATAATAATCTATAATGATGAAGTTTTTTGGGTTTGTTTCAAAATTCTCATTCTCTCATGAATCCTGCACCTAAGTGCAGGCTTCAGGATTAAATGTACCAAACAACCTTTATAAATAGAGCCTCCCTCAACTCTCCAAAGTATGACAGTATAAATTGAGACTTGCTTTTGCCCACGGCAGTGTGAAGCAAGAGGCTGTAAAAAAAAATCATTCAGAAGTGAAACGCATCAGTCTTTTATCGTCACACAAACAATCAGACCTCATCATGCATTGGAGTGCCTTTATGTTTTATTCCAGTGCTCACATATTTTTACTAACTTTTGTCTGTGAGTTTAAAAAGTCATTCTAAAACAACTTTTCCCCTTCAAAACATCAGACTAAAATATATTTGTTTTGATGTCTAGATGACAAATCCATGTAGATTGTTTTGAGTGAGATGTTAAAAGAAGCACAATGCATTGCAAAAAAAGTAGCAAAAAACAGATATCGCTGCAGTTGAGGAATAATATTCCATCATCCATGTATACTACCTTGTTAAAGCATTTGTTTTGTGTTGTTTCAATCCCTCAATTTCCCATTCATGGCTCCAGTGAACAGTAATGTAATATCTTTTATGGGATCAACTCAAAATGGAAGTCCAGTTATTTCAGAGGGAAAAAGATTAGATGTGTAAAGCAAATCCCCTTAGCATTCATGCGACAAGGTATATTATTAGATAATTCCTCCATTATTTATCCCTAATGCTATATCTTGGGGTTTCTTGTGCAAGTCAGCGTATTGAATGTTGTACTGTGGGGGTGCCCGTTTTTAATAATGTAACATATTTAACATACACACAAACCAATTCAGTTACAAATAGTCATGATTGAAGGAAAAAAAAGACTTCATGTTTTGTGAATTCAGAAATAGGTGTGAGACACAGATTAAGGTCAGAGCAGCTGTAGAAGTGTTCACGAGTGTGCTTGGATATAAAACATGTCAAAGTGTGTGTGTGTGTGTGTGTGTGTGTGTGTGTGTGTGTGCAGGTGACTGTTAGTGGGTTACTCGAACCATCAGGACTAACTGGAGTCATCATTCTTGTCATTCCCGCTTTAATAACAACACAACTAGGAAAAGATTGAGAAGAGCATGCAACTGCCATGAGCTCAATCAGTGTGAGTCATTAACCTGGTTTCTGCTGCAGTCTGTAAGAGAGCCAGTCAGCACTGAATCACAAGCACCACTTCCATTTGAAATGATGTACAGAAGCAATATTTAAAAAGGTAAAAACAAGCTTCATAAGGATTGTGAGGGACGGGTTTTTGAGCCATTCAAAGAGAGACTGGCAAGCATGGAAGTCTTTAAACTCTGCATGCACACCAGGCTCATGACAGCAGGGAAGACTGCATGATCTTGTGAGCCTTGCAAAGGGGTGCCCATCAGCAGATCTCAGTGTTAGTTTATTAATGCAGTGACATCCCATTCAATAGATTCTCAACACAGTAAAGCTCTCACTCACGGAGCAATGTGTTAACTGATAAGAATGTGTAAATACTAAGCCAGCACAGCAGTTATTATGCTTTATTTACAATTTTAGTTGGACTTTATGCCCTGTAATTAACTAAAAGGGGAAATTTGGGGATTTACTTGAAAAAATGCTTTGTCTCCAGTTCAGGTGTCCCTTAAAGAGGCGGACTACGGCTCCAGACTCAGACGCCCTTCTTTACAGACACATACCTATTATCATATTATCCTGATGAACACATGGACATTTTATTTAGACCTGGACAGCATTCTGCAAGTTATTCAGAATCAGAATCATCGATATTTGCCAAGTATGTCCAAAAAAACAAACAAGGAATTTGTCTCCGGTAGTTGGAGCCGCTTTAGTACGACAACAGACAGTCAAAAGACAGAATAAATACTCTTGAGACATAAAGACATTGACACAAAAATAAATAAATAAATAAATAAAAAGTCGCTGAGCAATAAAGGGTATCAATTCACTTGCTGGTCATAATGAAGTGAGTGAGTGTATGTGAGAGGGACATAAGTCCAATGAATACGGTCAAAGTCAAAATGATGATGTCATGTTTTAATACAAGAAAGCAATGGGAAAAGGGGATTTTACTGGTTGAAATGTAGAAGTATCCATCCATCCATTTTCTGAGCCGCTTCTCCTCACTCGGGTCACGGGCGTGCTGGAGCCTATCCCAGCTGTCATCGGGCAGGAGGCGGGGTACACCCTGAACTGGTTGCCAGCCAATCGCAGGGCACATACAAACAAACAAACAACCATTTGCACTCACAGTCATGCCTATGGGCAATTTAGAGTCTCCAATTAATGCATGTTTTTTGGGATATGGGAGGAAACCGGAGTGCCCAGAGAAAACCCACGCAGGCACGGGGAGAACATGCAAACTCCACACAGGTGGGGCCAGGGATTGAACCCGGGTCCTCAGAACTGTGAGACTGACGCTCTAACCAGTCGACCACCGTGTCGCCGAAATGTAGAAGTAGAATATCGAATTACTGTCATTTTTATCTTATTTTATTTGATAACTTGGTGGCAGGCACGGTGGTCGACTGGTTAGCACATCTGCCTCACAGTTCTGAGGACCGGGGTTCGCCTGTGTGGAGTTTGCATGTTCTCCCTGTGCCTGCATAGGTTTTCTCCTGGTACTTTCTTCCCACATCCCAAAAACATGCGTGGTAGGTTAATTGAAGACTCTAAATTGCCAGAATGTGTGAATGTGAGTGAGAATGGTTGTTTGTTTGTATGTGCCCTGCGATTGGCTGGCGACCAGTTCAGGGTGTACCCAGCCTCTCCTTGCGTCCCTCGGTGTGGGACATGTCCCATCCGCCGGACTGTTCTCAGGTGGACCCCTGGGCTTGATCCCGCCCCTCGATTGATTGGGTGGGGTCCTCAGGCGCCTCGGTGCGGCAATTACAGGACACTTCTGTCAGTCTTTGTGCATGTAAAACGGTATCAATTCACTTGCATGTATCCGCAGGCACACACCCATAGGACTCTTTCACTGGGTATGGGGTCACGCACTTACTGTGACAAATAACTCATGAATATACAAATCTCTTGTGTATCCCCTCTCTTATACTCTCGTCCTGTAGACTTTTATAATTTACATCATTAATGCCACCACACTTCAGTTGTACAGTCGGGTTCATGACCCTGGTCCTGCATGCTTCTTGTCCTATCCTTGTCCTGTTCTATCGTGTCCTGTCCTTCCCTCACAGGGTGTAGCACTACAGCCCCATGCAACACTCATATTTAATGTTTCATTGTTGTAGATAATGTAATGATTTACTTCACTAATCTTGTTTACAATTAGTGCTTTGTCTTTTGTCTGTTTATTTCTCCCTCCTAGAAACCTTTTTCTGTTTGACTGATCAAGTCTGATTCTCAATAAACCTCAATTATAATACCACAGTGGAAGCTTAAAAACTCCCCTGTGACACAGTAAAACTGTTTGGGCATAAAAGGGATACAGATTTTCCATTCTGCTTGAGCTAACAGCCGAACAGGACAAAAAAAAAAAAAAACAACTGTGATGCAGACGTTCTAACTCATTTGCACTGACAGGGTAGATTGGTATTGCAAAGCACACACCAATACCACTGCCGGACTCTCTGCAGCTGTCCTGAACATCCTATTCTATTTGTTACTTGACACATCACTTAAAAAAACGGTGTATTACTGCCTTCTCAGTCCATATAAATGCCAGCCCCTATGTATTGTTTTTATTTTTCATGTACTGGATTTTTTTTGTTCTTTTTTTTCTCTGTCCTCTCTTTTGTCTACACAATCACCTCTCAAACATTGTTCCTACAAACTGCATTGCCAATAAATATTCATCAAAACAAAAAAATGCCACACGGATGATATCAAACTCCCCTGTTGCACAGCAGAAGCTTTCCAACGTTATCTACTATTATCTACAATACTACATAATTAAGCTGCCATAAATAAAAAATATATACAGTATACAGTATTTCCTAGCTTTTGGTTGTTTGACATATTTATCTTTGTACGTGCAATTTGAGTGGCAGCTCAAATCAAAAACCGAATGCTTTCTGTGAAAAGAAAATCTGTCTCCAGTATTAACTGACGTCTATACTTCTTTTGGTCATATCGGGAGGGGGAGAATAAAGTGGTGCATGCTGTTGACTCTCCACTCTAGATATTTATTATGGATCTCTGGGACCCTGTCAGATGCTCTCAGCTGGTGGTTAGCAACTGAATGTGCCGGGCACCGGAGGTAAGTAGATCAGGGAGAATGGTCGGCACGCGTCCCAAGCTGCCACGGCGTAACGCCATCCCGTTCTGCCAACTGACCTTCGCGCAACAGTTGGAGCACTGTGCTGCCCACGCCCACACAGCAGATGACTTTCCACCAAAAATTGAATGCTTTCTGCCCGCTGCGGGCACCGGTTGATAAGACTAAATTCTGACTCCATAGCCCCAAACCATATCTGTGGCATGTCCGCTGTGTTTATGCAGTCTGTTGCTACAGGACTCACAATGTGTAAGTAGTGTAACATACACAAACATACATACACATACATATAACATGCAAGAATGGCAATGTAGAAGATCCACAGTAATCATTTGTGAAGTATTCCTATAATATCCTATGAAATTTTCACAGGGTTTTTCCTACATACACAATGTAGATATGGTCGACTCTGCCAAATGCTGGGCCGCCTCTGCCTTGAAGAAGCTCTGACATCGTGAAAAACGTTATCTGACGAGTCTAATTATTATTAATTAATTGCAATTGCGTTTCTGCAGCGCTGTATCAGAGACAGTTCGAAATTGTTCTTCAAACCGTCAAAGAAGAACAAAAGCACTGCAAAAAAACACCTGGCGCAAATGATGGGTTTTCTTTTCAGCTGCAAATTTGTTGGATGATTTAGTTTTGTTTAAACAGGTTAATTCTGTTTTGTTTTTTGTAACCAAGCACCTCTTATCCCTCAGAAAAAAGGATCTTAAATGGAATGTGAAATCGTAACTGAAATGTTTAACTACCATTTACCAGGTCCACATTTGATTGAATACACAATTCAATTTTGTTATTATTCATTCATTAATTTTCCGTACCGCTTATCCTGACTAGGGTCGCGGGAATGCTGGAGCCTATCCCAGCTGACTCTGGGCGAGAGGCGGGGCACACCCTGAACTACTCCCCAACCAATCGCAGGGCACACACAGACAAACAACTATTCACTCGCATTCATAGCAACGGGCAATTTAGAGTCTTCAATTGACCTACCATGCATGTTTTTGGAACGTGGTATGAAACCGGAGTACCCGGAGAAAACCAACGATTGCACAGGGAGAACATGCAAACGCCACACAGGCGACGCCGAAATTTTAACCCAGGTCCTCAGAACTGTGAGGCAAATGTACAAACGAGTTGGCCACCATGCCGCCCACTTTTGTTATTATGTATATTATGTACTTTTGTTATTATGTATTATTGAATCTAATATGGAACAGGGTTCCTGTACCTTTAGTATGTCTAGATTTGAGAAAAAGAAAATGTTAAATAACTATAAAATACATATAAATACTTCAGAGAAAAAGTGATTGTTTGATCCAGTGGAGACTACACAAGCAATTGGTCAGAATGATACCGCCTCTGCCTCAATTTGGGCCAAAGACATACCCAGTTTCATCGGAACATATTGCACATTATTATCGTCACATAGACAGGATGACCTAGAAGAGATGGTTTAATAGTGAATCCACAGAGCATTAGCACACAATTATATAGGTTAGTTTAAGTTGATAGTGCATTTTACACTTCCCCCTCATTTATCTTCTACGTCGCTCTTATACAAAAAAAAAAAAACATCCATTCACATTTTTATGTTAACGGCCTCCCTCACCTCATTTATAATGTAAATGTGAAATGATTTAAAAAATTTGGCATGGAGAAGAAAGAAAGAGTCATGTACATGTCTCTATCACAGGTGGAAATAAACAAAGACAGAATTATCTGACAGCAAAACAGATTAGCCGTCAGCAAGCTTTATGAGTGCGTGAAGAAATGAACAGAGACAGCGATGGATGCTCGCTGTTTATTCGTCTCTGAGGAGAAGGGGTTTGAGGAGGGGAAAGATGAGGGAAAGACGAGAGAAATGATTAGAGGTAGAATACAAAAGGGAGGGGATCATGGGGGATGGAAGAGAGGTAGTGCAGTGGAGGTATCCTAGCAAAACCAATTTGTTTTGCATCAAGATTAGCGGGTGATAGCGTCTCTCATTTCCCTTCAACCAGATTTTAACAGTACACCTCCATCTCCTTTTCTACAAAGCATTAGATGAAAACAAATAGTGAGAGGCAAACTCGTAGATGACAGTAATCACCTTTTCTGTAATTCCTTTGACATCAGAGCTAATAACATAAAATAAAAATTAAACAAGTATGGTAGCAAAATTATAGCACCAAGAATAATTAAAGTTATGTATAGGACTGCTGTCATGCATGTGGAATTTAAAATCACACTTAACAACAACAATTACAAAAATGTACTGTTATAGCATATATTGGAGTTTAGATAAAACGCAATTTATTTAAGAAATAAATTCGTCGAAGAAGCGACACCTGCGTTTCTTCCGGTTTAGCGTGATTTGACGCTTAACGTTATAAATTTGGGTATTTTGTCTCATAAAGGGCACCACGTCACTTTGTATACATATAAAACTTAGGAAAAGTGACGACAAACCTGTTATCAGTCTCATAATCTAAAGGTTGCTACATTTGATGACAGAGGTCTCCTTATTAAACTCAAAACAAAACAAGGAGTAGCATTTTATAGAATATTTAATGACATCTACAAGGGATCTATAGGGAAACGCATAGAGTGATCTAACTACAAAAAGGAAACGCGAATAATGGTAGAAGAAAGAAAAATAGGTGTACGAAAAGGGAACTAGAACATCGTGTGTTGTGGGGCTAAAGCTGTGAGAATGTGAGCGTTTAATGCGTTGAGTCAAAGCGAGGGAAAAGTTGGGATTTTGTGTGAAGCTAGGAATTTCCCCAAAAATTAATAGGCACTAATATTATACATCCTAGCAACGCTTGTTGTGGTACTCATGACCGTAGATCAGCTGGTCGGTGGAGGTGGTCGCTCTCCGGACATCTCAGGAAGAAAATGAAGCCGGTTTGGTTGAACAAGAAAAAAAGCTGCATAAAAATAAAACAAAAACAACGGAAGCGGAAGAAGAAAAATTGTTGTTCGTCACGCCTCGTTGGGAGAATATGACCGTCTCTCTCACCACCTGTTTCCAGGATCCGCTAGCATGTTCAGAGAACTCACGTTTGGCTGGGAGCGTATCTGGTAGCTCAGCAGCAACTGTTCTGGAGGCTGAGCAGCGGTGACCCACGGAGGCCAGGGAGCCGGATCTCTATCCCCAAGGCTCACCTTTGCTGAGCCGGGCGCTTGAACAAATGAAAGGGGAGAGGCGGCGGCAAGGCCGAGCCGTGCTGAGGTCAACCAGAGTAAGCCAGAGAAGAAAGAGGAAAACAAAGAAAAAAAAAAGGGGGAGGAGGCGGGAGTCGGAGGTTAAATACCCAGGGGGCATGTCTAAGAGGACAGAGGATCGGACAAGACCACGCCCATCGACTTGAATTTAGTCTACAAATTTTCCATGAAAGTGGTGTAAAAGTCATATCTTAATATAAAATACTCCCAACTTTGTATTCTTTACTCATAGATCAAGCATATAGCATGACCGTTTAAACTTTAGTCTTGGAAAATAAACTGCTTGCGGTTCAATCATATTTCATGCTGCTTGGCTTCAAACCAAGACAAACAGTCCTCAAAGTCTGGCAGCCGCACCTTTAAAGTTGACACACTAACACAGACATCAAGGCATACATTTGGAATATTTCTGCAGAGTTCATGAAATATCAAAACGGACATTTTATTTTCAGTTAGAAACAACTGAATGGAGGTTCACGGGTTGCAGTACTCTCAAACGCCAGTGGGTGACACCTTGCATGCCATCCATTTTCTGAGCCGCTTCTCTATCATCGGGCAGGAAGCGGGGTACATCCTGAACTGGTTGCCAGCCAATCGCAGGGCACATACAAACAAACAACCATTTGCACTCGCATTCACACCTACGGGCAATTTAGAGTCTCCAATTCATGCATGTTTTTGGGATGTGGGAGGAAACCGGAGTACCCGGAGAAAACCCACGCAGGCATGGGGAGAACATGCAAACTCCAAACAGGCGGGGCCGGGGATTGAACCCCGGTCCTCAGAACTGTGAGGCTGACGCTCTAACCAGTCGTCCACCGTGCTGCCACTTTGCATGCATGTTTGAATATTAAGAAAATAGTGCAGTGCTGTATTTTCGTTACATTGTCGAGCTATCCCAGCTATCTTCAAAAGAAGGAAAGGAGTCTTTTTGAAGAGAGGAATCACGACGGGAAGCTGCTAATTAGGTTAAGGTCCAGTAGGGATCTTCTAGTGGTTGCCTCGCACAGCAGGGCTGCTTGGAAGAAAGCAGCTTATCAAGTTGTGGGGGAGTCACTGTGACACCTCAGGTTGCGGGGAGCTTGTCCGCTACACTGTACTTGTCACCGTATATTAGCATAGATTATTGTTATGTGCACTGAGTGACACCGCTTTAAAGTTAGGTCAATGGACCAGCAAAAAAAGAATACAGGAAACAAATATTTTCCTGGGTTAGCCAAACAGGTTAAAGCAATAATGACTATCTGGTGTAATAATATAAGAACGGTTCATATTTTATACATACAGTACATTCACATGAGCCTGGATTTACACTACAAAGTCCAAGTTCCCAATTCCGATTTAATGCCAATTTCCAATCCAATGTCGGTTTCAAGGGACACATATCCGATATGAATATGTTTACATTCCCTGAACCCACGAAACAACCCACTTGCAAACACGCGCTAATTGCAGGTATATAACGACAAGGGGTAACACCAGGTAGCAACGACATGGAAATAAACGATACATCAATAATATAACCAATAATAGGAGGGTAACCTTCACATTACTCCATTGGTCGCATTGAATGATTGACACAATTCTAATGTACATACTTATTTACATTAGGGGTGTAACGATTCATTCATTATATCGATGTATCTATTTATATTCTCGCTAAACTTCTACAAAGGTAGAATCACAGCGTCTGGACTGTTCTTGATTGTTCAAGACTGAGGAAGTCCTACGAAGCTTTAATCAAAATCGGACGCATTTTAGTTTTGCTGTCATAAAAACAATCGAGGAGAAAACATGACAGGCATGGAATAAACTGTTTGCTGACCGCTGCCGTCGACAAGTCGTGGAATTGAAGTAATATGAAAAGCCACAATCACCCGGAACCAAGGAAGAAGCAAACGAGGCCAAACATCAATTCGTGAGACATTTCAACATTTCATTTTCTTCATGATATGACGATCAAGAGCTAAAGAGTTGGTACAAAATTCCTTCACGGACATAGTGTATTTCAGCAAATCGCAAACACCAACAGTTTTCTAAGGGACAAAGATCAAAGTAGTGAAAGAGAGCATATATCGTCTTTGAATCAAATCGGCACCAAATATCGTGATACGAATCGAATCGCTGCCAAAACAAATTGTTACACCCCTAATTTACATACATATATATTTAATAATCTAGGCTTTTCCTGTAGTTTAGATTCAAAGTGGATGTTTTTTTTTTATTACATTTTTGAGTTGTTTTAGCAGTGATGTGTATAGTCTTTGTCACAGATCAGTGCATTTTGATTATCGATGTCAAGCTTGCATTGACAGTCCATTAACTACCAAAGGCAGATGTACAATACATAACATATCTTAATCCAAATTTGTAGATCATGATTTTGATCTCAGGAAATATGATTCCTAGTGTTTTTTTATTTTCATTATGCTTCCATGATGCATATCCAAACTGTGCTAATTTCCATCCATCCATCCATCCATCCATTTTCAACACCGCTCATCCTGGTTAGGCTGACTTCGGGCGAAAGGCGGACTACACCCTGAACTGGTCGCCAGGCAGTCGCAGGGCACATATAGACACGGACAACCATTCACACTCACATTCACAACGTCACTGAGTGGGAACTGAACCTACGCTGCCTGCACCGAAGTCAGGCGAGTGTACCACTACACCATCAGTGACTTTGTGCTAATTTTTGAGCAAATAAAAAAAGAAAAAGACAAAAACAATGGAAACGTGTCACTTGAACCATGTAGGATAAATCTAGCCTCAGACAGACTATATCCGAACAAAACAAAATGTGCGTTGCATTTGGCAATTAAGCAAGAACTTGCCTCAGCCTAAGAGCACAGAAAGTGCATAAACCCATTCCACATTACAATGGGACACACAAATCCTAATTATACGCAGGGGGCGCTGAAGGCATGGAAAATTACTTGCGCATGCTAATTCAAAATTATTAAACGTCATCAATAATGCATTGACCTAGTGTTGGTATTACAAAGTTTCATAACTGTTGTGTGCACAAGTCATGAATAATGCATAAAGCAAGGAGTATTGCAATAGCCTCTCACGGCAGGGAACAAAAGTAACACAATTAAAGACCAACTTAGAGAGCAAAAGATTAATAAGATTGTCTGACTCTTATGGTTTCTTATGATGATAATGCTTCTATGGCATGACTTTTCTGCATCATGTTATAGACCTCCATGGGCACAATTTTAGTTTTCCAATCGTGACTATTCAATGGAAATTGCATATGTAAATTTAGCTGCAGGATTTTCAAGGATCACAATGCTCAACCTCCCTGGTAAGGTCTATTTAGGGGTTCTGGAGAGGCGCATCCGTCTGGAAGTTGAACCTCAGATTCAGGAAGAGCAGTGTAGTTTTCGTCCTGGCCATGGAACAGTGGACCAGTTTTACACCCTCAGCAGGATCCTCGAGGGTGTATGGGAGTTTGCCCAACCAGTCTACATGTGCTTTGTGGCCAAAGAGAAGGCGTTTAACAGTGTCCCCCAGGGTGTCCTGTGGGGGGTGCTCTGGGAGTATGGAATACCAAAGAAGAATGAACCTTGTTCACGAGGGAGAGAAGAATGGAGCGGGAGATCAACAGGCGGATTGGTGCAGCGTTTATTTGAAGTAATGCAGACTCTGTATCGGTCTGTCGTGGTGAAGAATCTCGATTTATTGGTCCATCTACATTCCTACCCGCACATAAAGTCACAGGCTGTGGGTTGTAACCGAAGGAACAAGATTGCGGATACAAGCGGCAGAAATAAACTTCCTCCGCCTCGCCCTTCGAGATAGGGTGAGAAGCTTGGTCACCCGGGGATACTGTATGTAACTTTAATATTCAAAATAAATACAGTCTGTGGTGAAAAGCGTCCATCTAAAAGCTTGGCTTAAGAATAAATTAAACAGTTGCCTTAATACATGCATATCCTTTTGAATGGGTCATATCATCCATCCATCCATTTTCTGTACCGCTTATCCTCACTAGGGTCACGGTGGAGCCTATTCCAACTATCTTCGGGCGAGAGGCGGGGTACACCGTGACTTGGTCGCCAGCCAATTGCAGGGCACATACAAACAAACAACCATTCACACCTAAGGGCAAGTTAGAGTCTTCAATCAACCTACCACGCATGTTTTTGGGATGTGGGAGGAAACAGGAGTACCCAGAGAAAGCCCACACAGACTTGGACATAGGGCTCGATGACAAGCACCTGATGGCTGGGCCTGCACGTGTGGGGCACAGCCCAAAGAAACAATGTAGATACCCCAACCACAAATGGCTTCACCATCGGTGAAATGTGAGCTGGGTAGAGGATGAGGGTGGCACCTTTGGGGGTCCAATTACCAGGTACAAAAGCTAGCTCAAGGATGTTATATACCACCTCTATGTCAGGGAAAGAACCTGAGTTGGTGTGCGAGGTCGAGAGGTTCCGACAAGATATAATTGGGCTCACATCGACACACAGCTTGGATTCTGGTACCACTTGGCTACGTGTGTGTGTGTGTATGTATATATATACACACACACACACACACACACACACACACACACACACACACGTATGTATATATATATATATATATATATATATATATATATATATGTAACAAATAACAAAACAACATAAACAAAAAAACTGTTATGTAAGAATTTAACAGAGTTCATTTTCCTTTCAAACATCACACCTGTCTGACTGCAGAAAAAAAATACAATTCTAGTTTTCCTACATGAAAACTCTAACACTGAGACACTTTATAAAATGAAAACATGTTCCGTGAACCATTTACCCCCTTCCTTTCCTTCCGTTAAACACACCTCTCTCTCCAGGTCCCGGTGCCTCATTGAGATGGATGGCAGACAATGAGCCTAATTCCAATCGAGTTGAATTAGCATGGAAAGAGGGGCGACCTTCATTAAGGGCCTGTGGTTTGTCTGGGCTGATAAGGGTCCAGCCAGGGAGGAGACAAGCCAAGCATCGATCCTACACAATGAGCGCACCGTGACACGCTGGCGCCACGACGTAGATTAACACTTAATGAAAGCCAAACCAGACGAGGAAGCTGCACACTGGGATCGAGACCAAATAGTGGCGATAAGCAAAGGATGAAGAGGACAGTCACTCTGAAGGAGGGACATTTGACATGGAGCAGAACAAAAAGGCGAAAGGATAAATCAAAAGGGTATAATATTAGAATAAAGGTCAGTCAAGAGCACATGTCAACCAAAGGTCGAACAGTTCAAATGTACTGTACGTTATTTTTCTAAATATAAAAATGTAATGGGTTCCTATTGTGCACATGCCACAAGACTTTGAATCGAAGAATTGTGAGTACTGTAGCTTTTGTTGAATCCTACTAACAGTAAAAACATGCTGTAACCTCATTGGTGTAAATTACAGCTGAGCCAAAGAGGGGCAATATTTTTCAATATTTTAAGCCATATCCATAAACATACACATCGTGAAGAATGAAGAAGTAACCTGTATAGCTATGATTTGTATAGATATCATGGCAATCCACCACCTAATATTCAACAGAGAGATGTGCATGACATTTCAGAGAGGTGCAGATTAGGAGCCCTTGTTTCATGAAGTGACAAACACAGTGAATGAGCTTCTCTTCACTCATTTAGATTAGGGTGGAGTTGAGGTCGAGGTCATCAGACTATTATTAATAATCAGTAGCATGATCCAGCTCACGTCCATTGTGGGGAGCAGCAAGAGTTTTAACTGTACATGTGTGTAAAAAGATACGATGGTGAAAGGGTGCCTCAAACATATCTTTAGGGATTTCTAAACACCAAAGTGAGACGCTTGTATTGTTTGTACCTTGTGGCTTGACATGTTACAACTGGAGCTATATTAATAAAGAAGCACAAAAGGGATAGTGAGGAAGCAACGGAAATTGTCGTAATAGGAATTAAGGATGGTTGCAAACACAAAGAAAACATCTGTGCCCCTTGCACCCCCCTACACACACACACACACACACGCACACACAAACGCGTGCGGGCACACACACACACACGCGGGATAATCATCCATTTCCCCTTCATCCCTCTTAGCAAGACACTGAGTGTGAGTTCATTTAAAATTCTGTGTATGTGTGTGTTTGCAACTGGCAATCCCTCTCCAGGTGACAGATGGGGTCTCACATAGTAGAAATTCACATGTGGGTCGGAGAGTGGATGTGATAACCTTCACACATCCCAGTTAGTTTTAGCACCAGGGACATCCTGTAGAACTGGACAAACTCAAATATCCATGCATCCATTGGCAGGATACACTCGGGTGATGGCCCAACCAGACCAAGTACAGTTAAAGCTGACCATAACAAAGCCATGTCTAACACCACAACCTTGCACAACTGACTTTATTTTTTTATGTAATTACGAGACCAATAAAGTCCAGATTCAACTGCTTGTAAATTTCAAGTGAATTTATAAATTGTGAAAAAAAGCAAGAGAGGACAGATGGTACCACCATAAGGTAGAGAAATTACAAATCGACACACTCAGCTGTGGGGCTTCTGCTCGCCTTTGGCTTTGTCTGTATTTTGGATTTAGAGCAAAGCAAGTCAAATCAATGTTTTGCATAGTTTGATTCAGAAAATGTTGAAAAAATATATATTTCTAGAACTTCAGAAAAGAAATTCTCTCTCTGAGTGCTGACTGCCATATATTAATATTCATTGAATATGTTCCTTTGTTCATTTTTATTTCATTTTCACGAGCTGGCAGGACAAGCCTTTGCCTGACCAGGAAACATGGACATGATTACATTACATCAGATCAAATGATGAAATAGGTGGCAACATCACTGCTCGAAGTTAAAATTTTCAATTAACCTGACTGGTTCCCATGGTGGGTAGAGGGGCATTTCATGATCACAGACTCAAAATGTGATGTACAAACACAACAGCCAGGCCACCTCCACGTTATGTGTTCTGGATCTACCATGTGTAATCTTGGGTAACAATATACACATTGGACACGGACCACAACTCTGTTCACATAACAGTCGACAAGGTACTCTGGGTTCTGTTACAATGATCTACAGTTAGTGATCAATAGGACCTATGAAAAGACATACAGGCCTGAGCATAAAATCAGTTTATTGAGGTTAGCCGTTAGCCCGAGTACATAAATCACTTCCTCATTAGGTGGCAGTAACAATAACTGATGATTTGGTACAAAGTTCATCTACATCTGACTGTTAAATATCTCAAGATTCCAGCAACCATGAAATCATTCAATTTCAACATGTATGCTAATGATACTACACAAAACTACAACTACAGTTAAAGACAACTTGAAACATGTTTCGTGTATTGCAAAGTGTTTTATATATTTATTTCAAACAACAAAGCAATAATTAACATTTTTGTAGGAAAGAAGCATTGAGAAAAAATTGTTTGAAAATCATACAAAATAATTGGGTTGTAGATGTGACAAAATAATAATTTCTGAAATTTTCAAATTTAAATTTTTTTTAATTTGATGAAACTGTGGAATTTGATCAACTAAAAAGTAACACCAATGTCAATTAGTCCTACTTGTAGAACCTGAACAGTAAATTGCAGATTTCTTTTCCACTCTCTCAATGGGCATGTCCTTTCTTTTCCCATACATTTACTTTAAAACAATAAAATTTTTCCATTCAGTCCACAGC
Organism: Phycodurus eques; assembly: GCF_024500275.1. Taxonomy (NCBI): domain Eukaryota; kingdom Metazoa; phylum Chordata; class Actinopteri; order Syngnathiformes; family Syngnathidae; genus Phycodurus; species Phycodurus eques. The sequence continues at coordinate 8,089,118 of NC_084532.1, read as the reverse complement.
TGCTGTGTGCGGAACCTTTACTGATGCATTTTCAGCATGGATGGTGCATCAATCTAAAACCCTCCATATGCAGGTTTAATTCTCAACATGTCCTTAAAATAGCCCCATACCTCAATTATATGCTGATTTCCCCCCCATCATCATCTGCAATCCAACACACTCTATGTTGCCTTTCTGTTCTTCCTCTCTCTCGCTTTCATCTTTCCCTCAGTGTCTCTCCAGTCTTCTGGAGTTATGCCACTGTGCCAATGAGGAAGAAGGAGAATGAAGGGATGAATCTGGGTCACAGGAGGCCATGCATTTCAAGGCTCTACTCGACAAGTAAAAAGGAAATTGATCTGTGGCTGGCCTGCTCTCCTATTCACTTTAGGACCAGCCTGGACTGACTGACTCAACCAAGTAGGCACGCTCACGCGCACACACACACACACACACACACACACACACACACGGTTCATCTGCCTCTTGGATCTAGACTTTTCCAAAGCAGCAGGTGCACCCACGCTGAGATCCCAAATGCAGCATCATGCAGACAAACAGTAGGTTTCATTGCTTTACAGCAGGGCCAACCCCTTATTATGTGTGACAGAATTTTACTGCTCCACTGTCACTCCACAGGGATAAAATTAAGGCTTATAAAAAATAAAAATAAATAAAAAAATTCAAAAATGAAAGCTATTTCTTTTACTTACATGTTTGCTTCTATGGTGTGTGACCAAATGAAAGGAGGGATACTTTGTGATGTATGTAGCATTATGGAATGGATTTTATACAAAAGAAAAAGGTTTTTGGTTTCACTAAAAAAATTTCTTGTGGGGAGAGACAATAAATCACAGTAACAGTATACTCCTGTAGCAAAGACATTTGCGCAGATGTACACACCGACAAACAGACACAAATAAGTGAAGCAGCAGCAACATGCTGTTAATCAGTGTTTCTCCAAGTATGGTACGAGTGTCACTAGTGATACGTGGGCTCCCTTTACTGCTACGTAAAAGAATCATTGCCTGAGTACAGTTCAGTTGTATTTAACGTTTTAGTACAATACATTTGCATTTGATCTAAGATTTTGTTTTTTTTTCAACTATTATTTAAGTACAACTTGTATTAAACGTGTTATAAATTTTAACTGAATAATTACTTAAGTTCAATATTTTTATTTTCCTATATTGTTATAACCTATATAGCATGGTGCCAATGTTCAAATTGCATAATGTTACAGTGGCTTAAAGTAATATCCAGTTCAGGAATAAAACCTGTCTTGTTTTTGATCAACACTTAGTCTTACTATGCAACTGCATTTTAATGTGGTACTTGGAGGGTTTAAGTATTATTTAGGTGGTACTGTGAAAAGCTTGCGAACCACTGCAGTAAATATTACGAATTCAAATATTCACACAGTAACTTTATTTGACAAACACAATGTTGTTGGGAAAGCCAGTAATTTCCTCATACCATTTTAATGATTGCGTTTATTATATGATTCCTAGTCAACATCCACTGAACCCTGCATGTCAAAAATAATACAGTATTTTGGATTACCATCGTTGATACCTGCTCAGTGTTTTGCTTTCATTTACGAGCTGCAGGACTTCAGTTAATATCCAGTATCTGTCACAGCAAAGACTCATGTTGTCAAAATAACAAAATATCCCTCCCTCATGGTGGAAGTTGATTACATAGTGCAGTCCGGAAAAATGTAGACAGTTTGTCAATATGAACATCTCACCAGAGAGACAAGAGACATAAGAGACGTTTCTCGACACACTGTGCAAAAAAATATATATTATTTATTTATTTTTATTTTTTAAATCAGTCTCAAAACACTCATATATCTGACATTGCACTAAACACAACACTCCATCCATCCATCCATTTTCTGAGCCGCTTCTCCTCACTAGGATCGCGGGCGTGCTGGAGCCTATCTCAGCTATCATCGGGCAGGAGGCGGGGTACACCCTGAACTGGTTGCCAGCCAATCGCAGGGCACATGCAAATTTGCACTCACAGTCACACCTACGGCAATTTAGAGTTGTCAATCAACCTACCATGCATGTTTTTGGGATGCGGGAGGAAACCGGTGCGCCCGAAGGAATCCCACACAGGCACGGGGAGAACATGCAAACTCCACACAGGCATGGCCGGGGATTGAATCCCGGTCCTCAGAACTGTGAGGCAGACGCTCTAACCAGTCGATCACCGTGCCAACTAAACAGAAGCAGATAAATACTGTACATATACACAGGACTATAGTATATATCATTTTACACTTGAAACTATGTGAGTCCTGGTATGCACATGTCATTGAAACAATGAGTCCCAACCCAGGAACAATGAGTCCCTGAAACTTATTGTCACGGAATACAGATACAGTAATCCTCCGATACATCACAGTTCTTGCATCACGGTTCTTGCAGATTTTTATTACGGTTCTTACTCCATTTTTTTTATACTCTTTGTGCAATATTTTTGTGTTATCCATTCCTCTGCTCTCTCTCTCTCTCTCTCTCTCTCTCTCTCTCTCTCAGTATATTATACTGTATGTGTTCAGGCCTGTCATAATAGCGATTTAGGACGATATATTTTCCCAAAAACTATCACGACAGACAATTGCATCATTGATGTCTTTTATGCCACTGATATAATAATACCCCTCCTTGAGCCGTCAACTTATCATGGTGGAGGGGTTTGTGTGTCACAATGATCCTAGGAGCTAAGTTGTCTGGGGTTTCACACCCATGGTAGGGTCACCAATGGCAAACAGGTCCTTGGTGAGGGACCAGACAAAGCACGGCTCCAAAAACCCCTATGACGAACAAAATAAATGGATATAGGTTTGCCTTGCCCAGGCGCGGGTTACCGGGCCACCCCTCTGGAGCCAGGCCTGGAGGTGTGGCTCAAAGGCTTGAAGGCCTGCACCCATGAGGCCTGGCCGGGTAGAGCCCGAAAGGGTAACGTGGGCCCCCACCACCTGTGGGAGGGGCCATAGGGGTCAGGTGCAGTGTGAGCTGGGCGGTGGCCGAAGGCGGGGAGCTTGGCGATCTGATCCCCGGCTACAGAAGCTGGCTCTAGGGACGTGGAATGGCATCTCTCTGGCAGGGAAGTAGTCCAAGCTGGTGTGTGAGGTCGAGAGGTTCCAACTAAATATAGTCGGGCTCGCCTCCACACACAGCTTGGACTCTGTTACCAGTCCTCTTGAGAGGGGTTGGACTCTCTTTCACTCTGGAGTTGCCCACAGTGAGAGGTGCCAAGCAGGCGTGGGTATACCTTTTGACCCCGGCTCGGCACCTGTAAATTGGGGTTCAACCCGGTGGACAAGAGGGTAACCTTCCTTCGCCTTCGGGTGGGGGGACGGGTCCTGAATGTTGTTTGTGCCTATGCACCAAACAACAGTTCAGAGTACCCACCCTTTTTGGAGTCCTTGGAGGGGGTGCTGCAGAGCGCTCCCGCTGTGAACTCCATTGTTCTGCTGGGGGACTTCAATGCTCACGTGGGCAATGACAGTGAGACCTGGAAGGGCATGATTGGGAGGAACGGCCCCCCCGATCAGAATGTGTACTTTTTTTTTTGAGGATGCTCATTGAAAATACTGTAAATGCAAGATACTTGTAATTACCCAGTGTACAAAGAATGCAAGTTGCCGTGATCTGCAGGGACAATGTGTCAAAATCCTTTGGCTTATCTCAGGGATCACCAGCCAAAATTGCGCAGCCAATGCAAGGTATGTTAGCTGTGCCATATAGTGCTGGGCGATATATCAAGGAGCTCAATTTGAGCGATATTTTATTCATGCTCAATACAGAAAACGGGAATCCTGGATTTTATTTTTTCACTAGTCCCGTGGCAGCTTTTGTTGAGCGGAGAAAACATGGAGGACACGCTAGCGACGAGCAAGCAAGAAATAGTACCAAAAAAGGGCATGTAATGTCTATCAATTGGAAACAACAGAAGTCTGCAAAACGTGGATGAAAGATGTCGCGAAGAAGACAGGCATATCTGTGTAAAATCACCTGAAGATAAAGCAGAGTATCAAGTGCATGCATGTAATAATGTATGTATCACGCTAAAGAGTGCCGCTCCTGTAAACAAAACAACGCTGTGGACCGTGTAGCAATCATGTTGGCAGTTTTCTCCATGAACGGGGCAGGAAGATAAAAAGATAGTAGTTTGCCAATCACGGACGAGATAGAAAGTGCTTCAGGGTCTTGTTTACATTAGCATTTAGCAGCTAGCTTCATTACGTGAGCGATCCATGCTGTGAATAAAAATGTATTGGCGTTTTACACTTTCAGTGTGTGTGCGTGTGTGTTGCGTGCGTGCGTGTCTCATCAATGACTGTTTCAGTCCATGAAAAGACTGGGGGTCGCAGGAAATGATCCGGCTCCTCCATTTTCAACTCTAGGGTCACTGGCTTTACGGTGCCTTTGAGCTAATGACCATCTCTTGTAACACAGTATGTATTCCCTCTCCCTGTAATGCTTCATCACAGAGACATCTCTTAAGCATATGTCGGTGTACACACTAAGAGATTAATTAACAAACACCCCAACCCCGAGACTCTTCATCACAGTGACAGAACCTGTAGGGCACCATCTCTCTCATGGAGGCACACAACCACATTGTTACGTAAATAATGCCGTGGAAAAGTATTCGCACCCTTTTCAAATTCTTGTTTGCTTGGTTTTTAAACACACAACATAAAATGCAGTTTTTAAATTGTTATCTTATTTATTAAAGGGGGGGGGGGGGAACTATTCAAAGCTACTTGCTAGCTAGCACTGTGTAAAAAAGTAATAAAATCATGGCCTGAGTTTCACTGCTAGAACACTTTTACACATTGCTTGCTGTTGAAAATGCATGCATGTGATACACTACAGCAGACCTTAAAACAGGGCCAAATATGCACAGAGGGTGGTAAACAAAATGTTTTTTATGCTTTAAAGATAAAGAAAAACAGTATACGGCTGGATATAGAACACAGATGGCACCATAAAGAAATAATTTTACGATAAAAAAAAAAAAAAAAAAAAAAAAAAAAGCAAGCTTTGATTTAGGCCTCTTTCACATGCGGATACAAATCAGATCTCTGCCAATGTGACTGCAGCATAAACTGACAATCAGATGTACCCTGTCGGGTCAAATTTGAGCTGAACAAAATAATGCTTAAAATTAGATATAAGATGAGAGAAATATTGTATATTATATATCAGTAAACTTGCATTTGGTGCTAAATTATATGTGGTGATCACAGAGATGTTCTAAATCTTAAAAAAAAGTCTAATGGTGAGTTGATACATGGGTGCAAAGTCTGGCACGAATCTCAATGGCAAATATTTTGGCAAAATTGTCAGATATTTATGTTTTTAGCCGATTTGAAATTATAGATGTCTTCATATCATTCTGGGCATTCATTCATTGAAACAAGAGAGAGTACATACGTATGCAATAAAAGATGAAGTCCTCCCTCTGAAGGCCCACCTGTGTCGTAATTAAGCACTGATTTGAATAAAATCTACCAGCCTCTCGACAGAAAGAGTTAAATAACATCCACAACCACACTGCATTTTTGTGAAATTGATTAAGTATAAATGTGTTATTTATATTAATTTGCAGGGGGTAATGTTGAACACAACCCCAAAGATCCTCTGGAGACTTGGTGCTGATATAATGCAATAATTAGCGCATACACACACCAAATGTTTTATTACATCTTGAGGCAGTAACCCTCCTGATATTTTTTCTTGGCATCTTTGTAAAAGAGGTCTGTGCCTTTTGACTTTTCTACTTCAATAACAGTTGCTCGACTGTAATAAAAGGCAAATAAAATACTAAAAGGCAAATAATGGAAGAAAAGGGGGCTCATTAACAGTAATGGTATGGAAAATGAATGAATAATATACTGTATATAATTAAAGAAACAACTGATAATGTATTTACTCAGAAGCAAGCCTACGTCTTCTTTTCCTTTTGGCTTGTCCCGTTACAGTCGCCCCAGGGCATCACCCTTTTACATTTAAGCCTATCTTTTGCATCCTCCTCTCTAATCCCAAGTGTCCTAATGTCTTCCCTCACTGCATCCGTCAACCTTCTCTTAGGTCTTCCTTTTGCTTGCTTTCCTGGCATCTTCATCTTCAACATCCTTACACTAATATACTCAATCTATCGCTCCTCTGTACGTGTCTAAACCATCAAAGTCTGCTCTCTCTAACTTTGTCTCCAAATCATCTAACCTTGGCTGTCCCTCTCATGAGCTCATTTTCAATCCTATCCAACCTAAGTCATTCTTAAAGTTAACCTCAACATCTTCATTTCAGCCACAGTGGATATAAAAAGTATGTACACTGCTGTTCAAATGTGAGGTTTTTGTAGTATAAAAAAAAAATTAGATCAACATAAATCATTTCAAAACATTTTCCACCATTAATGCGACCTGTAACCTGTACAACTCGATTATCATTTTAAAATATTTTAAAGAGGAAGTAAAATTTAACAACTGACCAAATGTGGTTGCACAAGTGTCATGTCTTATAGCTGGGGCTGTGTTGAGAATTCACTAATCACTTTCTTCTTCTTCTTCTTTTCCTTTCGACTTGTCCCGTTAGGGGTCACCACAGCATGTCATCCCATCTCCTGCATCCTCCTCTCTCACACCAACTGCCCTCATGTCTTCCCTTACGACATCCATCAACCTGTTCTTCTATTTGGTCTTCCTCTCGCTCTCTTTCCTGGCAGCTCCTTCCTCATCACCCTTCTACCAATATACTCACTCTTTCTCTCCTCTGGACGTGTCCAAACCATCGGAGTCTGCTCTCTCTAACTTTGTCTCCAAAACATCTAACCTTGGCCGTCCCTCTGGTGAGCTCATTTCACACCTGACACCTTCCTCCACCTGTTCCAACCTGCTTTGACCTGTTTCTTCACTTTCTTACCACACTCGCCATTACTCTGGACTGTTGACCACAAGTATTTGAAGAGTTTTCCACCCTTGCCATCTCTTCTCCCTGTAGCCTCACTCTTCCCCCTACACCTCTCTCATTCATGCACATATATTCTGCTTTACTTCGGCTAATCTTTATTCCTCTCCTTTCCAGTGCATGCCTCCACCTTTTTAACTTTTTCTCCACCTCCTCCCTGCTTTCATTGCAAATCACGTCATCTGCAAACATCATGGTCCACGGGGATTCCAGTCTAACCTCATCTGTCAGCCTATCCATCACCACTGCAAACAGGAAAGGGCTCAGTGCTGATTCCTGATGCAGTCCCACCTCCACCTTAAATTTATCTGTCACACCTACAGCACACCTCACCACTGTTCTGCTGCCCTTATTACATGTCCTGTATTATTCTAACATACTTCTCTGCCAATCCAGACTTCCGCATGCAGTACCACAGTTCCTCTCTGGGTACTCTGCCATACGCCTTCTCTTGATCTACAAAGACACAATGAAGCTCCTTCTCTGTACTTTTCCATCAACATCCTCAAGGAAAATAATGCATCTGTGGTAGTCTTTCTAGGCATGAAACCTCACTGTTGCTCGCAAATACTCACTTCTGTCCTGAGTCTAGCCTCCACTACTCTTTCCCATAACTTCATTGTATGGCTCATCAACAGTATTCCTCTATAGTTCCCACAGCTCTGCACATAACCCTTGTTCTTAAAAATGGGCACCAGAACACTTTTCCTCCATTCCTCAGGTATCTTCTCACCTGCTAGAATTCTGTTAAACAAGCTGGTCAAAAATTCTACAGCCACCTCTCCTAGATTCTTCCATACCTCCACAGCAATGTCATCAGGATCAACTGCCTTTCCATTTTTCATCCTCTTTAATGCCTTTCTAACAAGAACAAAAATTAGAAAAGGAAATTGAGGAAAAAATTATGCAATAAATCTGACAGATATGCTAAGAAACCAACGTCAAAAGGCAAAACAAACATCAATTAGACGTTATCAAAAAGAAGAGATTTTCTACAACAGTTAAAATACACTAACTTTGAGTACAATAATAAATCAGGAAAACTTATTGCGGACCAACTTCAGCGCAATTAAGAAAGGTCATTTATTACAGCCATTCAATATTCAAACGGCAACTGTACACAGTCACCACTAGATATAAATGAAATATTTTACAATTATCATAGCAGCTTACACGCATCTTCGAACAACCCAGACCAAAAATAAATGTAAACCTTAAGGATCTAAACATTCCTCAATTAAATACAGAAATTAAACACAGTCTTGATGTTCCTTTAACCATCATAAAATTACATAACGCATTAAAAAATATGGAATCGGGATGAGCACCTGGTCCGGACGGAATCTCCGTCGAATGCATTAAACATTTCTGGCCAATACTTTTGCCTCTATTTTTCAGAACAGTCAAGGAGATAAACAAAGGTCAAATAATTAAATAAGTAGCCATATGAGCACAGCTTCAATTAAATTATTACTAAAGTCAAGTAAAGACCCTGCTCTCCAGGCTAATTATCAGCCCTCACTGATTAATGTAGATAAGATTATCTCGAAAGGGTTAGAGACTTGAAAAGGTACTCTCGTCGATAATCCACTATGACCAGACAGGTTTCTTTAAAGGTAAAGGTTCCACAAATAATGTCAGACGTCTATTAAATTTAATAAGGATGTCACAGCGTTAAAATCTAAAGGCAATCATCATGTCACTTCCCACCTCTCGATCGATTGGGTGGGGTCCTCAGCCTCCGCGGTGCAGGCACAGCAATTACAGGACACTTCTGCCAGTCATTGTGCATGTGAAACGGTGTCAATCCACTTGCATGTGTCCGCAGGCACACACCCATGGGACTTTTTCGCTGGGTGTGGGGCCACTGACTTATTCCGACAAATAACTCATGAATATGCAAATTGCTTGGGTATCCCCTCACTCACACGCTTGTCCTATAGACTAATAATTTACATAGTCACTCCCACCACACATCAGTTGTACAGCCGGGTTCAGGACCCTTGTCCTGCAAGCTTCTTCCCCTGTTGTTGTCTTGTCCTGTCCCATCTTCTCCTGTCCTGTCCTTCCCTCACAGGGTGTAGCACAACTGTACCATATAACACTCATATCTAATGTGTCATTGTTCTAGATTGATTAACTTTCGGATTTTACTTTTCATCTTGTTTACAGTTAGTGCTTTGTCTTTTGTCTTCTTTTCTCACTCGCCTCTAGAAACTTTGTTCTGTTTGACTGATTGACTCTGATTCTCAATAAATATCCATTATAATGCCAACAAATCACAACGGCAGCTTAAAAACTGCACTGTGACACAGTAAAACTGTTCCGGCATTAAAGGGATACAGATCCTCCAATCTGCTTGACCGAACAGTCCGAACAGGACAAAAAAATAATAATAATAATGCTTGTTTCGAAAGGGTAACACACGCACTGAAAACTAAACACCCCCGTCATTAGGAATTAGGTACATCCAATGGAAAAATAGCCTTTTAAAAAAAAAAAAAAGCTAAGCTAAACCTTTTTTTTTAAAAAAAAGGTAAGCTAAACAAACCAAGACCAGAAGCAAGGCTTCAATGACAGCATTGATAGGCATAGTTCTCATTCTCTCAAGATAATATTCAATGAGGGGTAATGTTGGGAAGGTATTGCAACAGTTTAAAGGCAGTGGAAAAAACATGAGGGTAATGTTTCCACTGCACATGTGAATTACTACTTAAATATGTTTAAACATAAAACCTCGTTTAATCCAAACGAGGTTTGCCAAATTAAACTTTACAATCTTGATGTAATTTACATAAAGCACACTCTCTCTCTCTTGCTCATCAAAAAAATTGTATAAAGCCTTCAATGCACAGTATACAATTGTTTTTACTATAATTCGACATGTTACTGCCACATACGTACAGTATATACAGATATATCAGATACCGTCACAGTCAAACACAATACATGCTTTGATGCTGGTTGGCTTCCAAGTTGTTCTATTTTTCCCATTAAAAATATTGTAAACTATTGTAAATTAATTGCTTCCAGGCTCAAACTGTTTCCATCATTCATCAATCATCTTGAAGTTGTTAGAGGATTTGTGATATTAACAAAATTATTGTGGTTAACAATCTCGTTATGCATCGTGGAACAATTACAACTGATTTGTTGGTTGGTTTCTTGGCCCGCTCTCTTCAACCTGTAATTTTAAGCTGTCTATATCACTTGCCAAGATGTTTTCAATGTTTTTCACCGGCAAGAAGTTCCTCGTTGTGCTCTCTGATCACCCCCATGCACGATTATGCGTCATTGGCCGCATAGCTTGAATGTTTGAAAGCAGAGTGACACCTCAATGAGAGGCCCTGCTTTTTTGTGTGTATGTGCATGCGCGTGTGTGTTTGTGTGTGTGTGTGTGTGCGTGCGTACATGAGTCCCCTCGTGGCAATATCTTTTACACAATGATGCCGGTTTTTAATGCAGTGCCAACTGAGGGCATTCAATGTTACTTTTCAGCTTTTCCACTTATGTGCAGCGACATCTCCAGATTCTCTGAATCTTTTAATGATATTATGGACCATAGGTGATGAATGAAATGATGTTGAGAAATGTTCTTTAACTGTTGGACTATTTTGCTCACGCAGTTGTTCACAAAATGGTGAACCTCGCCCCATCCTTGCTTGTGAACAAATGAGCCTTTCGGGATGCTCCTTTTATACACAATCATGACACGCAATGAGAGAATATTGGCAAAAAAACAATACCATTCATCTTTTTGAACATTAAATATCTTGTCTTTGTAGTGTATTCAATTGAACATGGGTTGAAAAGGATTGGCAAATCATTGTATTCTGCTTTTAATTACGTTTTCTACAACACCCGAACTTCATTGGAATTGGGGTTTGTAGATTAGTTAAATGGTAATGATTAAAATATATATCAAACATTGCCAAAAGCAATGCACTTTTAGACACATGCTTTGTCTATAAGTATGAGAGAGAGAGAGAGAGAGAGAGAGAGAGAGAGAGAGAGAGAGAGAGGCAGGCAGGCGGACAGGGACTACCAGTGCGCCCATATAAAGACTATAAAGAAAATTGCATCAATAACAATAAGTATCTTCCACTGATAATTAAACTTCATTGTGTGTTTTTGACATGATTGGCAGATAAAGGGGCTTCAGATTTCGATATACTGGTAAAGGTGATCGTGATGTTCAATAGTTCAATATAATCTGCTTTCTATGGCGTGTAAAAGCAAAGTGTTTAAATTTGTGTTTGATATGTGTGTGTGTGTGTGTGTGCGTGTGTGTGTGTGTGTGTGTGTGTGTGCGTGTGAGTGTGTGTGTGCGTCTGTCTCTCTGCCTGCTCATCCCGATGCAGCTGTCATGGTGACAAAATTAAAGACTTTTCTTCCAATTCATGGGCTTTTGTCAGTGGCTTGTTAACAAAGATGACTCATCGCTTATACACGCAAGGCAAGGCCATGGGCACGAACGACCAATCCTCAATAAATGGCTAACAGACACATGCACCCTGTCAAACTTCATTTCCTCAGCAATAAATCAAGCAAGTGTATTCTACCATAATAATGATGCTCCCGCAAAAACAAAAACAAAATGTTTACCATTGTTTATACTAATACTTTAAACCATAAATATACAGTGGTGTCTTGAGATACGCATTTAATTTGTTCCGTGACCACACTTCTCACTCAAAACACAAACAAATGAATAGAAATACCATTAATCCATCCTCCCCCCCAAAATAACTTACATATTTGTGTTTCTTAAGGAAAAATAGCACTATATAATACTGTATGTACTTAATAAAAACAATTAAATACAATGTAAAGAATTAAACATTTTGTGTATCATGATTTAATGCTGCAATCCAATTCATTGTGTTGCTCCTGTTCCCGTCTTGGCCATCGGAAGGCAGTATAATACTACTGTACTGTACTACTAATGTAACTGACTAAGTAAGATACTTCAATATTAGCCATTTTCTGTTGAGAACAGAGACTATATGCCTGTTCTATTATATTATCTGTCGCCTTGTGTTGCTCCATCGTTTGTGTTCAAATTGACATTGTTTCTAAAACTGCAACTATTGATGCTAACCGTTACCATGTCAATAGAGTTTTACATTGTTTTTTTTTAGCATTAAGCTAAGCAGACGTTCCATACAGCAAAGCTATCCATCAATTTTCTGAGCCGCTTCTCCTCACTTGGGTTGCGGGCGTGCTGGAGCCTATCCCAGCTGTCATCGGGCAGGAGGCGGGGTACACCCTGAACTGGTTGCCAGCCAATCGCAGGGCACATAGAAACAAACAACCATTAGCACTCGCAGTCATGCCTACGGGCAATTTAGAGTTTCCAGTTAATGAATGTTTTTGGTATGTGGGAGGAAACCGGAGTGCCCGGAGAAAACCCACGCAGGCACGGGGAGAACATGCAAACTCCACACAGGCGGGGCTGGGGATTGAACCCGGGTCCTCAGAACTGTGAGGCCGACGCTCTAACCAGTCGCCCACCGTGCCGCCATCTTACAACATCCATCCATCCATCCATTTTCTTCTCCTCACTAGGGTTGCGGGTGTGCTGGAGCCTATCCCAGCTATCATCGGGCAGGAGGCGGGGTACACCCTGAACTGGTTGCCAGCCAATCGCAGGGCACACAGAAACAAACAACTATTCGCACACAAATTCACACCTATGGGCAATTTAGAGTTTTCAATTAACCTACCTTGCATGTTTTTGGAATGTGGGAGGAAACCGGAGTGCCCGGAGAAAACCCACGCAGGCACGGGGAGAACATGCAAACTCCACACAGGCGGGGCTGGGGATTGAATCCGGGTCCTCAGAACTGTGAGGCTGAGTCGGCCACCGTGCCACCATCTTACAACATCATCCTTAAAAATAAATGGAGATGTTTGAGCTGTTTTATAGCAACTCTGCAGAGCAAAGACATACACAGGTGGCGAAGGTAACTTCTAACAACCCTGGTTCAACTTAGCTTCTCGTTGAGATACAAAGATCTTAGTCTTTCAGTCGAGATAGATCACATCAACATACTTCCTTGACATGAGACCAGTTAATATTGCCATTAATGCATGTCATTTCATTCTCAGGGCATTGAATCGGTCGCAAATGGACTGTCCTGGTTGTCTTACAAGACAATTTGCCCCAGCAAGCTTCATCAATTGCTGCAACAAGGCTGGTTAGGACAGTATTAGCCTGACTAGCAATAGCTTGACTAGCACTAGCACTTCCTTGACACCAATTAGTACTTTCCTATGACCCAGATGCGATCTTGTGCCATCTTTAGATGTTAGAGCGAGAGAACAAAAAACGTGAATAGGTGAGGTTTTGTTTTCAGCAAATAGCTGAGGCTAATTTCTACAGGTGGAAAAAAAATTGAATATGGAAATTCATGAAAAGTGAACCATGATTAGGCAAGGGTTCACTGTATTTCAGTTGACTTAGTAACACTAGGAGAAAATGTTGTTTTAAACTTTAACCATCAAAAGGTGCCATATTTTACCAGACCAACCTATTCTAGTGTTTGGGATGTTATATTGACTCTATGGTGCCTCAGTAAACGTGAAATATGAATTCAAATTGTCCACACATTCCCGAGTTAAAGACGTTTTTCTGCCGAGAAGCCTGAAGTCAGGTCATTCGAATTTCTCGAGTTTATCTACATCACTTGGGAAGCTCTCTGCCTACATCTCCGCTGCCAAGCCAGCGCTGTCAAAATAACTAAAACACATCTGCTCACAAAGGGGGTCTTCTACACGGTGGAAAACAATCAGAGGATAGGGAGCAGTCTTAGCCAAATATGGACAAAGCAAATACAAAACTGGGTCAGAAGTACCTGTCAGAGGGGCCTTTTCTGGACACTCGTATGACAAAACCAACGTGCTTTTTGAAATGAAATTGATACTTTTATACTAAATCCATGTTAGAGAGTCACTCTATGGTGGTCTAAATAAGCAAAATATGGAACTTTTAAATGCTTAGCCATAACCCCATGTTATATCCAAGTGTATTTGATTGAATTGATTTGTTCTGTCCATAGATGGGGAGATATGGGATTAATATACGAGCATCCTCAGTTTCTTTCTAAGCCCTTAAAGCTTCGCTCCATCTGCTTGTCAGCAGGTGCTCTGCTTGAAAGTCAAATTGCACAAATCCGTGAACAAACAAAGACGCAAATCCTTGTCAAAACGGGCTTGCACAACAAAAACTAGCTTCTGCCTTATCCACATTTTCTTTTTCTGATCATGGTGAGTGTGAATAGTGTGAATAGTTTTATTTAAGATGACAGATACCATATTATATCCTTGGACAGGAAAGGAAACACGGAAGAGAATTATTGAGAGCAAGCGGTGAATAAAAAACAAGCACAGTTTTGACATGCAAAACCTTCGAACTCTATCAGCGCATAGTTTTGACATGCAAAACCTTAGAACTCTATCAGCACACAGGTATTAGCAGTAATGTTTTATTCAACAGCATTCTTAGCTGATTTCACATGTCATTCCCCAACTGCATATGCCGGACAGAACAGAGCACGCTCAAAAACAAGATTACAGAAAATGTAAATAATAAAAATGAGGCGCATGAGTATATTCGGTTAATCTGAGCTGCAGATTAATGCCATGATACCGTGTTAGACAGATCGTTGGGGGAGGGGAGGGGGACAACAGCAACTCACAAGCATCCATCCATCCATTTTCTGAGCCGCTTCTCCTCACTAGGGTCGCGGGCGCGCTGGAGCCTATCCCAGCTATCAGTTAAAAAATAAATAAATAAATAAATAAAAATTAAAATAAATATTTAAAAAAAAAAAAAAAAAGTAGTAACAGTTAAGCACGCACATAGTCTGTTTAGCTTAAGCCTGGTTTACTTTTTTTTTTGCAGTCTTCTAAATTTAAAAGGAACATATGGAAAATTTACCTTTCATTGCTTGCATACACACGATTTGATGTCTGGACTTTCTTCCCACCCATCAGGTGTGAAATTAAACAACCAAGTAAATCAGCGCACAAGTCCACACAGTTATTGGCAAGTGTAATTTGGCTCCACAAGGAAAAATAGAATCCCTGCTGTCTTTATAGGGGCTTGCGTATGCTTGCTCTTCGCAGCCATTTGTTAGATCCGGGGTGCTAACCCTGGCTCTGGCTCTAGTCGTCATGGTAACAAAATGTATACCCGCCATGGGCCCAGCAGCGTGTTGGGCAGGATGAGGGCTTGGCTCACTTGCATGAGGCAGGAACGCCCACTCAAACGGGCTGATTTTAGCAAAGTAAGAATTTGGGGTGTAACGTGTCCTTACATTCTTGACGCTTGTGATGAAATGACAAAAGCATGTCCCAGATATATGAAGACACCTTTCATAACCCAAATTTACATACCCAGTTAGCATTAGCTTTAACTAGCACAGGCCTACATGACCACAGTACGTTTTCTCATGCTCTGATTTTTTTATTTATTTTTACTCTTACTCAAGTTATTTTTTGGAGGACTACTTTTAACTTTTACCTGGGACATTATTGTCAAGTAACCGTACTCTTACTTGAGTACAATATTTGGCTACTCTATCCACCTCTGCTTGTAAGTGACTCTTTAGAAGTTTTAAATAAGTGCTGACATGATATAATCATCTTTTATCATAAAATGTAACTTTTTTTCAATTCTCTAACAGCTTTTGAGGGAAAGATATCAATAAAATGTAGTTCACCATAGGCTCTCAAACAACAAGTCAATATAACAAATCTAAACACCAAATTAGACACCATCAAGCTCCATTTGAACATGTTGCAACACATTACATTAGCACACAGGCACCCACAGACACACTTAGTACATGGGCTTGCTGCACTGCATATACCCACCATACAAAGACACGGCAGATGTGTAACAGATGCAGTGATGGGGGCAAAAGCTACAAATTGGGCCTAAAATGAAGACGAGACCACCTATACACAGAGAGAGACAGAATAGCCCTAGGCCAGCACTGACCTCAGCTAAAATTACCCCGCTGCTGCTTCGCGCTGCTGCACCAAACACCTATTCAGCACACTGGATTTTGTTGGTTCATAGTAATGTGTGATACAGAGTTTGACAAAGGTGATGCTCACACACATTGTGGAGCTTCTCATCTGAAGAAAAAAAAAATCTTGTAGCTTGTGGCAAACAGATTATAATGAATGTTCCGATGTTTAAAGTGAAGAACTCCAATGACTCCAAAAAATGTGTCCCTACAATCAACAAAGAATTTTACAACTTAGCCTATATGTACTGTATACAGTATCCTATGGCCAGCCATTTCTCTTATAACAACATGCAAGTAGCTGTTCATCAGGCAACATAAGTCACTTGGGATTGACAGTTCCAAATCCAGTAGGGCAGAAAACAAGACTTACCGACTTTGATTAAAAAAAAAAAACATTTAATACTATAATGCTTATGAAACTGTATAAAAGTTAGTGCTATGAAGAAATCGGTGGTGATTTGAGTTGAAAATTTTCGGATTTGAACGAAAACAAATCCAAGACTAACATTTAAAGACTAAGATGTTGCCCTCCTGTATTTACTTCCTTTGTTTTACAGCCGCCATTTTGACTGACTGAGCATGCTCATATGCGCAGTTGTACAGTTTACATTGCGGCAGGTGGCTGGGGGGGCGCGGTGCACACGATAACAATACACCCTGCAACCAGAGAGTCATCGGTTTGTTTCCCCGCTCGAGCATCGTTATGTCCCTGGGCAAGACACTTCACCTACACTGCCAACGTGTGAATGTGGTGGGATGTTTGGTGTTGGTCAGAGTTGCCGTCGGCGCAGAATGGGAGCCATGTTTCCGTCAGACTACACAAATAGCTTACCACCACCAGGTATGAGTGTAGAGGGAATTGTTAAGTGTATTTGCATGTCTAGAAAAGTGCAAAATAAGTACAACTTTGCAAGAGAAAATTATTATTATTATCGCAACTTCCAAGTCCTGTAGTTTATCATGAATCACAAATGCACGTAGCCATCTCCCCAGAGACGATAATCTCTGCGGAACAAGGAGCTGCATAGATGACATTGATGACAATGAATGGGAGAAAGTTGGGCAAGACATCGTGGCAGATGATAGCTAGCAGCTAGCCATCTCAGCCGGCGGGGATTTACACATTTTACGGCGGCGAGACTGGGTAAAACAGACCAAGGCTACGATACCACAAGGGATCCTGTTTAAAGTTAGCCATTTTAAACTAAAAAGAAGCATTTTGGCAACAGCTGCCAGGATGTAACCAAGGGGCTATCGATAGTTTTCTCATAATCAAATTGGATATTTCATTTGTAGGACATTGACGTCTTTATTTTAGAATGGTACAAGGAGTAATGATTCGATTGCGATTAGTTTCCCTATTTGTCTGTTCTTAAACTGCGTAATCACTACAAAGAGACGCAAATGTGTTTCTCAATGGTGAAATGAACACAGCAGTGGGTATCACTCTCTGCATATGACTACACTGCAGCTGTAAACACTTCACACGCAGACTTACAAACATACGCA
The DNA here is from genome assembly GCF_024500275.1 of Phycodurus eques. Lineage (NCBI taxonomy): Eukaryota > Metazoa > Chordata > Actinopteri > Syngnathiformes > Syngnathidae > Phycodurus > Phycodurus eques. The sequence goes on along the minus strand of NC_084532.1, from coordinate 8,071,594 downwards.
CCCATACTATCAGCAAACATGTTCAGTGCTGACCCGCTATTAGAGTATGCGTGTTTTATATTTCAGTTTCAGTTTAACTCATGTAGTGATCTCACCATTTCCTGCGGCTGCTTTGGATTTGAAGTATGTGTGCTTGTATGTAATTACATTTAGCCACAGTTCACACTGACCTCTTGCACTGACACCTAGAAGTCTGACCTCAGTAGCGTGTGTGTGTGTGTGTGTGTGCCAGCACTACACCCCCCAACTTGCACCCTATAATGTAGAGTGGAGGCGTGAAATGTGTTGTGATGTCTCCTCCATGGGAACCTGGTGTATGACTGGTGAGAAGACGCTGCCCCCCTTTGACCTGCCGAGGCTCATTGTCATGTGGTAGCACACACTGCCATACCAGTAATCAGTGTACACATATGGTGTATATGCAAGATCACACATGCAGGCACACGCACAGATTAAGAATTCATTCATGCATAATACTCTATACTATTTTACAAGACACCATGTTATACACGCATATACACACACATACAAGAGTTGTACCCTAGCAAAGATCATTATGGATGTAACGCAACTTCCCATAGCTAACAATGTGATGGATTTCTTTATAATGCAAACTAGTTTAGACTGCAGCGCCTCTCCAAATAGTGCACTCATTTATTTTCCTTACTTATTGCAATATTTGATTAATCAAAAACCGATTCTACACAATCATCAGAATTGTAAATAATCTAGTATGCCCTTTCCTAATGTTGGCTATGTATATGATGTATTGATTTTTGTTTTGTTTTTTCCTTTTACTTTGCTAAAATGATCTCATCAATAATCAATGTAATCGTTATTATCCAATTATTAGTGATCAGAAATGGTACCTGATTGATATTGTGTCAGTGTCTTACAGTAATGCAGTGTGAAAGGAAAATTGAAAGCTAACACCAGGTTCAGATAGATGATTTTTACTGAGGCAGATTGGATTAGGCATGTTTAAATCCACTTAAATCCTCTGTCAAAATGATAAGGCCTCTTTCTTTCTGTATTCCCCATCTAAAATATAGGTCATACATAGCTATACAGAGGAAGAGAGTTGCCATGTGTTCACAAATGTTTAGCGGCACTGCATTCACAACAAAGAAGGCACACACACATCCTCAAAAAGCCCCACAACCATCAACAGCACTTTGCCGTCTCCCTGGGCAACAAGAGAGGAATCTACCAAGAGGCATGTTGAAAATGGAGGAGAGGAGCTGGAGGAGAAAATGATCGAAAGTACAAAAGACATCCAAATCTTCAGCAAGTATCTCTGCAAGAGTTTTCAGATGCGGCAGTAGGAAGGGGTATTTCCTATAATAGTATTGCAACCATTAGGTATACATGTTATATCCAATCCAAGAGTTGAACCAAAACTTTCAGCCTTTAGCAAAATAAGAATGCTCTCCTTGAATCCATGGCAATGTAGGTGAGTTGAATTTAATGGGGGGGAGGGGGGGGGACACACAATGTAAAAAAACAGTTAATGTAGTGGTGTACTTTGTACTTTTTTGTCTAATTTGCAAAATATATTGTAGTGGTGCAAACAACAGTTCTACCTAAAATATTTATCTACGATATTCTTTAGGGTGCTAATTGCATGTTTAACTATTCAGTAGGTCAAGTGAAGTCAAGTTCAAAATTACTAAATCCCTAACTATAATAAACCAACAACAACAGAAAGAAGCAATTATGATACCAATTTGAGCAGGTATGTCCCAAACATTGATGTGTCCAACATGCTCACCCTGTAAGAGCAATCAATGGGAGGCATTGTATAGTCATTTCGAAAGTCAGTTCCATTTTTTAATTTGCCACCTGCACCATTCTCCAAAATTACTCTCCCCTTTCATTCACATGAGCTCTGCTTGACATCATCCTGTTCCTTTTGCTCTAAACTTATTCAATCATTTCCCTGACCCTCCTTTTTGCTGCGCCTTGCCACTGATATTAGGTTGCAGCGAGGGTGCAGAGTGGTGGCATCTGTTAGAAGTGCTGGCACAGCGCCAGCCACTAAGCATCGCTCTGTCAACCAGGCTCATGCTACTGGATTTATCCTTGACCAACCTATCAGCTGATGCTCATTCTGGGCATCGTCTCTCTTCACCCTTTGGCATGGCTTTATTGCCCACATGAAATTCAAAAATGGTGGGTGTTACAATGTTGAAGGACTGTCTTATCTTTTTAGAGAGAAGAAAGAAGTTGCCATACATTCCACGCAGGGAACAGAAGTAAGAGAGCAAAAGTCTCAAGTGGGAGCAACTACAGTCCACATTTATAAGGATGCAGTATTCAGAACAGACTGGTAGTCCATAGGTGAAATGTAAATACAGAGCAGAAGACATTGAGAACGCAAAAAGAGGAGCACAAAAGAAAGAGAACCCCACGTGAAAAAACATTTGTTGTAATTTGTTTCATCAGTACAGTTTCAGTCAATATCTTCAAGCAACTCTATCGACCAAAGTAATCACTCCTATCGGACTCATTATAAATATAACAGCGCTTCCTTTCAGCTATCGTCCACAAGATGCCGAATAATCCCAATCAGTCTCTGCAATCAATGAGGCAACTGTGAAAATGTCACAGCAATCATATAGGAAAGTCCTACGACATTCAGGGACAAAGATCACCGTGTGCAAGATGAGAGAACAGTCGTGGTGGTGCCGAAGGACAAGTGATGAATCAATTGGCCACTAATATAACCATTCAAGCCATTAGTGCCATGACAAATTCATAAGAGATAATTGCTCGTCTGGTTGTCCCTGTAATTTCCTAAAAGGCATTCAGAAGCAGTACGAGGGAAAAATTATGTGCTTTGGTCTCTTTTACCACTTTTCCTTGAGGATCATAATGCTACATTTGACTGAATGATGACAATGATATGGGTTTCTGTATTTTACACTCCGATTATTGTCAGTCAACACATGGAAGCAGAAGTGAGCTTGAGAACAAAAAGCAGCCAGTTTCAATTCATCCACATCTATAAGCAGTAATATTGGCATTCACCAGACTGATGTCATTACTTTATTTGTATCCTTAATCCTATTCTACGACTTCAGACCATTATGTACTGTGGTTGTGTGAATAATATTGGTGACAACAGTCCCGCATAGCAGCTGCAAGATATATGTAGTAATATATAGTTGTCCTGATGTGACCTAGAAGGGTCAAAACCTAAAATTGGACAGGGGGAAATATAGTAAGAATTAAGCAAATTCCTGAGGCCATGTGACCCTTGTCTTAGGTTTTGCAAGTCCTGCACATTGATGTCTGCGCAGATTCCAATGGGGCCCAGCAAGAAAAGTAGCTTATTCTCTGCATAACTTATTCAACATCTGCAAGGTACCACTTAATATCCATGAGCAGTGTGTTTAATCCTAGAAAATCCTTGTATGAAGTATGGGGAAATCTCATTTGTAATTGTTGGAAGACCTGGTCCGGACAATAATGAATGTTCACAATAGTCACAGCAGACAATGACACGAGTATATTTTTTTGCACCACGCAGTGCACAAGACGACTTACGACAGTTCTCCTCGTCGCTGTTGTCCGAGCAGTCATCGTCATCGTCACATCTCCAAAGGGTTGGGATGCACCTTCCATTGCTGCACTTAAACTGCCCAGTTTCACACTGCGATTCTGTGCGAATCCCTGTGTTGTAATAAAACAAAGAGTCCTCATGTCTTCTTATTTGCACGCAGAATGCTTAGCACTTTGTCAATGACATTTAAATGGGTCATTTTATATAATCATGTTAGCAGTTGGTATGGTTTATTTTAATGGAAAAATGTATTGACAAGAACATCTTTTTTTTGTCAGGAATTTAACGTGTAGTTTCAGTTCTATTGAAATACTTTGCAATGTTTGGCCGAAAGTTTCAGTTTATTTTTGATTTACTCTGTGTCACATCTCTAATCCACTGTATTTCAGAGGTTTTCTTGAACTGCATGAATATTTCTGACTGGTTTGCCTTTTTGTTTTGTTCAGTTGTGTCAGTGGACTACTACTGGCAGCACATGGGCTGATGAACACCCGTTTGGAAGCCTTATTTTGGCAGATTCTACGAGACGCTTCGTGCCTTTACAATAAGACAAAACATATTTTAGCCTATAGTGACACACATCCTTAGCAGACTGCATGTTTCACACGTGCAGGCTAGATCTACTCGCCCCCCACCCCACCCCAGCACATTGTCACCTCCTGTCACCACTGTGCGTCCCTTTCATTCGCGTGTGATGCCAAAAGTCTTCCTAAACACGAGATTGATACGATCCTGGTAGTCTTGCGGCGCTTGATACCACACAACCCGCAGCTCCTCGCTCCCGTTCAGGCAAACCGTCTTACCTTTCGCGCGATGGAGCTCCATAATCAGCAAATGAAACAGTACGAGCTTGCCGACTTCTTTCCACATCTTTAAGTCCGCGGGTTGCGCTCATGCAATAGAAACCCCGCCGAGTGACCCCCGCAGATGTCGATGTGTCTGATGTTCCTCAGCCCGTGTAAACGCGTGTGAACCGCTCGGCTGCTTTCCCTGCCTCTGCCTCGGCTGCCGTTTGAATCCGTGACGTTTATGGGCGGGATAGCTGAGGCTGAGGGTGGTGTGCAGTAATTGGCACTTGGTTATTATGAAAATAAACCCCCCCCCAAAAAAAAACCAGCTCGGGAAGTCATACCTGCTGGCACTGCTGAGTCACGATGGGAAGGGCGCATCCCGGAATCTTATTCAAACAGTCGCCGATCACTGACTTTGGTGCGTCTGGCTCTACTCCAGGGTTCGACCTGCTCAAAGTTGCATGTGACAAGATTAGGTCAAGTAGACTGACTACCGGGTATGTTTCTCAAAAATCATTATACTGCAAGTATGTCAACCAGTGGTGTTATTTTATTGGAACAATGGTAGAGTAACCTACATACCACATCATTGAAGAAGTTGTCTCTTGCTACATTTTGTTTTTTATTCTACAAACCGCACTACCAATGATGTTGGGACGTTGTGGAAAACAAATAAAAACGCAATACAATGATTTGCAAATCCTTTTCAACCTATATTCAACTGAATACACTACAAAGTCAAGTTATTTAATATTCAAAGTTCAAAATGATGAACATTGTTTTTTGCTAAAAGTCTCTCATTTCGAATTTAATTGCTGCGACACGTTCCCAAAAAGCTGGCACAGGGCAACAACAGACTGATAATACTTCCACAGGTAACAATAACCCTTAACAATAGCATATTTTACCAAACCAACTTTTTCTAGTATTTGGGATGTAATATTGCCTATGGTGCCTCAGTAAACATGTGAAATATACATTAAAATCGTCCACGCATCTCTGAGTGCCAGAAACAGGTCATTACAATTTTATCTATTTTATCTATCTCTAGTTTATCTACATCACTACCGAATATCTCTGCCTACCACTCCTGCTCCGAGCCAGCGTTGTCAACATAACAAACACCGCGCTCTCACAAGTTGGTCTTCTTCACGGAGGCAACCAATCAGAGGAAAGGCAAATATGGACAACGAGGTTACAAAACTGTGTCAAACAGAAGTAGCTGTCAGAGGGGCCTTTTCTGGACGCTTGTATGACAAAACCAGTGTTTTTTTATTTTATTATTATTATTTTTTTATTATTAAATCGACACTTTAATACTAGGTCCATGTTAGAGAGTAACTATGGACCTCTAAATAGCCAAAATATGGGACCTTTAAAGGGAAACCGGTAAATGTCATGATTGGGTATAAAAAGGGCATCCCTGAAAAGCTCAGTTGTTCACAAGCAAGGATGAGGTGACGTTCACCTATTTCTGAACAACTGCATGAGTAAATAGTCCAACAGCTGAAGAATGTTTCTCAAAGTACAATCATCATCAAAAGATTCAGAGAACCTGGAGAAATCTCTCTTAGCGGCAAGGTCGAAAACCAACATTGAATGCCCTTGACCTTCGATCCCTCAGGCGGCGCTCCATTAAAATCCGCCATCATTGTGTAAAGGATATTGCCACATGGGCTCAGGAGCACTTTAGAAAACAACTGTCAGTTAACACAGTTCATCGCTACATCTACAAATGCAAGTTAAAACCTTACCGTAAAACGCAAAGGCCAGATATCAACAACACCCAGGAACACTGTCGGCTTCTCGGGGGCCCAAGCTCATCTGAGATGGAGTCACGCAAAGTGGAAAATTGCACTGTGGTCTGACGAGTCCACATTTCAATTGATTTTGGAAATCAGGGACATGTCCTGCAGGTCAAAGAGGAAACGGGCCATCTGGATTGTCGCAACACCAAGTATGATATGTTTGGGAGTAATGAAATGAAAATGTTCTATTTTAAATTGTGTGACATGTCATCTTATAAATGCAAGGCAATGTTAAAAACTATTAGTATTTGACTTTTTGGTAAGCCTATGTAAATCGTTGCTGGGGGGGGCGCCATAACAAATCTCACCTAGGGCGCCTCATTGGCTACCTGACCATACCCTGTCCCAGCTTTTTTGGAATGTGTTGCAGGTATCAAAATGAATGAATATTGTAGTCCATTTTTATTTACATTTTACACAACATCCCAACTTCATTGGAATTCGGATTTCTAATTTATCTTGCAAGAATTGTAGAAAAAATAGAGTGGTTTACTCGTAAACAAGTTACTAAAATTAACGTATCAGGATGAAATTCTTATAAAATTATAAATTCTTACATATTCTTTAAGAGTGCATGTACTATACTACTACTGTTCATACATGCACTTTTCACCAGGCAGAGTATACGTACGAAACTCTTCCCAAATTGGAACTTTGGATCCTCCTCGGGCACAATCTAAATTGCAATGAAATGAAAGCCCACGCAGGCACAGAAAGAATATGCAAACTCCGCACACTTAGGCCTGATTTGAACCAGGGACCTCAGAACACTGAGGCAGATGTGTTGCCCAATTGACCTCTGTGCCGTCGCTTAATATGGACTTAATAGTCCATTGACAAAATTGGTATTTGCCTGGTTTTCTGTAAAGCAACTTTCACACTGCACTTGGTTTTTGTGGTGTTCATTATAGGGCAGGGCACTGGACAGCAAAGGATAAAGACGGCCAGGCGCAAGTGTGTCCATATTTGGGACTGGTTGCTATGCTGCCGAACAGGTCGTAGCCTTTTGCCACTGGTTTAGATGTAAAGTAGTACGATAGTTACAACAGAAAGCCCTGGGTTTACCTATAATTACTTGGGGAATAGGGGTGCGAACCACAGCAGAACAATAGTTACACAGTCTAGATATTTGAAGACAAGTAATGTTACAGCAGTCAAATCGTGTTCTTATTGGTGGATGTAGGGGGACACCCAGTGAGGACATGCAACAACTAACCAATTGAACTATATGATAGAGGACAGAAAAGGGGAGGATGTGGGCTGTAAGCAGCCATCCCCACCCTACAGCTCCTCCCTCTCCCCTCCACTGACCATCCCCCAGCAACCAGAACAGGGCACTGAAGGCGGGCCAAGACACGGGGTGCTGACACCCTACCGTAGGCCCCAAGTCAGCCGGAGACCCCACACAGCCCGAGCGAGAGAGGGGCGGTGACCACGGCGGAGCGCCCTGAGGAGAGGGAAGAGGAGGACACAGGCCCGGGGTGTAGCAGCACGGCCTCCAGCCCTCCACGCTTCGACCAGGACGAGGCACCCTGAGTGGGGCCAGCAGGCACCTCCCCGGCACCCAGGGACCGAGAGCAGCCCTGGGAGGGCAACATGGACACAACCAGGCCCAAGAGGAGGGGGGCAGCATCTCAGATCCAGAAGGATAGGGGTTCAAGTGCATGCAAGTGACCCTATGGCGTGCACAGGGGTCTAAAATGAAAAGATACGATTTGGTCATATTACATTTTAGTGAAAGGGGACCGGTTTTTCTTAAAGTGAGCTCCGATTAAAATGACAAATACATTTATTTTTACAACTGCTGAAATACAGTGGTGTATATTTATAATTTATTCCTATAAGTTAAAAAAATGACCGAAGGCGGAGGGAGGCTACCGTCACATCCACTGAGGTGAACCCCAACATCGAGGCAACAAGCAGGGGGCAATGAATATGCCCACACCTGCTCAGCGCCTCTCACTGGAGGCAACTCCAGATTTCCCCCTTTAATTATAACCACCTGCTCTTTCAAAAACATTCTATGTCCTGGCAGAATAATTGCACCTTTTTCATTTTAAGATTATTATTATTATTTTTTTAACTTTAAAGTCTAGGAATAGCGAGTTTGTGTGGTTTGACATTATGGACTATTTACAAGATTTATTTTTTATTTTTTTTAACAGTATAAACAGGTTGTAATGAATTCTTGCATCTCCCCAGACCGCTGAACAATAATTTAAATATGGTAACACGAGAGAACTGTACAGAATGTGAAGTGATTTCTGTCACGTATGTGGTTAGGGCGAAGGCGAGGAACGCAAGGCAAGAACATGATGGACCCAATTGCAGGGAAGCAGGGAAGCAAGGCAGGAGTGCAGGAGTCTCAAAATAATAATATCTAATCTTCAAAAAAGGAAAACAAGGATATTGGATAAAGCAAAACTGAACGAAGTCCCACAACAGATAACAAACAAACCAAAGTAACAAAGAAACCCTTGAATATCTAAAACTGGAACAAACTATGACCTGTGAGTAAGACGTGGAATAGATGGGGAAAATGACACCGGACAATGACATACCACAATGATAAAGACAACTGACGACTATGACATGGCAAAGACGTGACAACGACAAGAACTGAAAGAAACCAGGGAACGAAATACAAACAAATTGACGAGACAACGAGGAACACCTGGACAAGACACGACTGGCTGGAGAGAGCTGATTGGTCGACACAAAGTAGACGAGAATAGGTGGACACGACAACCTAATGAGCACACGACAAACATGGAACAAAACTAAACACAACCCAAACCAAACCAAAACACAGACCATGACAATTTCAGGTTGAAAACAATTATTTAACAAGGTAACTTATGTAATGTAATTAACAAACTCATGTAACACATTGTTTATGTGTTGGGGATCATCACTGACTTTCTCCCAACACACACATTGGGAGTGGGTGTTTGTCACTGCCGGTTCAAGCTTGTCTGCTTTATCTGCCTGTGATATCAAAAAAAGTTAATGTCGGGATCTAGGTTAGACATGACCGGCATGAATCTTCTCTGTAAATGTTTTCGTTACTGAATGATTTGGTATTTTAAATAAAAAATAAATTACGGTGACCTTGGTGTATTTTTCACAGTATGAAATCCCTGCAAAGATATTAGCAACGTTAACAATTGAATTCCTCAGTCCAACCATATAAGAATTAATCACATCCCTCCTAGTAGCCTCTGTTCTTTAACGTGATATTGTGGACGAAGATGGGCATCTCGACTGAATAACATAATTGTCTTTTCAGTCCCATGACCTCAAGTAGAAGACATTTCTTTTCTTTTCTTTGTCTTTGTCTTATCAGGTCATGTCTCACTAATTGGATTTCTCACATGCTGAGCAGTTTTGTAGTTAGTTCATCTTTGAAGAAAAAAACTGAAGACGAATGTCGACTGACATTATTTTTGGGGGAAACTTTAAGTGACAGAGCATATACATTTATAACTGCCAAGATACCTGCAGGCAGCAAATCACTCTTATTTAGTATGTGATCGAAATTAAATCTGTACTGCAACACTAAGCAGTTTCAGGCAGTTTGGGTTTGCAGCAGCTCAGCTGTAGCTCAACATGGCTCGTCTTTTAGAAATTACTTCATCACGTGAATAATGAATGTTACTACTGGACAAATGTGCATTTAACGCCACAATCATAATTAATAAAAATAGTGTGTGAGTGCATTTTAAAACGGTTTACACAACAATTAAAATATTTTGCTATATTTAAGTGTTAGGGCAGGGGCGTTAGAAATAGAAATAGATAAGAGGACTTTGGGGAAAAAAAATGCTGCTATAATCATCCACAATATGGAAATGATAACATTTCAATCCAGTGAATGTTTATTCTGTAGGATCAACCAGAAACAATATGTACACAGCTGGTATTGGTCTACATCCTCTCAGTTTTGAGTTGAGTGCAATATGATTCATGCAGGCAAAAGTACCACACATGTATACTGTGTCGTCTCTCATCCATCAAGCCCAGAGGAATACACCATTTGCGCTGCACCTTCAGTGCTGCCCTGCAGTAGCAATGAGCTCCAAATAAGAAGGTGAACTAGAGCAGAAGAGCGAGTTCGCTGTGCAGACCCAGTGGACAACTGCCAAATGTTGAAAGAAGTCTACAGGTTTCTTGTTCAAGGATTAAAATGTTGTACATTATTATACATCAAATATTTGTCTTTTGCAGCTCGAGAATCTGAATTCAACCCAGCACTAGATAATCACAATAACATTAGCAACTGTCGGGGAAATGTTCTTCTATAAAATACTTCTGAATTGGCTCCTGCCTGGATTCAAATCTCTGAATTTCCAGATCACTGCATTCAGTAGCTGAGGCTCATGGGCATCAGTATTGAGAGCACATCTGCTACCCAAAAACTACTGTTCGCATTTTGTGAGGATATATGTCAAACCATACAATTTATTGTGGTATTTTTGTCCCTTTTGCAGACTAAAGTAATACATTTTCACAGTAACGTTTAGCTTTGACCTTTGGGATACAAAATAGCCATAACCATCTTGTGAATGCATGTGACTTCCTGTGTCATTACTGTGACCTTTACCCATGACCATTCAGTTGTATCAATCATACCATCATTTCATCGAAGTAGATGTTTGAACTCATGTTAAACAATAGCAATGATGAGTAACCTTTGTATAACTGACGATAAACAACTAAGAAAGGTAATCTGAAATAACTGGTATCTTGCTAACAGTGAAGTGAGAGCAGTAAGATTGCAGTTGCAAAATGTCACCGTGTTTCCACACTCAACTGTTTCTGATTTTTATCCCTTGAGGTCGGTGATGAAATTGTGTTCATCGGTCAGCCCTGCATATTGCATTCATCTTGGCTACAGGACAGTGAGCAACTCAGACTGATACCTTCAGACCTTTAAGTGATTACTTTTCCTTTCTGTCTCTTTATCTGCCCCTGTTTGTCTCAGTTCTTCTCTTACTCTTTCTTGCTCATCTGCTCCATCCACCCCCAGTCTCTCCTCTCGCTCCCTCTCAGGCTTGTGACTTACTGTGTAATGTTGTTGGAAAAAAGCAACACATCTGGTGGTCAGCAAATTATCTATATTTCCTGCAGAGTGTTCCTCAATGTAAATAGTGTATTGGCACAGTGCTTGTGTGTGTGTGTGTATGTGTGTGTGTGTGGCGTGTTCACAGCTCTGCCTTTACAGCTTGTGACCCAAAAACCATGATTGCTGGTCAGGTGCCTGCTGCAGGGTAAAATTAAATGTGGAACTCATGATCAACATTTCAACAATAAAAGACACGCTAATTATTATGCTACATTTTATTTTCTATTCTAATTCAGTGTTTCTCAAAGTGTGGTTCGAGTACCACGAGTGATATGCGGGCTCTCTCGAGTGATACGTGAAAGAATCAATTAATTAAATGCTCAAACTGTGCAGAATGTTACAGTATCTTAAACTCTATCTTTTTAATCCCGTACAGTACATTTGTTAAGTACGGTTCAGTTTAATACATTTGCATTTAATATTTTAGAACGTTTTTTTTTCAAAAATTTAGTTACACTTTTAACTTTTGTCTAATCCATTTTAATTGAATCGTGATTTAAGTAGTTTTTTTTCCCTATTTAAGCACAGTACTGTTCAAACTGTGCATAATATTACAATGGTTTGCAGTACTCTTGAATAAACGGTAGGAATACAACTGAACTTCCGCCTCGTTTTTAAACACTTAACTACTATCTTTCAGTATTTTAATGTTGGTCATTATGGTCGTATTTTTTAAGTGGTACTTGGTGTAAAAGGTTTGAGAACCACTGTTGTAACTCATTCATTAATTGAGTCTTGCATCACTCTGAGTAAATACATACCATGTCAGAGTGCATTTATTGAACATGCTTGATCGGTACTTACCTTTCAAAACATTAGCTCCAACTTGCTATGGAAAATCATGGTGTTTTTTTTTTTTTTTAGCACTAAAAACAGACTTGTATAAAGTACCAGAAAGTAATACTGGACTTAAGTAAAAGTACAAATATCTTTGTTGTAGAACTTTAAGTCACCTTGTAAAATATTACCTGAGTAAAAATCTTTGACATTTGCCATACAGTACTTGTGTATATAAAGTACTGGTAATTTTCTGACCTTACAGTAGTACACAAAACCCTTTTGTCTGGACTAAATTCTCAGTGTCCTGAACCCAATTATTGAACTGGTCTCCCTTGTGGTAGATTTTCCGTACTGCTTATCCTCACTAGGGTCGCGGGCATGCTGGAGTATATCCCAGCTATCTTCGGGCGAGAGGCGGGGTACACCCTGAACCGGTCGCCAGCCAATCGCAGGGCAGCTATAAACAAACAACCATTCACACTTACATTCAACCCTATGGGCAATTTATATTTTTCAGTTAACCTACCATAAATGTTTTTGGGATGTGGGAGAAAACCGGAGTACCTGGAGAAAACCCACGCAGGCACGAGGAGAACATGCAAACTCCACACAGGCTGTGAGGCAGATGTGGTAACCAATCGCACACCGTGCCACCGCTTTTCACCTAGTAAAACACAAATTGCGAACATATTTTCACCTACTAAAATATGTTTGCACTCTGATGCACTTGTGTTGCATAATGGTAAGCACAGATAGCAAAAATGAAACTCAACTGAAGCTCAGGTGTCTCAACATAAATACAGCAAACCAAAATGTATCACAGTTGTGACTAATGATATAATATAAGCCAGTTCAGTGAGAACTGGCTTATATTATATCATTTTACTATGAATAGAAAGAATCAGAAAGACGGAGGCAGAGTAAGAGTAAGCGGTGGTCCAGGAGGAATAGGAGAGAGAGGAGGTTTAAGAGAAAGACCAATTACATATTTCAGTTAAAATATGGACAACGTGTGTCGACCATGTTCTTGCCCACGCTTTGACAATGAGGAAAGCGGAAATGCAGCAAGGACAGCCTCGCCAAAGATTTACTGTGTCCACTAAAGTCAGAAGATTCAGAGACGTGAACAAGTAATCGATATTTTCATTTCATGTTTACAGTATGACTCTATACAGTGCTGTACAAAAAAAATGTGTTTCAATACATAAATTTTCCATTATACTTGGAGGCCTCGTAATTATATGTATATATATTACTACAATTGCTAAACATGATTTTTGTTTTTTTGTATTTAAGGTTTTGAGGGAATGGGTGGAGGTTTCAAGAAATGCGTTTAGCAATTGTGAAAAACTGTAAATGTACACATCTTAAACATTATTGGTATTGTAACGAAAGTATTTTAAAAAGTGAGTGTTTTGATTATGTCCATCCATCCATCCATCCATCTTCTTCACCGCTTATCCTCCGCTGCTGGAGCCTATCCCAGCTATCTTCGGACGGCTTTTGATTATGTATTCATTTAAAATACATTTTCATTTATTAAAAAAAAAATGCATTTATTTAAAGATCTGCGTATTGGTTAATGAGCGTAGTTGGCCTGGCCATCCCATGACGCTGGCAGAGAGAGAGAGAGAGAGAGAGAGAGAGAGAGAGAGAGAGAGAGAGAGAGAGAGAGAAAGTGACCAGGTAAAATAATTGTTATGTGAAGAGATTTAAAGCCCAGCCAGTTTTCTCAATAGTCAGTGAAATATTACTTTAATATAGACTAGCAGTGCACCCATATAAAGACTTACTGATCTCCCTAATGGTACCCCTCGCTTCCGTACAGGCAGTACTGTATTAATTCTTCCATTTGGTGTTCTGTGGTTCACCCATTACATCATCGAACAATTTCTTTTATTTTGTAGTAACGATGAAAAGTATACATTTTATAGAGAAATTAAGTGAAGTAAATAAAATGTTTTTTAAAAAAAAGAAAGGTACAGATACATAAAAATTACAATTACAAAGTATTTATACTCCATTACAGTCACTGATGGTGTAGTGGTACATTCGCCTGACTTTGGTGTGGGTTTAGTTCCCACTCAGTGACAGTGTGAATGTGAGTGCGTATGGTTGTCCGTGTCTATACGTATGTGCCCTACGACCTACGGGTGACCAGTTCAGGGTCTAGTTAGTTATTGGGAATGAATGGGGATTTTGTTGGGTGCAAAAAGTGGAATTGTGGGAAATGTGAACATTTTGTGAAATCAGATAAGTAATGCCCTCCGAGCCGTAATTTTCTGGAACATGTTGAAGTTGGAACGATGTGAATCGGATGTAAAATGCCGATGTAGAAAGCAGTCAAATTATGGGCCAGAATATAAAAGTCGAATAGCGTGCTCTCAGGATTCAAACAATAACAAAGGGTTATGTTATTGTGCTTGTAGTTTGCAGTGGTGTAAAACTGTACTGCATCATACAGCTCGCTTTCCATTATATTGATTCTAAATAACTGAGTTTTCTAATGTATTAGAACTCTTATTATGATGCCTTATACTTATACACAACTGCAAACTACAACTATAATTAAATAAATGTTTGACAGTGTCAATAAAAAAAAGACCACTCTTATTTTTGTAAAGACAAAATATTTGAAACAGCTCTTATACTGAACCTCTTGAGATAGGTGGCTATTTAGTCATAATGTTGGAGATGGCCATATATATTTGTTTCATCTAATAAAAAATATGAGAAACATTAAAGCACGGATGCCAGAGCCACAAATCAAGGGTCGATGCAATTTATCCAAAAGCAAACATTCATTTAATGATTGTTCAAATGTTTTATTGCAAACATGGAGTGCAAACCCTTGAGCTACACTTTCAGTCAACGCCGGTTATATTTGATTGTGAGTATAGCGTTCAACATATTCATATCCCGAAGTGTTGTTGGTAACATAATTTTGTGTGGGAATTGAAATCATCATTGAGTAATAATAATAATGTTGTCATTTGCTAACAGCTAACTGACTGCCTTCCATTGATAGTTTTTCAGCTTTAATGGCGCCATAATCACACACACATCGGAAATGATACCTCACCACATAAACCCCATACATAATTCAAAGTCAGAATTTCCTCATGCTCTAGTAATCTGGTTAAATAATTTGGGATTACATAGCATTTGCTGCACACCAGTAAGGGGATCAGATGCCTGCTCATGAAATGCCCTCTGTTGTGTGGTACAAAGGGCATCTCGGACCTCCATGTATTTGCAGACAGCTAATCTCAGACTGACTTCAGCAATGAACACAAACATGGTTGCATATCTGGGATTCTTTGTTAACAGCTAATAGGAATGTTTATTCCACCCCCTAGGCTGAGATGTGACATCGACTCATGCAGTTTAATGAGGAACCACACTGGGGCGTGGATCGTGATTGGTTGTTAAAAGGAAAAAATTGCCGTGTCAAACAAATTTCACATTAATGACATGTATTTGCAATGGTCATTGAATGAAAAAACTGTAAAACCTGCCAGAATACCTTGTTTTTCTCTTCTATCTACATCCAATGAAATTTCATACTGATGTGTTTGTCTATTTGAAAAAGGCTCTGTCCCTTTTTCCCAATAGTTTCCCCATTACAGTGACAAATGTCTCCATAGTCTAGCTCTTTCCTTTCACTGATATCAGTATTCTTCCCCCGTCAGGGTAAAAAGAGCAGCATTGCTTATTCAGATTGGTCCTTTTGGGGGATTTAGATAGTGGTGAGGTGGCCAGGAGACAGATAAAGTATACAGTATAGAAGGAAAAGAAGGAGGAGGAAAGTGAGAAAAGAGCATTGGAAGAAGGCTGACAAAGGTGGGGTTGAAAGGATACAAAGAAGCCATAAAGGGCACCCCTTCCTCAGAGTCCTCAACCTTGGGATCCCCTGGGAAACTAGAGAGAAGCATTCAAGGGAGATATAGAGGGAAGTCAGATCATTACGCAGAAGGGTGAAAGGTCGCAATAGGGAACAGTCGGAAGATGGAGAGGAGAATAGAGAGGGGCCGGCTGTGGGTCAGTTGGTAGAGCGAGTCGTCCAATAACCCAAGGATCGTTGGTTCAAATCCAGGTTCCAGCTGTCCGCACGTCGAAATGTCCTTGGGCAAGACACTGAACCATCATTTGCTCCCAGTGGGCCTGGC
Organism: Phycodurus eques; assembly: GCF_024500275.1. Classification (NCBI taxonomy): domain Eukaryota; kingdom Metazoa; phylum Chordata; class Actinopteri; order Syngnathiformes; family Syngnathidae; genus Phycodurus; species Phycodurus eques. The sequence continues at coordinate 8,055,356 of NC_084532.1, read as the reverse complement.
AGCGCCTTGTATGGCAGCAGCCGCCCATTTGGGTATGAATGTGTGTGTGAATGGGTGAATGTGAGGCTTTGTAAAGCGCTTTGGGCACTGTGATCGTATAGATAAAGCGCTATATAAGTGCAGTCCATTTACCAATAGTAATGTACTTTATTGGCTGCATTTTTTTATGAAAGTAAGATTTGTGGGAAAAGAAAACATGAAAACAATGACTCTACGCTTTTCCACGTTTAGAATAAAAAATCCAGAAGACACACAACACAAAACCACCCCAGTCCACCAAGTAAAGTCTAATTCTTGTAAGTTTGACAAGATTCATATTATGGAAACTTAATTTTAAGGGTGAAGGAACAAACACAAGTGCCTTCTATCTTGAATGAGGAAGTGATTCAAGAATAATCACTCGTATTTGTTTCTTTAACCTTAAAATTAAGATGGCATAATATACTGTAAAAGATGTCAAACTTAGAAGAATTAGACTTGGTGGACTGGGGTGGTTTTGTGCTGTGTATTCTGTAAATATATTCATTCATTCATACCGCTTATCCTCACAAGGGTCACGGGCGTGCCGGAGCCTAATCTAGCTAACTCTGGGCGAGAGGCGTGGTATACCCACGCAGGCACGGGGAGAACAAGCAAACTCCACACAGGCTAGGCCGGATTTGAACTTGGGTCCTCAGAACTGTGAGGCAGATGTGCTAACCAGTCGACCACTGTGCCGCCTCTGTAAATTTATAAGTAATAACAAAAAATGTCAATAATACATCCATCCATCTATCCATTTTCTGAGCCGCTTCTCCCCACTAGGGTCGCGGGCGTGCTGGAGCCTATCCCAGCTGTCATCGGGCAGGAGGCGGGGTACACCCTGAACTGGTTGCCAGCCAGTCGCAGGGCACATAGAAACAAACAACCATTCGCACTCACGTTCATACCTACGGGCAATTTAGAATCTTCCCTTAACTGACCATTAATGTTTTTGGGATGTGGAAGGAAAACCTACCTGGAGAAAACACACGCAGGCACAGGGAGAACATGCAAACTCCACACAGACGAGGTCTGATTTGAACCCAGGTCCTCAGAACTGGGAGGCAGATGTGCTAACCATTCGTCCACCATGGCCCCTCGAATAAAATAACAAAATAATAATATATGGGAGTCAACGCACACTCGCCACCATTTCAATTTCTAACTGCCCAAAAAACAAAAACACATGCATTGGGCCCTACAGAAACATTATTTGCTTTATTCACTTAAATGACTTCATGAAGAAGCTGTTTGCTGACCATACTTATTGATTGTGTGTGCGTGTGTACTGTGTCTTTCTTTGTGTTACAGTGTCTGGGTGGGCAGTGACATCGGCGACACATCTGTCACGAATCGTAATCAGCACCCCTTTTAGGTGTCGCCGTGACAGTGTGCGGTTGTTGGAATATTCTCTCATTTATGTCCATGTACACCGCTGATATTTACTCTATCTTTATACTTATGACCTTTTGTCGTGTCGCCTTGTGTTATTGTTGCATGTGTGTTACATGTGTTTTTGATGGTCTCGCGTTGTGCATTTGTATTTTACACCCTTGTGTGGTCCTTTCGTTGAATTCAAACTTGTTTTTGGAGATTTTTCTTGGGATCCGCATTCACGGCATGACATTATGAGTTACAAAAAAGGGGTTTTCGCAGCATGTACTGGCTTAACAAATATCAATTTGACATCTTCATGTGTTTGACAGGACTGAAAAATATTCTATTTTAAAGCTACGGGATGCCAAGGGACAATGTTCAGAATCCTGAATCCAGTTCAGAATTAAAAAAAAAAAAAAAGTAACATCACAAGCAGGAAGAGAAATTTCATTCCATGAAGAAGCTACAAACCTTCGCATCTTTTACCCTCTTCTTGTTTTTAATTAGAATTAGCTATGTTTAAAAAAAAAAAAAAACGCATTTTGGCCTCTTTTGCATCAGCTACTCTCCTTCTCCTTTTTCTCCTGTTCAACATTTTTTTCCCCCAACCAGTGTTATCCCAACAGTATTCACATTCAGTAGGCTCGTGATAACTGTATGAATTTGAATGAACAATGTGCGTGTTAAACTGAACCATGCTGAGTCACCACTGCACACTCTCTCACACCTCCACTATTCCCCACAGGGCAGATCATAACATTATCCAGTGCAAAATGAAAATATCCTCATCTAAATGCAAATCATAAACAGCATTTCAATTATTTTCTCACTGTTTCTAATTTCCATTTAGTCACAGGCAACGGTGTGGCTTTTCACTTGCTGAGTATCCTACTGAACTTTCAACTGGCTGTTAATAATTTTGGAACTCAAGAATACTGAGAGTATGTTAGCATATTTGTAAAATGGAGACAACCACAAAACATACAATCTTTAACTTGTCTCATTAGGAAGTATGGTAACTTTCATTATTTATAATTAGTGGTCATAAGGTAGAGATGCACAATGTGTTGGGAAGTGGTGTAGGAATTCCTTAGGAATGAGGTGCTGACCCTAATGCTCACTTTATATTGACACTATCTGAGAATAACAATTTAACAATATGCTTAGTATTGTAGTTGCCATTGCCGTGGCATGGAATGAACTGCATCGGATCATATTATTTAGTTATTTCTAATATACAGTATACAGCGGTCCAGGCCGAGTCAAGGTCTCCTGCAAACCATGGTTAATCGCTGTAAAATGCTGTAAAGTATGTGCGCCGTCACATGGCCTCCCCCACAAGCGACTGTCACGGACTGCATACATACCTGAATTCAGTATTACGGTAGATTTTCTTGTAATCACGTGACCATAATGAGCCAATTAAACAGTTTGTTTTACCGGAAGAGATTTGATGGGTTGATGACACTGTTGAATGTGTCGGGAAATTGACTCAGAAATGGAGGGATGAGGACTTTTTAATTCTTCCAGAAGAAAGTACAATGGGATTATCTCATATGTTCCAAGACCATGGGTTTTATAAAAAACAGAAATGTTAAGTGGCACGGATCCTTCGACTAAACATATCCACTGAACTCAGAGGGCAGAACATGCAAGAGAAGCAAACCAAGAGCTCAGTACAGCCGAGGTAAATGACTGACAACCCAGCAAAGAGAAAATGAATGTTTGCTCCGCATAGCGGGGATTTTGGAGCAACATATAAAAGCTTCAGGCTGACATTTTTTGGAGATTCCAGTGGGTCCCGCGGGATGGGATTGAATTTCACTATTAATCGCAGGATTGGGCAGTGGCGGGAGCGAAAGTCACCGGGAGAGGCGGGAGCAGGAACGAAAGTCACCTGGAGCGGGCGTGATCAGAGTAGGAGGAGTGGGATTCTGTAAAATATTGGCTCGGGATTGGGAGGGAATAGGATAAATATCCATGTAGTACGAGTGAGCGGGATTTTATTTTAAACACTCACTCAGGATTGGGAGGGAGTGGGATCAATCTCTCTGGGAGTAGGAGGGGGCGGGAGTCAAACCCCACTCCTGTGTCAGCCTCTAACGCAAGCCTTTTGTGACATTTTGGTCGTAATGTCTTAATGCAGGCGCTAAGATGTTGCTCGAAAGCAAGAATTTTATTTTTTTTTACTTGAAAGGTGCAACGCAATGTGTAAAATGCACCTGTTCTGATTTACTTGAAAGTTAGGCTTCATTTGCCTATTCAGTATTACTTGAAAGTTTGGCGTGAGGCGCTTGTGCAGCTTTGTATACCAGCTTTTCTTTTTGAGGTGCAGGCATCACAATACAATTTGTACACTGCAAAAATGATTTCTATGTAAAAAAAAAAAAAAGACTTGTTTCTGGGAAATTATTCTTATTTTAAACCTAAAAATAAAAATAATCTTGATAAGAAATTCTAGCAAATTTCTAGCAAATTTTAAGATATAATTGCTCATAACAAGCAACAATCATGGGTTGCACAAGGGTTTGCATAAAATCTATAACAGAAGAGCAACTTTGTTCTTGTTTTAAGAAGTTCTCAATTTAAGAAATTAGGGAATTACACAATTTGAAGTTTGAATTCATCTTTTTTTCACACAAAACAACTAAATTTGAATCACTGTTGAATTAAAACTACATGACTTATGAATGCATACCATGAAAATTCAGTTTAACCTATTTCAGAAAAAGGTGGTCAAATATTTACCATGTGGTATATAGTATAATTTTTTTTCAACTTGTTCTTCTAAATGAATGTACACAGACATTTTTGGAGGCAGGTACTCAAGCCCAAAAAGGCACACATCGCCAAAATTATTCATACAATTAGGGAAATAAAACAGTAGTCTATGTATTATATAATTATTTCTGTTAACATAATCAATACAGTCAGTAATACAACTATTAACAAAGGAGGTGAAGAGACGCCGCATTGAATATAAAAAGTCTACACATCCCTGTTCAAATGGCAGGTTTATGTGATGCATAAAAATTAAAGATAAATGACTTTAAAACTTTTTTTTCCCCATCCATCCATCCATCCATTTTCCTCCGCTTATCCTAGGTTGGGTCGCAGGGGCAGCAGCCTCAGAAGGGAAGTCCAGACTTCTCTCTCCCAAGCCACTTCGTCCAGTTCTTCTGGGGGGATCCCGAGGTGTTCACAGGCCAGCCCGGAGACATAGTCTCTCCAGCGGGTCCTGGGTCGTCCCCGGGGTCTCCTCCTGGTAGGATGTGCCCGGAACACCTCACTCGGGAGACGCCGAGGAGGCATTTTTTTCCTCACTATTAGTTAATTATGCGTGTACCTGTTCCTGTAACTCAACAGAAAAAAATCCAATATTTTAAGAGGTAAAGTAAATAATAACTGAGATAAAGTGGTTGCACATGCCCTCTTATAAATGGAGATGTAGACTGACATCTGCCGCACAGTTTTGAGGACCGGGGTTCAAATCCCACCCCCGCCTGTTTGGAGTTTGCATGTTCTCCCCGTGCCTGCCTGGGTTTTCTCCGGGCACTCCGGTTTCCACCCACATCCCAAAAACATGTGTGGTAGGTTGGTTGAAGACTCTAAAGTCCCACCATTTCCACCAGTTTTCTTTATTTAGCATATACTGGGAAATCTAATTTACCAGGAAAAGCCTCAGTGACCACAAACATTGTTGCATCTATATAAAAGAATGACATTTTAAAATATTATCGTTTTTATGTATTTTAGGTTGGCGGCACGGTGGCCGACTGGTTAGAGCGTCAGCCTCCCAGTTCTGATGACCCGTGTTCAATCCCCGGACCCGCCTGTGTGGAGTTTGCATGTTCTCCCCGTGCCTGCGTGGGTTTTCTCCGGGCACTCCAGTTTCCTCCCGCATCCCAAAAACATGCATGGTAGGTTAATTGAAATCTCTAAACTGCCCGCAGGTGTGAATGTGAGTGCAGATGGTTGGTTGTTTGTTTGTATGTGCCCTGCGATTGGCTGGCAACCAGTTCAGGGTGCACCCCGCCTCCTGCCCGATGATAGCTGGGATAGGCTCCAGCACGCCCGCGACCCTAGTGAGGAAAAGCGGCTCAGAAAATGGATGGATGGATGTATTTTAGGTTACTTCAGAAAAAGTCAAATTTTAGGGTGATAGAATAACAGGGTATTTTTATTACTGTCAATTGTCAAAACATGTCAAATTTGACTCGACCAGTATGTAAGCATGAATAACTGAGACAGGTCTCATGTACCTTCAACCATTTTTAATTGTCTATTTTGTCACTGTAGTTAAATTTGTGTTGTATGAGCATACACTAACATGTACATCATCATACATCACTGCTTGGTGAATTTCAATGAGGTCAAGCTCGCACTGACATGGTATATATATGCACTGGCATTGGCAGATATCCAATACATATCAGATTTTTATCCACATTTGGAAGAGGCTTGATTCAGAGCATATCTGATATAACATTAGTTTATTTATGCTGCCATGATGCATGTCCGAATTCTTTCTCTTGAGAGCAACAAATTGTAATTGTGTCACTTGAAGTATCCAGTGTAAATTCAGCCTAAATGTCCACAGAGGGACCAGAAGCCAGATGTCATGACACCAACAGTGTACAATGTTTCTCAACCCAACACACAGGGGATGATAAGTCATTCAGAAGGGATTAAAGTGGTGAGCAACATATTAATGAAGTGAGATGCAAAGTAAGCTATAGCGACGACATGGCTTGTATTCAATCAAGCATTTAAATGGAATTAAGAACAAGAGGATAAAGACTGAAAATTAAGATTACTTCTAAGCCTTCAGTCAAAGCAGTAAACAGCACCAGAAAGACATAATCAAGAATACACTTGTTTTTAAGAGAGAAAAAAAAGGAAGAAATAATGAATCATTCCTCACTTTTTAAATATTTTATGATTTCAAGAGAAGATTTCAACGCATGATGGACCCTAGGGAATATAATTCTTCATTCTTTCTTCAAATATCTTTTTATGATTGGAAGTGGAGAGCTGCTGACTGAAAAAAATAAGACTAAGCCACTTACTACATTCTGTTGCATGAGAGTGCGTGCATCATAAATTTGAATGTTGACTAATTGATGTATTTTGTATTTATGTATATGTTGATGAGAGGGATTAAATATGAGATCCAGATGATGTTAGAGGACAAATACAAACACAGTGGTGGGTATTCTCCACAAGGGTTATGTTGAAAAAAAAAAAAAATCTACCTTGCAGATTAGGTTTAAGGATTTAGACAGCAAGAATTAAGTTCTGGTTTGTTCTTCTCCTGAATCCATCATTTGCTATTTGATAGGGGTCAGCATTGACCACCATGTTGCCCCTGCTGAGTCCAACAAAGGGTGATTAAAATAGGACAAGTACAGCTTTAGCTTTCTTATCTCTTAAACCCTTTGGATGTATTGAAGAAAAGAGCTGTTATAAGATAGACAGAGATATGTCTCCTGTTTACCTATGATGTTGTCAAAATCTCTTTTAAAGTAGAAATTTGTCAATAACAACCTAGACCAAGCCATTTTTAGTAAAGCATCAAATGATCAAATATCATTATAATGACTTGTATTGTGTGAGTGAATGTCAGGCTCTATGTTTGTGTTGACACCAGAAGAGATCATTTCTGTTTTCTTTGTTACAAATTTTGCTGTGACCGGGTCTTGGTTTTATGTTATCTGGAGTTTTATGTTTTCCCACATGTCTCTTCGTGACTTTCCTGTTTGCTTGTCATGTCTCTCTCTCCGACTGGTCTGGTCTTCATTCTTGCTGCAGCTGTTACAATGACAATAAAGACACTCATATACCCTTTTTTATTCTTATTCAGTGCTGCTTTCCTTGTGTCAGTGAATCAGTTCTCTGCAGCAATTCATGTCTTGTCCAGATGTGCCTCTTTGTCTCGTTGGTGTGTAGGCATTCTGTTCCTTCTTTCCTTTCACTCAGGCTGTTCGGAATCACTTCCTATCTTCTATATACATTGCATGTACAATGAATTCACCATTTTATTGTGTTGTTCAAAAGTGTTATTTGTATAGGTCATCCCTTACATAGTATATTTATTGTATCCCACAATGCATCTTGAAAAGTAGAGAACAAGTGCCCCTTTTTCATTGTACCAGTTCTACTCCCAACCCGCCTGGTTGCGCCCTGTTTGGTTGCTTTTCCATTTTTCGAGGCCAGGCGGTGACAATAGAACCGTTCCTCCGAACTTCCTCCGACCCAGTGACCATATAAATAGTATATAAAGCATCAAATGTTGTGTTTTACATCAATACTTAACAATATTCATAATGTACAGTATAATGCGCCTGTGTATGAAAAAGCGAAGCTTGTGACCAGAATGTACACGACCGTACGTACATGCTGGTTACGTTCAAATCAATGGAGCCAGCGAGCCTCCTTTTCAACTCTCGCTTTTTATTCTGCTCCTTAACTATTAATCTATCTTTTTATGGTTTAAGAAATGTGAAAAAGTGCAGTATGCTGAATACACTGCATCAAACGCCTATACAGGCTTGCTGTTCAGGGCATCTACTTGCGCAATCCCTCATGTGCGGGGGTGCATTAGCAACTCTACAAGATGGTCTGGTCCAGTCGGGTGCGACCACATCACGCAGTGTGCGCCAGGCTTAAAGTAGCTTTTCTTCCGTGGTTGACTGAGGAGGTGGGGTCGTTTTTGCCAGGCAAGGCCAAGCAATCGCTGAGGCAGAGCCCAGCCAGGCCGTTCTGGAACTTGTAATGGAAAAGCGGCTAATGATGCTCACAAGAAAAATCTAATACTGTACATCCCATGGTGTCAATAAAAAAAAAAAGATTTTCGGTTTCCGGGGTAGGGAGTAGGGAATGAGTGACTGATGCCAAAAACAGCCTGTCTGGATTTTGTCATAGGTGATGAAACTTGTTGTATGTTCTATGGTGGTAAGTCTGTCCCATGTTTAGTTCCTACTCATAGTATCTGTTTTTGGACTTAGACATATGACTATCATTTATGATCCTGCTCGTCAGTATTTTTTCTTCCTTTCTTTCGAAAATAAACATTTTTCGAGATTCTCCTGCACTTGTACCAAGCCTTGCCTGCTTCCCTGCGCTTTGGTCCACCTGCTTTTTGCCTTCACTCCAACATAACTAAACCCTGTGACAATTAAATAACATTGCCATGAAGGTAGAAACTATTACATTTTCTCTTGGTAACATTGAGAGATTTAAGTGCATGTTTTAGCATGATCCTCGGTTTTACAGTGATTCAGGAATTTATGGTTGTAAAAACATTCTGGCATAAACAACTAGTGGGTATCTTATGTCGTGCACAATGTTGTGCTGATCCAAATTAGTATTGCTCTGCCTTGTTGGCAGTCTGCTCTACATAGGGCCATTCTGGTTGGTTTTGTTTGGTTCTGCTGGTTTAGTAGCTTTCCCAAAGACTTCCTTGTTTTGTTATTGTAATATAGTTTGCAGTGGACAAATCTGGCTTGGTTGATTACATACAGTGAGCCCTTGTGCTACAGGGTATGCTAAAAACACATCTGCCTCAAAACAAACCTATTTAGCCCACACATCAAGACCCGTTTTGCAGCTTTAACAGCAAATTCACCTCGTGTAACTTAATACATGTTCCTGTTTCTTGAATGAATGGTTTGTTGCTAAAATTGGGTCAGAGGCGTGTTCCTTGTGGATTGCTCAGAAGACTGAGGAACCATTTGTTTCATTCAGTAAAGTCCCCAGATGACTGATTGTTGATTATTTTGTTTTGGAAAAACCCTGGCCATATGGTGTTTGGGAAGTGGAGTGAATCTCCAATACACAAAGCATGGAAAGGTGGAGGGCAAGCTGTGACTAGTTGCAAATACAAAACAGTGCTGTTACTAGCAGGAGCACATTTACAGCATTAATTAAAACTACAGAAGATGCTTACAAATACAGTCGGTACGGAAAGTTTTCAGACCCCCTTAAATTTTTCACTTCGTTATATTGCAGCCATTTCTTAAAATCATATAAGTTAATTTTTTTCTTCATTAATGTACACACATCACCCCATATTGACAGGAGAAAAACGTAATTGTTGAAAGTTTTGTAGATTTATTAAAAAAGAAAAACTGAAATATCACACAGCCATAAGTATTCAGACCCTTTGGTGTGACACTCATATATTTAACTCGGGTGCTGTCCATTTCTTCTGATCATCCTTGAGATGGTTCTACATCTTCATTGGAGTCCAGCTGTGTTTGATTATACTGATTGGACTTGATTAGGAAAGCCACACCCCTGTCTATATAAGAGTTTACAGCTCACAGTGCATGTCAGAGCAAATGAGAATCATGAGGTCAAAGGAACTGCCTGGAGAGCTCAGAGACAGAATTGTGGCAAGGCACAGATCTGGCCAAGGTTACAAAAAATATTCTGCTGCACTTAAAATTCCTAAGAGCACAGTGGCCTCCATAATCCTGAAATGGAAGACGTTTGGGACGATTAGAACCCTTCCTAGAGCTGGCCGTCTGGCCAAACGGAACAATTGGGGGAGGAGAGCTTTGGTGAGAGAGGTAAAGAAGAACCCGAAGATCACTGTGGTTGAGCTCCAGAGATGCAGTCGGGAGATGGGAGAAAGTTCTAGAAAGTCAACCATCACTGCACCCCTCCACCAGTTGGGGCTTTATGGCAGAGTAGCTTGATGGAAGCCTCTCCTCAGTGCAAGACACATGAAAGCCGGCATGGTTTGCTAAAAAACACCTGAAGGACTCCAAGATGGTGAGAAATAAGATTCTCTGGTCTGATGAGACCAAGATATAACTTTTTGGCCTTAATTCTAAGTGGCATGTGTGGAGAAAACCAGCAACTGCCCGTCACCTGTCCAATACAGTCCCAACAGTGAAGCATGGTGGTGGCAGCATCATGGTGTGGGTGTGTTTTTCAGCTGCAGGGACAGGACTAGTTGCAATCGAAGAAAAGAGGAATGGGGCCAAGTACAGGGATATCCTGGACGAAAACCTTCACCAAGAGTGCTCAGAACCTTAGACTGGGCCAAAGGTTTATATTAAAAAAAAGCAATGACCGTAAGCACAAAGCTAAAATACAGAAGGAGTGGCTTCATACTGTTTTTGAATGGCCCAGACAGAGCCCTGACTTAAACACAATTGAGCATCTCTGGAAAGACCTGAAAATACCTGTTCACCAACGTTAACCATCCAACCTGACAGAACTGGAGAGGATCTGCAAGGAGTAATGGCTGATGATCCCCAAATCCAGGTGTGGAAAACCTGTTGCATCATTCCCCAAAACTCATGGCTGTGTTTGCTCAAAAGGGTGCTTCTCCTAAATACTGAGCAAAGGGTCTGAATACTTATGGCTGTGTGATATTTCAGTTTTTCTTTTTTAATAAATCTGCAAAAATTTCAACAATTCTGTTTTTTTCTGTCATTATGGGTTGCTGTGTATACATTAAAAATGAACTTAAATGATTTTAGCAAATGGCTGCAACATAAGATAACTGTATGTGCCAGTACCTTATATAAGGTTATATAAGGTTGTCTTGCTCTTGCTCACATATGCTGAGGAACAGGTACAAAAGATGCACAGGACACAAAACATTCACTACTAAGGGGAAACTTGAAGTGACTGAGACAACAGTAACAATGAACCAACACAGACTGAAAGAAACAAGTGAACTAAATACAAGCAAACTGACAAGATCACGAGCCACACCTGGACAAGACAATGTTGCTGGAGGAAGCTGATTGGAAGACACAAGGAGCAGGGCTGACAAGAACAGGTGGGGATGAAAACCTGATGACTACACATGATATACAGGTATGAAAAAGGGATACAGGGAAAATATGACATAACATGAAACAAAACTTTTTTGGCAAGTGCTATGATCTTCAGAGATGCCACAAGTGGCTTTCAGTATAAGAAACTGTCAAGATCATGTTAATGTAGTTTAACCATGAGAATCCTATAAACATAGACAATCATGCTTATACTACACTGCTGCCATATACTGTAAATGTAACATGTTTTTATTGTTGCTGTTTTTGTTCATCTTTGATCATGGCACAAGCATCTTGTATAATTCTGAATGTTTCTTTCATCATAGTCTTAAGTATTGAAGACAGTGAGCTCAACTGCGCTAAAATGGGAAAGAAAAAAAAGTACAGGGAACAATAAACATGGTAAATACACTACAGCATATGAACCTTCACAAAGGGATCATTGCAGTGTTAGCAATACTGTATAGAGATGAGCAATCTGATTAGATGCTTATAAGTGCCATGAGACGTGATGATTACTTTTCTTTCCATGATCACCTTTGATTTTCACATTTCAGAACCAGTTAGTAATTGGACTGAGAAAAGTAATAAAACAGTTACTAAGCTTTTGCACAACAGCATTATTGAGAATTCTCGTCCATGAGCATTCACACAGTTTTCATGACAGGGATGCAGTCCTATGTGTGGTGAACTTTTGTCATGTACGGTAAGTTATGAAATCAAACAAGTGTTTTTTAAATCACAGTTGCTGGACAAAGCTCAAGATATATAACTACATATTAGTGCAGTTAGCTGCCTTTTTGAGGACAGCTCAATACAGTAACACAATTGAACAATTGAGTGCTTGGTCTAAAGCTCAGATCTGAATGCATACAGTATTTACTGAGCATGATGCAAATGACTGAAATGGGGCAATGTTTCCGCTGGTGCAAACAACTGAATATACAGTATGGGTGTATATGCATGTTTGATGTTTGGTTGGATTGCTTTGTGGATGCTGTATAGAAATACACAAACAACAAAGTGGATGTGTCACTGTGTTGACACAGATATCAGCCTAATGAGGAAAACGAGGCAGTGCAGGGAAATGAATTAAAATACTAAAAGTAGTGTAAAAAATAAATAAATCACAAGGTCATTTTTTTTAAGCTTCTAAAATGTAGTCCACATGTCTCTACGTCAGCCAGGAGATTCTGGTTTGAGTTTTCATGTTCTTCTAGTGCTTGCATGGGTTCAATCAAAACATGCATGGAAGGTTGATTGGAGACACGAAGCTGAATGTGAGTGGGAATGGTTGCTTGTCTAAAAATGCTGTGTGATTGAGTGGTGACCAATACATTGCACACTCCGCCTCTTGCCCAAAGTCAGGTGGGATGGGCTTCGGCTCCACTAAACCTACCGTGAACAGGATATCCAATAAATATCAAGAAAATCAATGCATTTTGTTTAGTAATTGTATAATATTATCATAGCGGCGAATTTCCTCAGTTCTGCTTTATTTGAGCCCACGTGGAATACCTCCTGGTTCAGGTTGAACCAAACCATAGCAACACATTTATGTTAACAGGTTCCACCATTAGTAGTTACTGAGACACCTTTGTTCCCAAATCAGGACATCTATTAACAAAAACTCACAATAATATTTTTGTTCAAGATGGCACACAACCGAGTGCTCGCCTCGGAAACACGCTCTCTCGTACTTTCTATATTTTTGTGTTTTTCATTCGTCTTCGGAGACGTGACGTGACTTAGTTACACAAGACGGCGGCATGGTGAACGATCAGGAAGCATATCTGCCTCACAGTTCTGAGGACTGGGGTTTCAAATCCCGGCCCCGCCTGTGTGAGTTTGCATGTTCTCCCCGTGCCTGCGTTGGTTTTCTCTGGGTACTCCAGTTTCCTCCCACATCCCAAAAACATGCGTGGTAGGTTGATTGAATACTCTAAATTGCCGGTAGGTGTGAATGTGAGTGCGAATGGTTGTTTGTTTATATGTGCCCTGTGATTGGCTGGCGACCAGTTCAGGGTGTTCACCACCTCTCGCCCGAAGATAGGTGGGATAGGCTCCAGCACGCCCGCAACCCCAGTGAGGATAAGCGGTACAGTAAATGGACAGTTGGGCTTACACAAGGGAAGACAAGGGAGTCTACTAGGGACTTTCGTTCGCCAACTTTCACAAATCCCCTCAGTTTTTTCTCGGGAGTTTCTCGCCGGTGGAATGATGATATTTATTTTTTAATGTTTTTATTTTTGACAATTGTGCAAATGGTGCAGTCTTCTAGCAATTGAGAGCAGTTTGAAATGAATAATAGAGCAATAGTCTGGTACAGTAACCATTGTGCAAATGGTGCAGAGACTTAAACAAATTTAAGCAGTTTAAAGTGACAAGTAGTGCGATAATCTGGAACAGTGTCAATTGTGCAAATGGTGCAGATGCTTCTCAAGCACATGAGTGGCTTGTTTTTGTCCTACTGCCCAGTGCATAATTACCATAATTGAGTTGTAGGTATATACAAGGAAATCCTCACCTCTTGTCTGGCCGCTTCGCCGCTGCACTATGGCGGCTACGAGATTTAGTTCTCTTGCTGGTGGTTGAGGTCCCGATTGTCGTAGGAAAAATAGTTGTCACCGCAGCTGGTTTCAGCCTCTGCATAACTATACCTGTGTATCCAATTCTTTCTGCTAAGTCTTTCTCAAAACACACTGGTTTGAAGTGATCAGCACGGAGTTTGGAACACTTGCTAGGCACCCATAGCTTACCATGTTTCTTCCCCTGTCGACTGACTTTCCCTATACACTGGTCACGTATTTCTTTTTCACTTGGAAACCCAAAAAACTCTTGCCACTGCCTGAACCATTTGTACAACCCAATGCTACACAATAAACCATCATGACATCGCTATATCATACGACAACAAATATACAAGGACAGGAACAACAGCATGGAACAACACCACACAACGCCGAATGAACAGGCTGTTTGGCTCGTGTTACGTCACAGCGCTGGATAGAGCCAAAGACCGGAAGGCGCTGGATGCAAAAAGCAGAAGACGTGTTCAGAATCATATTTATCAATTTTATATCTGCTGTATAATCACTTCGAAATGGCAGATGTATAATCACTTCAAAATGGTAGCTGTGGTTTGTAAAGGTGTTCTCGAGTTATCAAGAAAATGTTGATCTTTGTCCTCTGACCTTTATGTTTGGCAGTGAACCACTGCTTATTGTTATTGAACATGCAAAATGTCTTTGTTAGTACACACACATCTTCATAGAAACTGATATAGGAGGTAACAGTGTCCGTATATACATCCAGGTTGCCAGTTGAAGTTTCAAAGACACTCAAATCTGTGCAGTCTAAACAGTCTTGAAGTTCTAACTTTGCTTCCTATGTCCACTTCTTACTACCACAGGCTTCGCACATTTAATTTTTTTCTGTATGTTGCTATTAAGTGAATTAAGCAGTGGTCAGACAAGCCCAGAGCTGCGCGGGGGATAGCACGGTATGCATCAGTTACTGGCAGTAATTAATTATTGAATATACAGTATCTATATAGAACCACATTAATCACTGATGGTGTAGTGGTACATTCGCCTGAACGGTGCAGGCAGCGTGGGTTCAGTTCCCACTCAAAGAGGGTGTGAGTGTGAGTCTGAATGGTTGTCTATCTCTATACAGTATGTGCCCTGCGACTGACTGTTGACCAGTTCAGGGTATAGTCTGCCTTTCGCTTGAAGTAAGCTGGGATAAGTTCCAGTACTTCATGACCGTGAATAGGATAAGTGGTGTAGAGAATACAAATTCGATACGTGCCTCTATGGCCCCTGACTTGGGAAAATATGAGGTGTAAAGCCAGACATCAAACTCATTCTAATGTATAGTAGACAGGGGCAAATGAGTGACTCAGTTTCTCAGACATTCCCAATTTGTTGTACCTAATGTATCTTTAATCGATCACTAATTGTGTGAATGCATGTGTAAGTGTTGGGGCAGCAGAGCTCATCTCTCCACTGATGGGGATAAGCAATGGATTTAGCAGTGTGCCAGGGCACAGTTCCAATTATCTACCCTCATTCACTCTCTCTCCTAACCCCACCCTCCCTTAACATTAGCCCCAGAATTGGGGCTTGGAAATTTGCCATTGGATTCAATCCACTTTTACTAATATTTGGTCCGAGTATTTGTGTATTGCAGTAGGTTTAATCTAGAACTGGCATGAGGAATAGAAAACACTTACATTTTTGTGTTATTTGTTGGAGGCAGAATTGGTGCTTTTCTTTGGAATGGAGGCAAAGATGGTATTTTAAGTGGAAAATAGGTGGTGTATACACTGCCTCATCTATTAAGGGATGGTCTTTCTACCTTCATGTCGTAGATGGCCTATCTCACACCTCTTTCAAACCATCTGTTTTCCCTGTACAGAATATGCATGATTTTGTCCTCAGAAGAGTGTTGCTTCTCTTGGAGGTGCAGGTAGACAGCTGAATCTTGACCTGAGGAGTTTGCCCGTCTGTGTGTCACTCAGTGCATCTGACCACATACATTTCTGGGTATGGGGTGTCTGGTCTTTGGGTTGTATCAGCCTTTCTCTCAGGGTGTTACCAGGTTTGAAGTGTAATGGAATGTTACATGTTGAAAATCCCGAGTTTCTCAGAAAGACCTGATACATACTGAATGAGAATATTCTTGCGTCTGTCACTCTTTTCTTTCTCATATACGTTGCTCCTGTGCCTTCTGAAATTAAATGCACTTTTCACAAACAAATTATTTAAAACACATTCCTCCATTAGCACTTTTCACCAAGAACATAGCATTAACCAGGGATTTTTTATTTTAATTTTAAAGAACACGCCACACAATACTGACACATTTTTTTTCATAATCGAATAATTGCATATTAAATTTTGTGTGATACTACACTTGTGTAATCTACAGTTTTAAATACCATTCCAGGACTTAAAAGTCTTACATTTTCTCCAAAATGGATGGCGCCTTATGTGTGCACCGAGTTCCAAAATATGTTAATGTTGTGTGACTTTGATGAGCGCTCCGCTTGACTGACTGGGAGCATTGGGAGCAATGGATTAATGATCAAAGAACAGCCGGGAGAAGCGTCTCTACAGTCACCATTCGACTGAGTGCTCTCAAACACTGAGTGTTAGACTCTCAGTCGAATGGTACAGAAGAATAACGCTTGCAGAAGAAATTAAAATCAAACATTTTCAAGGAGGTCCGTCTTGGTGCTTTCATTTTATGAAACGGCGCCATTTATACATCAATCGCAGGGCGAGTTACGCCACCATATGTGAATGGATTGTGGATGCCTGGGCTAAGGTATCTGCTTTGATTGTTGTCCGAGCTTTCATGAAAGCCGGCACCATTGCTGAACAGCCCCCCGGCAATGAGACTGACTCCGACAATGACGAGGGGGAACCCAGCATGTTTGATGGAGAATTTGCCCAGCTGTTCATTTCGGATACAGAAGATGAGGACTTTGATGGCTTTATGGATGAGGATTGAATTTACAAAATTACACATCCGAGACTTACGAACGGCCTCAGCAACCAGTAGATGGTATGAAAGGTACGCCCATCTTTCACCAGTTCTCAGGATGACAAAGGCCACGACAATTGCATTCCAAAATAAAAGACTATGACTTACATTATTATTATTATTATTATTATTATTACACAAGTCAAATATGCTCAGGGTGGACACGGTCAAAACAACAAACAAAAAAAGTCTATTAATTGTTTTTCTAAAATTCCTTCACCCAAATTAATGACAATCAAACAGGTCTTTTCCTTCAGACAAACATGAACGTAGAAAAACTGGAAAGAAAAATGGCTCCTCATCCCTGCAGCTATCTGGACTGCTTTCCTAATTAATGAGAAACATACAATTAAGGTCAAAACGTTTAAACCACAGTCATGGACAAATCGGCTAAGTAGAGACAGAACCAGGATGCACGGTGCAGTTGGAAGTTGGGCCAAAAGAAGAGGAAGAATTTTATACTGTCTCACCAGTCACCTGCCAGCACCTGAGAAACACAAAAACACAGGTCAAGGGTGCCAGCACCACCCTCAGGCAGGGAGGGACAAGAGCACAACAAAAATAACAAGAGCACAACAAACATAATCACAATGACTCTGGACCTTAACAGAGACGTTACTATTTTACCAAGTTAAATCACAATCGACCAACAAAGAGATGCAAACATGGACTTCAAGGTGAAAACAATCTAAAGGTATTAAATAATGTAAAATTAAATTAATCATGGTGTTTTCCCCAATGAATATACAATATATTTTTGAAGAAACAGACTTTATTATTTTAAACAGCAAACGGAAAATAACATCTAAAACACATTTTATTACACTGCATACTATATTGCTATAAGTGGCAGACCTCAATCTAAAGTATTTTAAGTGTTTGAGTGTCAAGCACTGTATGCAAATTAGGATAAAAATAGAAACGTAGCATATCACGATCATTGTCACTTTCATCATAATGGATGAAACTCCTTGCCTCCAACTTTTTCTTACATCCAAGCAATACAGAGACCAGAGCGTGACGATGGAAAGCAGTGGGTGGGTGATAAGAGAGCCAAAAGTGGTAATGGAGAGAAGAGGCAGGAAAAGAGGTCATAATATTTATGGAGAGGTTTGGAATTTTGATGACAGTTTGGCAGAGGCAGGAAAAATAGAGAAGGGGACAATTATGATGAATAATTAAACAGGGTATCATGAGTTTGGAAAGTTAAAAGTGGAATGAAGGATATGAGAAATATAGATCATAAGAACCTAGCCATGCAGGGGAGAGTGATTAATAGATAGCCAGATATTGGAACTGAGAGAGCAAATACATTTGTAAACTAAAGCAGAAGCTACAGCAGAGAAACAAGATGTCAAGGAAACAATTACTACAATGCTAGACAGCTTGTAATCCAAAGAGAATTTCTTCTTACGCGATTCCTAATTCACTGAAAATGAGATCTGGGAGAATAAAATTGCTTCCTATATTCTACTGTAACCAGTCAATTAAAGTTGATGGGACCCATTGGACTATCTCTGAAGTAGGGTTGGGCATTGAGAATCAAGAACTGACTGGAACCAGGTCTAACGTTCCGATTTTACCGGAACCGTTCAAATTTAAAATTTCAGTTCCCAGTTTCGATCCATAGTGCTCCTGCCTTAGGGACGAAAACAACGAAAAAGAACACGCACGAAGACATGCTTGTGCCCAACGAGGGTGGCAGCCAACAAAAGTGTCTCTTAACTTTGTTAAAATGACTTTGTTAAAATGAATGACCAGTTTCCTCAGTGCAACAGTTGGAATAAGATTATATTGTACAAAGGAGGCTTTCACAATGTGTAGCGCTGTGAGTCTCAGCCTATGCCGCGCGGAGTTTCAGTCATACCCTTCAAAATAAAAGACAACAAGCTTAAAACAGGACGTTAGTTAAAACTTGCACATATAAAGCATTAGACATGATTAAACAGTGCCAAATAACTATGCTATATTTAACTTTAGCTGAAACATTAATTAATGAATATTAAGTCAATTGGGTTAGTTCCACACACGTTGCCTTTTAGTTAATATGTTTGATATTGATACTGGTTATAAAGACCCCCGAGTCAAATGTTCATTTTAGTCTATGCTGCGGCCGGCTAAGAAAATTGATGTTCATAATTTGGACACCCTTTATTTAAACCATGCAAAGTTTTTGACCCAGCCAGGAATTGAGAATTGCTTGGAACCGGAATCGGAACTGGAATCGCTCAACTTCAAACGATGCCCAACCCTAGTCTGAAGTATATTCGTACAATATAATTAAATACGCCCTTTGTCAAATTGCTTGACCAAGCCGTGCCTTATTCAAAAGGTTTGGAATAAATTTAATTTTTTAAAGATAGAATTTGTCCTTTCTCAACAAGTTTAGTGTGGTGGGGAAGCATGGGACTTGCAATGTTGAGTCTGCATGTTCTCACTATGTTGACATGGGATTTAGTTCCATCCATCCATGGGATTTAGTTCCATCCATCCATCCATCCATTTTCTACTGCTTATCCAAGGTTGGGTCGCAGGGGCAGTAGCTTTAGCAGGGATGCCCAAACTTCCCTCTCCCCAGCCACTTCATCTAGCTCATCCGGGGGGATCCCAAGGCGTTCCCAAGCCAGCTGGGAAACATACTATTTCCAGCGTGTCCTGGGTCGTCCCTGGTCCCTTCCCTGTGGGACGTGGCCGGAACACTTCACCAGGGAGGCGTCCAGAAAGATCCTAATAAAACATTTGAGGCACGGTGGACGACCGGTTAGAGCATCTGCCTCACAGTTCTGAGAACTGGGGTTCAATCCCCAGCCCCGCCTGTGTGGAGTTTGCATGTTCTACCCGTGCCTGTGTGTTTTTTTTCCGGGCACTCCGGTTTTCTCCCACATCCCCAAAAACATGCATGGTAGGTTAATTGAAGGCTCTAAATTGCCCGTAGGTGTGAATGTGAGTGCGAATGGTTGTTTGTTTATATGTGCACTGCGATTGGCTGGCAACCAGTTCAGGGTGTACCCCGCCTCCTGCCCGATGATAGCTGGGATAGGCTCCAGCACTCCCGCGACCCTTGTGAGGATAAGTGGCTCAGATAATGGATGGATGGATGAATAACATTTGGTATTTGGTGGGATAACCCTTACTTGCAATAACTGCATCAAGCCTGCGACTTCACCAGACTGTTGCATTCTTCATTTGAAATGATTTCCAGGCATGTACTGTAGCCTCTTTCAGTTCTTGTTTGTTTCTGGGGGTTTCTCCCTTCAGTCTCCTCTTCAGGAGGTAAAATGCATGCTCTATTGGGTCAAGGTCCGGTGATTAATTTTTTTCCCCCTGATGAAATCCTTTGTTGTGTTGGCAGTGTGTTTTGGGTCATTGTTTTGTTGCATGATGAAGCTTCTCCTGATTAGTTTGGATGCATTTTTCTGTATATTGCCAGACAAAATGGTTTTGTAGACTTCAGCATTTGTTCTGCTGCTACCATCATGAGTTACGTCATCAACAAAGACTAGTGAGCCCGTTCCAGAAGCAGCCATGCTAGCCCATGCCATGCCATTACCTCCACCATGCTGCACAGATGAGCCTGTGTGTTTTTGGATCATAATAAGATTATTTCTTTCTCCATACTTTGGCCTTTCCATCACTTTGGTAGAGGTCAATCTTGGTGTCATCACGCAATAAAGTCTTCTTCGAACAGCGGATTGTGATACCGTCACCCCTGCCCTGTGGAGGTTGGCAGTGATGTCACTGACTGTTGCCTTTGGGTTTTTCTTCACAGCTCTCACAATGTTTCTGTCAACAACTGCTGTTGATAACCTTGGCCAACCTGTTCGATGTCTGTTGCTCACTACACCAGTAGTTTCTTTGTTTTTCATTCCAAATTGTTGTATTGGCTATGCCCAATGTTTGATAAATTTAACCTCTTCTCTCAGCTTCAAAATTGTTTGCTTTTCTCCCATAGACAGCACTCTTCATGTTTGCTTAACAGCAAATGCAGTTTTCAAAGTTGAAAGCCAAAAACAAGCACGACCCGATGTTTAAGCAATCAATCGAAAAGGCAACACCTGAGCAACTAGAAACACCCATCAGTCACATTTTCCAATACTTTTGCTCACTTGAAAAGTGGGTTGATTCAAACAAAAGGTGCTCTGTCCTAAGTGGTTTACCACATCTAGATGTAAATACCATGACATAAGAGCTGGAATTCTGAACTTTTGTCTCATATTTGTCTTTTGATCTGAAACCCAAATGTCTTCAGTATACAACAAAAACAAAGGAATTGACCGTGCTGTTCCAATACGTTGGGAGAGGACTGTCAATTGCAATGCAAAGCTCAACACCAGGTAGCAACAACACAGAAGTAAATGATAATAAATGAATAATACAAATATTGTCAGGTTCATTTATGTTGTATGGGCAGAGGCAGGTTTGTTCGATGACATCAAGCTCGCACAGACCGGGTATATCAAATTTGTTTGTTTACGCAACAGTCGCACTGGCAGGACATTGAAACATGCAGTGTAAATCCAGTAGAAAGGGCTGATGTGAAGATACCCAACTTTGCACAGTTTTTCTTTTCTTTATGCTCCCATGATGCCCGAATTGCGTCACTTGAACCATGCAGTCTATTATGAGTTCAGTCTATGTAGACACACATGCTGGAGGCCTCATTAGCTATACAAACATGCTGCAAACCCATTCACTCATTCTATCAATAATCATCCACCTGTTTGCCCATTATTTTCTTGCACCTGCAAGATATTTGATTATGATCTTCAGCCAAAATGGCCATTGAAAAATTTTCACAGTTTTGGCAAAAATGTTAAGCTTTTGAAAGAAATGTAAACCTGCCACTTTATACATGTTTGATTGCACATGCAAACAGATGTGGAAACTGATCTACTAACTGGGTGCAAGCAGGATTACATCTGCTGAATGTGTGAAATGTAGGAGTATGTGCAAATAAATACATTTAGCACATGCAATGGGATTTATTAAACCCAAGATCAATTGTACTGACTGATTTTGTGCCTTTAAATAGTGTCACTGAAAGGCCGGTACAAACCAGGCTAAAGCGGTGGCAGCGTAGTGCGGGGAAAATGACAGAGGGCGACAACATTTTTCCGCTCGTGTAAACATGTTTTTGAGATGCCATAAAAATTATGGTGCCATATTGTCGATTGAGCAATGCCATTTTGGAACTTATGACTGATACAAAGGCTGACTTGGAGCCAGTCACATGAAGGCATCATGCCATATTAACAACGAAAACACTCCTATTAACTCTGCATTTACGTGCGTCTGGGTTATTTCAGTGTATTGTGACCAATGGTGTTCACCTCTCCCAGAGCATTTTTTCGGGTGCACTGCCCCAAATTTGAAACACATTGTCATGCAGAATTGACACATACCTGCACATTAGGGGTGTAAACAATTCATTTTAACAATAATTTGATTTGTATCAGCCTTTGTGGTTGCCGATTCAATTCAAGGATGATAATGCTTCATCTAGAGCGATATGATCCGAAACAATTCAGTGGCTTTGAAATCGATTCAGTAACTTTTTATTCCAAAAATCCAACCAGTGTAACTGTGAAATAAATACCTGGATACTGGACATTGCAGGTGAAATTTCCCAAGTTATCAGGTAAAATTAATTATGGCTATACAATAAATAACCATTAATGGCAAATGCATTCACACTTTAGAGTGCAGATAACATGTCTTCAGGTTGGAGTAACAGTCGGTTTACCCGCTACTTCTGATGTTGTTTTTCAACATAGAAATAATACAAATACTATAAATAATACAAAACTGTACTTGAACACAAAATATGTAATGCTCAAATGTTCTAATTATATTTATTACTATTAGGTAGCTCTGCATAGCCTGTGATGTACCTGTTGTGTTATGCTGCAATATGTCCTTGATGGAATTTTGTACCTTGGCTTATGTCCATCATGTTTTCTCCTTGATATTTTTTGATTACTGCAAAACCAAATTTGTCCATACTTCTGATTTAAGCTTCGCTGGACGTTCCACTGGTTGAGTTCAGTGTTCTGCTCAATGCCCCGTGATATTTCCTGGAACTGTGAGGCTGACGCTCTAACCAGTCGGCCACCGTGCCGGCCCTTGTAATATCACGGACAGAAAAACTTAATTGACGCACATTGTTTTTTTTACTCCAAGCCGAACTCGTGCAGCTATTTGCTGAAGCATGTATTTTTTTTCATTACTTATTTCACAGCTGTTTTTATTCATTCAACAACAGTTGATGGAGGCAGCGTTGCTTAAAGTGCTACATGTTCTCTCTCTGTACCTGAATAGTGTCTGCCTCTAGCACCAGAGAAACAACACCGTGCTCTCCTCTTTTCTACGACTCCGCCTCATCATAAATGCCTCGTATTCTGTGTTTTCGTTTAACCTAAGGTTATTTCTCTAGATTTGTTGTGTTGCCATAAGTCCTTGTTTTTCCAAAAACATCAGCAGCCGCATCTTGGCTGTTTGGAGCTGAAATAGCTCCACACATGACACCTTACGCTCTGTAATAATGCCATTGTACAGAGTCAGACTGAGACTGAATGACTAACTGAGCGGCGTGGCATGCATTACACACTTACCCAAGCGGAAAAAAAGTAGTTCTCACAAACAGCATATCATTTCGAGAATATCTCAATAATGTACTTTCCACTGTGTTCCTGTGGATGATACCCTGTCCATTACTGCTTGAATGACTGAAGTATCAAAAGTATCTATCTTTTTATTTGAGAATCAATTTTAGAGCAAAATGAATAATGATCTGATAGGGGAGATTTTGACGTTTCAGTATCAATCCGTATATCATTAGTGCACTCCCAAATGTTCAATGCTGACCAAAACCCTCCTGTAAATATGGTATACAAGTTGCCAGGATGTTGAAACCATCACCGTGGAGATGACAAGGGGGGCTGCCAACATTTTCCTAATAAAGTGGCCTTACGGACACAAACACACCTGTTGGTAGCAACCCGCGCAAACAGAGTGAATGAACAAGGGATTTCGCACCCACTTTTTGGGATCATTGTAAAAGATCGCAATTTGAGTAAATATCCACAACACGGCAACCAAGTGTGAACATGTTATTCTGTTAGTAAATCAGGCCCATTGTGTGTATTGACCTTTGTATAGTATGTAATCATAATGTGCTTTTTCTACTGCCAACAAGCCTTGCATCTGCATGACACAACAATGTGAATATGAAATCTCTCCATGACGTGACACCCTGTGGAGGAAAATCATTTTGGACCACTTGACATAGGGAGGGCACTCCACCGTTTTCCCACGAAGGACCTTGGCATCTAATTTGAAGGTGCTGATTCTCATCCCAACTGCTTCACACTCTGCAGCGGCTTGATGAAGCCAACAGAACAACGGCATCTGGAAACAAATCGTCGACAGTGTGGCACAAACTCGGACGCTGGTCGTACTGGGACCGAGCAGCCAGTGGTAACCCTACCCCATACTCCTGGGGCACCCCCCACAAGACCTCCCGAGGGACACGGTTGAACGCCTTTTTCAAGTCTACAAAGCACATGTAGAATGGTTGGTCCAATTCTCATGCACCCTCCAGGACCCCGTTGAGGGTATAGATGTAGTCGACTGATCCACAGCCAGGAAGAAAACCACACTGATCCTCCTGAATCTGAGATTTACTTTAGTATTGAGACTTCAGTCTTCAGACTTGAGTCACTTCAGATCATATGTGAGTCAAGGCAGGTGAGTAAATACCTTTGGCAATATAATGTACCTGCGGGTGGTGATCAGTTGGCAGCTCCACCCCTTCATTTTTCGCCAGCTAGCCCCACCTCTAAGCCTGCTGTCTATGATAGCAGTTTTTCTTAAATATACTGTAAAATCAACTTCATTTAACCTTTATTTAGCCAGGAAAAACCCTCATTGAGATAAAAAAAAAATCTCTTTTACAAGATTGTCCTGGCGATTTATTATTGTAATGAGCAATTCGACATTCATCATTTAAACTAATCTTATTATAAAACTCTTCTCGAAAAGGTCCATCCATCCATCAATCCTTTGTCGACACCTCTTATCCAGTTCAGGGTCGCAGGAAGCTGGAGCCTTTCCCAGCTGACTTTGGGGGAAATGCGAACTATAATCACATGGCAATCTAAACGGTCCATCGACATGAAACTTCTGGATATTAGATATATTGAGATACTTTCCAATAGATAGTTTGGAGTTTGAATCTTGGCTCAGGCCTTCCTTTGTGGAGTTTGCATGATTTCTGTGTGCTTGTGGGGGTTTTCCTCCTTCCACATGCCAAAAACTTGCATGTTAGGTTGAGTTAAGATTCTAAATTATCCATATATGTGAATGTGAGTGTGAATTGTTTGTCTTTACGTACACTGTGATTGCCTCGTGACTAGTCCAGGGTGTACCCGACCGGTCGTCCTAAGCCACCTAATGAGGAAAAGAGCTATTGAAAATAGATTGATGGACCAAGTAAAAACTTCTCTCCGGAGATAGCCGCTGCACCAGCAGTTCTCAGATCGTCTATCAATATGAACACACCCCCGTATCTCCTATCCCTTGTGACTTAATGGCAGCTTTACAGACCCACGAGTGGGCTTGCAAGTCATTTTCAAAACCAGATAGATGACTGTGACACTGACACGGCAATGCTGAAGGGGCTCAAACATCCTCACCTTTTATCCTTGTTTCAACATAATGGTAGCTCACGTCAGAGAGGAATACACTCTGTGAAATGGTGAATGGAAGCAGAGACATAAAGCAGAAACCTACACAAATGCTCGTTCTCTCCACTTATTCATTGCCCAGTTGATACTTAAAGGGCCAACACATACTTTTGACATGTTGATGCTTGAATAAAAAATAATTGTGAAAAAAGTAAGGAAAAAGCACATGGTGCTGTTCATGATAAACAATATTTTCCATCCACCCATTTATTTTCTAGCCTGTTCAGGGTCACGAGGGGCTGGAGCCTATTCCAGCCGAATTTGGGCAAAAGTCAAACTACACACTGGATCAGTGGCCTATCAACCACAGGGCACCTACAGACAGACAATCATTCACGCTCACTTTCACAACATCACTGAACGGGGACTGACCCAATGCAAGCTGCACGGAATTGAGGCAATGTACCACTAAGCCATCGATGACATAAACAATATTTGGAATTATCCAAATGCAGACTCTGCAAAACCCTCCATCAACACACTTGAACATCTAAAATGAAGGTTCTAATTCAACCTCTTGTCTTGAAGAACAGCAGGCGGCAACAGAAGTGATTTGTGAAGAGTACTTGCAGGTACTGCATATTCACGAAATAGAGAAAATCAACACTGAAGAGGCTGACTGTGTTTAATTAAATAGTCTGTTTTGGGAAGAAAAACATTAATTGAGATCCTCCAGAGTGTTTTGTCAGTCTCGCAGTTGAGGCTAATCAACATAAGCAGAAGACAACCAACTATACAGCTGCCAGAATTAATATAATTCATTCAAGGCGATGCAATAATTTCTGCTAATGAGGGAACATTTGTGAATAAAAATGTGTACAAGTTCAGCTTTGAATTAGAACACGGGCTGTAAGTGAAACAAATGCAGACTAACTGGAGCATTGAATGAGGAACGAAGCAGAGCAAATTCTTACAGTAGACAAAGAAGTGTGACATAGCAAAGGAAAGTGCACAAATCCAGTTTATTTTAGGGCTGTGGAAGACTGATTCATATTCCAGTCACAGTAGGTGACTGTCAGCAGAAAACCTTTGCAAAAGGCATCCGTTATGATTTGAACACATCTGTCCCCTCTCGGCCCTAAAGCAGTCTTAGCTGTTGGGACATTCTCACTGGGTCTGTTTGTGCTGAAGTGGCAATTGCTTTACACTTCAACTTTCTCAAACTCCAGTATGTTGTTAAAAATAGAATTATGTTTAGTAGTTATACAAGTTGTCTTATTCAGAGGCTGAAAATGCTGGTCTCAATATGAGATTACTCTTGGTAGTTGTGATTTTCACAACAGTATTGACAATCCGAATGCATTTATAATAGCCAATGTAGTTTTTTCTGTCGTTTGTTACACTATTACATTTTAAAAAATGTTTTTAATTGATGTTCAACACTTTCTAGATACATTGGTGCCCTGACATATGAATGACCTAATTTACTTCACAACAAGCGACAGTTTGGCAGATACAATGATTGAACAATTCAAAAAAGAGGCTTTAATGTGTTTATTGCCACTGCCAGTGGAGGATTACTGACAAACGAAACATAACACATAACCTTGTGTATTTAAAACAACCACATAGCTTACTTAGCCTTTTAGTCTGCTATCTTAATGCTAATGCTAAATAGCATCTATATTGTGCTGCTTTGACCCCTTTAAAAACAGATTGAACACAACGGTGCAGCAACACATGTTAACAAAACATAGTACTGTCATGTATTTTTTATCATCTATGTAGAATGATTAATATTATCAGTATATGTCATACTGATGAGCTGAGAATTCTCATCCATCAATCCATTTTCTGCACCACTTATCCTCACTAGGGTCGCGGGCGTGCTGGAGCCTATCCCAGCTGACTGTGGGCGAGAGGCGGGGTACACCCTGAACTGGTCACCAGCCAATCGCAGGGCACATAGAAACAAACAACCATTCACACTCACGTTCACATCTATGGGAAATTGAGAGTCTTCAATCAACCTACCACGCATGTTTTTGGCATGTGGAAGGAAACCGGAGTGCCCGGAGAAAACCCATGCTGGCATGGGGAGAATACGCAAACTCCACACAGGCGGGTCCGGGATTTGAACCCCGGTCCTCAGACCTGTGAGGCAGATGTGCTAACTAGTCGTTCACCGTGCCGCCCTGAGACATCGCAATGAACAGTATATCCGTTTGTCTGTCTTATACTGACCCCAGGTGGCCAAGGTAAGTGCACTAGAAGGAGCAGCACAATAGCCATTCAATTGATGCAGTACGACAACAACTATTTAATATATTTTGTATTATATTTCATTATGTTGTTGTTTTATGTTTTCTTTTTTACCGCAATAAAATGGAGTGCTATTTTTTCTCATTAAAATACAAATTTATCGTTGTTTTTTTTGTGGGAAGGCTAGAATGAATTGACATTCATTCATCCATCCATTTTCCGTACTGCGTTATCAGGCGGGGCCGGGAATTGAATCCCAGTCCTCAGAACTGTGAGGCAGATGTGCTAACCAGTTGGCCAACGTGCCTCCACATTTCCATTCATTTTAATGAAAAAAAAAAAGATTTGAGATACGTTTTTTTTGAGTTCCAAGCGTGGTCATGGAACGACTTAAACTTGTATCTCAAGGCACCACTATTGAGAAATTTTGAAACAGTTAAAAAAAATTGGAGTGTACTTGCTCAGCAGCGATCCTAATCACTCTCTTGGGGAATTACCATGAAACCCTGTTTTCTTCATTTTGAATATCCTTGCTTTCTTGTCCATGTAATACATTTTATGTATTTATTAGGGATGTAACAATATCTAAATGTCACGGTTTGGTTTCATCACGGTATTAATCTCACGGGACAATAATTATAATTATGGTGGGAAAACTCACAGCTACCTGTGTGGTCGCCTCGGTTACGTGCTCTCTAGTATTGTCTGTTTTTGTGTTTTTCGTTCATCTTTGGAGACGTTAGGCGACTCATTTACACAAGGGAAGACTTGCTAAACATGCTAAACTTCTGACTCTAAGCCAATTTTAGATTACCAGAAGCCTGAAGAAAGTCACTTCCAGAAAACACACAACAAAAATGGCAAATAGAGAAAAAGGAGCCGCACCCTTGTGGTTTCACTGGTTCATACTGTTACTAGTACAAAACATACTTAAATATAACAAAACAATGATCATAAAACTACATAACAAAACAAAGCAGCCTCAAAACAGCAATATTAAGGTTGTTTTTCCCATTTATACATTGCCATACTCAACCATGCTAAAAACTGACATTTAGAAGGTCTTTATCATAAATTTTGTGAAAACTAAAAATGATGCTTATTTGTTTTGTTTTTTTTAAACGGCATGACACTCCACCACACAAGATCGCGGTACAGGGATAATGGTTGCCATTCGGGGACCTGGTAACCATAGTAATAAGGGGGTGGTGGGTGTTCACCTTTCTCTTACTTGTGGTCAAATACTGTATCTAGTATCTAACTATTGTTCCGTTGTGGCTCGCACCCCTATTCCCCTTGTCCGTTCTGTGCCTCTGCCTGTTCCCAAAACCCCTTTTCTGTCCAGCTGCATTTTCAATAAACATCAGAATAATTAAAAAGATAAAGAAATAAGCACAGGGAGTATTTCAAACTCCCTTGTTGCACACAGCAAAACTGTTTCAGCACAAGAGGCATACAGATCCACTATTCTGCATGGCCATGCAGTTGAACAGGACGTTAAAATAAATCAATAACAGCTTTGTTGGTGTTGACATCACTTCACTTGCTACAATTCTATATATTTAGAGCTAATTTGTATTTAAACAATGTCTATGTCTATTTAAAATCCTTTGAACAACTCATTGCAGCACAGTTCAGAAGTGTATTACTTTTCAATAATCCCAAAGCGAAATGAGGCAGAATGACGTCAAAGGAACATTTGAACTAACAGTTCTGGCTCTGTGGAGTTTAAAAAGATTTGTGTAAGTGTGTGTGTGTGTGTGGGGGGGGTGTGTGTGTGTGGGGTCCGTGATTGCAGGGGTTATGCAGGAAACAGTGTAGCCATGCTGTTTCTACAAATATAATCCCCCAGAAGATTACAGAGCAGTTTGAGAGACTGTTCTAACATGAGGGAGATTATATGTGGAAACAAACCCTATCAGTTAGCATGGAAAATTACGAGATAATCTCAAGGGAGGCGGCATGGTGAACGACTGGTTAGCACATCTGCCTCACAGTTCTGAGGACCCGGGTTCAAATCTGGCCCCGTCTGTGTGGAGGTTGCATGTTCTCTTCGTGTCTGCGTGGGTTTTCTCTGGTTTCTTCCCACATCCCAAAAACATGAACGGTAGGTTAATTGAAGACTCTAAAATTGCCCGTAGGTGTGAATGGGAGTGTGAATGGTTGTTTGTTGATATGCGCCCTGCAATTTGCTGGTGACCAGTTCAGGGTGTACCCCGTTTTCTCGCCCAAAGTCAGCTGGGATAGGCTCCAGTACGCCCCTGACCCTAGTCAGGATAAACGTTAAAGAAAATGGATGGAGGGATGCATCTCAAGGAACAACGGGAATTATTTTTCAAATGACCTGTTTTGACTACATCTGTGCACACACCACAGAACCGCACAGCAGTGGGCAATTGGCTGTGACGGATCGAATCCCCTGGGCGATGCACATCTGTATGCGTCAAAGTCCAAGAGAAAGTCAGTACATCACAGACACACACACACTCACAAATCTGTTCATACAGACCCTCTACGTGAGTATTAAAGTCCTCAAATATGTGCTAGCTATCATGCCTTGTTAGGCACACTGATACACTCATGCACATCCAAACTCCGTGTAGTAACACACTGACTCACTGACTCATTCTCACATGGGAGCCAGGCTCCAAACACCCACGGGACAAAGCTGTAGGCCAAATGTGTTTAGTGACTCGTTTACTCAGACGCCTTTCCACGTGATATGGGGGCTAATGTGATATAATTAAGAATGCATCACGCCGACGCATTGAAAGGACTGACACACAACTAGAGGGGAAAAGTTGCTTTATTGCGAGAGCAGCACAATGTTGAGGGGCTCTATGTGGAATATTTGTAGAGTGGCTGTGAATATATTGCAACCGCGGAGGAAGGCAATAGGCAGGCCAGAGTGTGCAGGAAAAATTTGTGCATGGCAGCATGTGTGCCTGCCTCACATTGATAAGTTTTATACCAGTGCTCGCTTAAAATTCAGCTCACCTCACTTGTTGTCATTATATGCAGAAATCTCTCAATTTTAAGATTTTAGGGATGAGTTAGCACCATTTTTTCTCTTTACTGCCAGCACAAATGGTAATAATAATGGCAAAGAAGAATTGATGACAATGTAGAGATGGAACAAAGTAACGGTAGTGTAGCAACAAGTGGTACAACGCTGTTGCCAGTAAGTTACTGTAAACCTGAACTGACAGTAACTTAATGTAAAAAAAAAAAAAAAAAAAATGTAACTTCAAAAAGTGTGAGTGAGTCGTCTAAATTTGATTCTGGAGTCATGCACCACTTGATACATGGTACTTACACACCAGCTATGAATCATCATTTGCTCAATACTAATTGATTGGCTTACCTGAATTAGGTGAAACTCTGAACTGGTTCTTGTCTTTTGACCTCTATGATTCTCTAACAAGAATGTGATAGCATATTATCAAAAAGAACAGAGTCCCTACTATAACAGCTGAAAAACGCAAATTTTTAGCGTAATAATAAATCTGGAAAATTTCTCGCAAACCAATTTTAACGTAACAAAGAAAAAACACTAATTACAACCATACAAGATTAAAATGGCAAATTTATTCATACACCGCAGGAAATAACTACTACAATAGCTTATATTCATCTCCCAATAAGATGAATAAAAACAAAATTAAAACTTGACTGTGATATGTAAGTTGCGCCTGTAAAAGAAAACAATGGTTCATAATATTGTTGAAATTGCACTTATTGTTGAGATATGAGATTGCTCATATGATTGAAACAAGATTTGCAACAAGATAATAATAAATGTGAACATTTTCTCAAATGTAGTTGTCATTATTTGCAAGGGTGTGGACTCGAGTCACATGACTTGGACTCGTCAGACTCGAGTCATGAATTTGATGACTTCAGACTCAACTATGTTACAAGATTTGCAACTTGACTTGAACTTGAACAGCAATTACTCATGATTTCACTTGGACTTGAACCTCCATCCATCCATTGTCTGAGCCGCTTCTCCTCACTAGGGTCGCGGGCGTGCTGGAGCCTATCCCAGCTGTCATCGGGCAGGAGGCGGGGTACACCCTGAACTGGTTGCCAGCCAATCGCAGGGCACATACAAACTAACAACCATTCGCACTCACAGTCACGCCTACGGACAATTTAGAGTCTCCAATTAATGCATGTTTTTGGGATGCGGGAGGAAACCGGAGTGCCCGGAGAAAACCCACGCAGGCACGGGGAGAGCATGCAAACTCCACACAGTCGGGGCCGGGGATTGAACCCGGGTCCTCAGAACTGTGAGGCTGATGCGCTAACAAGTCGTCCACCGTGTCGCGGACTTGAACTTGAAAAGACTTGCTACTTTGACCAAAGCACTGAGAAACAAACCCTTTGTAGCTCTCTCCTTCTATCGCTACTGTATATATATGTCGCTTATGTCACTGTTTTACTACAGGAGAACTTGAATGGTGACAACATAATGGTGTAGGTCTCAATGATTACCTGTTAGATCGAATTATCTGACGCAATTATTGTTAATGTATAGTTAGAACTTATTATCTTTTGACAATTAACGCCCTGATGGGCACACTCTTATAGAGGAATTGAACAAGACCATTCTTTCACTACCTAAAGTTATGGTTTCGTTAAAACAACAACAACAACAACAAACAGTACAAAATAAATCAACAATAAATGTGATGGGTAAATAAGGTACACATTCCACAAAGTACTGGTAACAAAAACAGAAATTAATAATTAACGTAACAATAAGGACGTTAACTATTGCAAAAATAAACAATCCAGAGGCGGCACGGTTAGAGCGTCTGCCTCACAGTTCTGAGGACCGGGGTTCAATCCCCGGCCCCGCCTGTGTGGAGTTTGCATGTTCTCCCCGTGCCTGCGTGGGTTTTCTCCGGGCACGCCGGTTTCCTCCCACATCCCAAAAACGTGCATGGTAGGTTAATTGCCGACTCTAAATTGCCCGTAGGTGTGAATGTGAGTGCGACTGGTTGTTTGTTTATGTGTGCCCTACGATTGGCTGGCAACCAGTTCAAGCTGTACCCCGCCTCCTGCCCGATGATGGCTGGGATAGGCTCCAGCACTCTCGCGACCCTTGTGAGGAGAAGCGGCTCAGAAAATGGATGGATGGATACATTGAATGAAAACCGATAAATCCTCCAAGGGTTTGTTAAGCAGCTGGTAACTGTTTCTAAACGCCCGAGGTATGAGGTGTATGGTTGATAGTTGATCTATGTTTTGTGGGCCCCTTTGAACCACTCCCGATCCACCCAAGGCAAAGCTGCAGCTGATGTAAAATGTCTTTCTCTACTCCATTCCATGTCTTTTTTGCTACATATTTCTCCATACATCTATATTGATTTCATTTTCCTGATACTCTATTCTTCTTTCACCTCATCCTCTCTGACACCTTTTTACTATTTCATTTCATCCTATCATATCTATTTTTTCCATGTTTTCCATGATATGTCAAAGTTACATTCATTCTTCCATCTCACTATTCCCTCAGTTCTGCCAGCAGCTGGTCTTCCGAATTTTTTTCTTTCATCCTTGCAGTCAGAAGCACTACATCCACATCCAACCTGCCGCACCATGACTCCTCCATCCTCTCCTCACCTGCATCTGTAATTCCACATGGCCCTATTATAATTTCAAAGAGGGACAGAAGGCTCTTGCCCAGAGAAGTCGTCTTTGAAATAGTACGTGAATTTTAAATGGAAAGTCATCAAGGGGCTGCCTATTTCATCATGAAAAATGCAACAGGAAAGGACGCATCTGTGACACAACCAGGTCAGCTTAGAGCAGATGGGGCAAGCAAAAACAAATGTTGGTTGCCAAGTATTCCCATGTATTCTTATCAGGAAGAGTCCAAGCATGACATGTGTTCTCTTTGCACAAAGCATTGGGTTAACAAGGACAGATATGTAGGAGAAACATAAAAGCAGTAATTCTTTTTTTCCAGATTGACTTTTATTTTGAAGAACACTTGTTTTAGCGGTTTGTAATCCTTGGTAATTGCAATTAAAAGCGGGCTGTTTTATAGTACTTGCTCTTAGTGGCTCATGGATAGATGCTCTAATATTAAAACTCAGCCTATGAGCTGTAACATGGAATCAAGTGTTGTGTTGGGTATTATGCATCACATGTTTAGTAACTTTACATTCATACTGGCATCATGAGCACAAGATTACCCCAAAATTCCCAGTGAAAGCAAAATCATTGATCGCTACCTGAAATGAAATCTTAGAAGTACATTAGTCACACACTGAGGTATGGCGGAAGGAGACGGCGGTTGCAACACAGTGGCGGAGTTGTCCCCGATTGCCCATATCAGAAAACGGCCCTGTTTGAGTGACTGTACCAAATGTGCAACTTGGCTCATTTGGCGAGAAGAATGATGTATTTTTGACAGTTCTGTTCCTGCTTGCCTATAATTACATTGAACTGTTATAGTTTCATTAATTATTAGCAATATACTACAGTACTAACTCAACTGCATCGAGGTTGTTTGACAATTGAAACCCACCTCTTTTTGACCCAACAAATGCGATCATTCTAAAATCTGCTGCAAAGTTCAATTTTAATTAAACCTGTTAAGTCTAAATATATTTGTATTTAGTATGCATACAAGGGCAGTACTACCAGTAATAGAACAAAATATCACTTGAAAGCCTCGAACTTCAACTTCATTACATATGAACTATAAAAACGTACTGAAATACAGTAGCTTGATGAAATACATGCATATACAGACGTACATACAGCCACGACTCACGCCAAGATATCTTTATATTAATTTGGCATGACCCCTTTTCTCTGTGAATGATGGTGAATATACGTATTTAGTTAGAGCCTAAAGGTTAGCCTGAAGACCTTGTTTCTCATCACAGCTTTGTTGTCCCCTGCAGCTCGATGATTGTGTGCTCGCTCTCACTGATGTGAATTGCCCCCGTGTCTATCTGCTGGGGACAGCTCCTCTCTGTTTGTTTCATATAAGCTGAACAGTGTGTGACATGTTCTCTAACAGCAAGTCTTGTTTATTTAATATTTCTGACATGATTTTCCATTTCTATTATTTTTCTCATCCTCATTGACTCCACAGCAATGACAACGGGCATGTTACAGAGAGAGAATGTATGAGTGCACCACACACGGAGGCACGCACGCACACACATTTTTGGGCAGGTATAGGTCGATGAGTAAACAAGACAGCAATCTTTGCATGTCACATCAGAGTGACAATCACAAAGGACACGTCGACCATGTCCGGACTTGTCAAAGAATGACATTTAACTGAGCTTTAGAGCGATAGCAATGACCTCAAACTTCAGATGCACACGTGCCACACCTTCGGCAACCAAACGCATCCATGCGCACACGTACGCTGTCTTCCAATCTGCCTTTTCACTGAGCACTTCCACAGTTCCCTCTCTCATTCAGCATTTTTTTCTTTTTACGCAACCTTTCTCTCACTTCACATAGTATAATGCATCTTCCGTATCCTCTTTTCTGTTTTATAGTCACTCTTCTGCATCTACATTTGAGGTGCAATTTTCTGTATGAGTAAGAACATAAAACATGACAACAACCAAGCTCACTCTGAGAGACTTCACCACTCAGCTTGTTTGTGCTGAAGAAATGTGAAATGCTTCCACATATAAAATGCCTAACACAGCAAAATGGCGTGCCTCATTAACAGTTCTCCTACATAAGTTTCTTAAAATATGCACAGCAAGTAGTGGTGTTTCTGCTTCGTTACGGTTTTCACCTTCTTCACCATCAAACACAATCTTTCAAAATGTTCAAAAAGTTGGACAGAACTACTCTGTCCAACTCTACTCTGTCCCTTACAGCAGTACAACATTAATTGCTATTTTGTGGGTATATCGGTATGTATATCTATCACTGAAAAATATAAATTAAATATACTGGAGCAAAGAACATTTTAAATATGACGTACAGTGGTGCCTTGAGATATGAGTTTAATTTGTTCCGTGACCAGACTCGTAGTTCAAAACACTCAATGCAATGTATCTGTTCCTGCGGTCTCCAAAAAACTCGCTGTGTGCATTTTACTGAGCTAAAGCTAATATTTTTGTGACGATTGATGCAGGAATTCGACCCAAAAGCTGCCACTGACTCCAAAGTAGCAAATGAATCTTTAATTAAAGACTGAGCTCCCTTCACGGCGCAGGTGAAAAAGAAAGAAAGAAAAAAAATCAGTCTAAACAAAACTCACTGAGAAAAATCCAGGGAAAAAATTCAAAGTTCCAACAAAGTTAATTAACTGAAAATCACTAGTGAGTACAAGGAGCCAGACAAAAAGATCCACTAAGGGAGGTAATAAAACTTAAAGCAAGCAATTCAATCAATGGGGAATAGAAGGCAAAACTGACCAGTACCATGTAAAGGAGCAAGGACATTCTGGCGAGGACTGGAGGTCAGACCGGAGGTTAAATACAGAGGGTGATGAGTAATGGGGGACAGCTGTGTCAGGAGCTCGGCCCACCTGGCCACGCCCAGCCCTGAAACAAAAGGAGAGGCAACACAGGAAGCAGGACAGCAACGATGTCAAAATAAAAGAACCAAAAATGACTCGCAACCAGTGATGCCGGTGACGCGCTACTTTGTAACTCCAAAATGCTGCCATTTTGAGTAACGAGCAAAGTAACACGTTACTTTTCCCGAGGAAGTAGTCAGACTACAGTTACTTCTTCATAACAATAGTTCATTTTGAGTCCTCTGTATCTCCCGCCAAGCTCAAATTTATGGATGGTGACTCATGCAAAGAGCAAACTAGCGGTTCATAAACATTTTACCGATCACGCAGGGTGCTCGTTATTCATTAAACCCAACGAGGCGATTGGGAGGTGATTGTTTCTTATACACTGCGCAGTGACGTTAGAGTACTATAAAAGTGCAAAGAAATGCATGATTTCACTGTCACTGCACTATTTTTGTTATTTACCATCGTAAAAAAGTGTATTTGATTGTTGTTACCTTTTTATTTACACATTAAGAAAACTGTTTTACTGGCGTGTTAAGCGCGCAATACATTGTGGGTTAATTATAGTATTCATACAGAGGTGCGTGGTAATAAATCGTCATGCAATAAGGACTGACTCACTGAAGGACTTACAGTACTTAGCTTAAATAATATTTACAATAAAACGTGAGAACTTTCGCCTTCGCCTGTTGTCCGGACTGTGAGCTGGTTTAACGCGCTTGCACGGCTGACGTCTCCGCCCTGTTTCCATGCCTTCCATGTTTATGTACTTACTGTATTTGGTATGTCAAATCTGCACTAAGTAGCTCATTTAAGGTGACTTCAACTACACTATTTAAGTTATTGGTTCATGTTGATGACATCATTCTGTAACCTGTGTGGCATATATTACCAAGTAATGGGTACGGTTAAGCTAATGCTTTTTTTTGTACTGTGGATAAGTGACATTCCTGCCCCTTGGCTGCTGTTGAAAGTAACTAAAAAGTTACTTTTTTCAAACTTAGTTACTTTTGAAATCAAATAATCAGTAAAGTAACTAAGTTACTTTTAAGCTCAAGTAATCAGGAAAGTAACTAAGTTACTTTTTCAAGGTAACTGCCAACACTGCTCGCAACAGTATCCCCACACAAGGGGCACCGCCTGGTGCCCCACCGGGCTTATGGGGAACTTCCAGGTAGAAGTCCCGTAGGAGGGATGAGCCAAGGATGAAGGACTGCGGAACCAAGGAGCGTTTCTCAGGCCCAAACCCTTCCCAGTCCACCAGGTACTGGAAGCCACGACCACGGCAGCGGACATCCAAGGTTTTCTGTCCACTGTCTGTCTACTGCCTACAACTGAAGTTGGATTTCAAATAATGCTTCGTCTTAACTCCTCTCTCAGTTTATCATTATGACACTATTTGTAGTCATTCTATGCAGAGGATAAACAAT
Organism: Phycodurus eques; assembly: GCF_024500275.1. Taxonomy (NCBI): domain Eukaryota; kingdom Metazoa; phylum Chordata; class Actinopteri; order Syngnathiformes; family Syngnathidae; genus Phycodurus; species Phycodurus eques. The sequence goes on along the minus strand of NC_084532.1, from coordinate 8,017,711 downwards.
ATATAACTGTGAGCACCCTTATCTTGTCTGCTGCACAGTTTGTGTTAAATATGTTGCTTAAAAGGTTAAAGCACTGGAATATAGATGCTAATTATTATTAGCATTAAGATAGCTGGCTGAAAGTACAGTACAGATGAGGCTGTGAGGAGATTGCAAGAGGCTCAAGAAAATTTGCAGTATAAAGAGTGGAATGGGTCGTCACTGAGCATAGGCCATTAAGTATGCTGTGTTTTGATGCATACAAAATATTGCAAATCTGCTGTACATATTTTAGCATACTAAGTATTCACCTACTCTGCAGATGAATGAGCTAAATATATTCAGTCATTAAACTAGTATGAATCACTTCCCAACCAGTATGTTTTGTTCTTTACCTTTTTTACAGCATGAATAAGGTCACTGGCCTGGCAACAGGCCTGACAGCACTGACCCAGTTGTTCCTTGGCACTGCCTGTAAGACTGGGTTTTGACTTATTTTACACAATACAATTATCCATCCATCCATCCATTTTCTGTACCGCTGATCCTCACTGGATGACGTGGCTGGGGAAAGGGAAGTCGGGGCGTCCCTGCTAAAGCTACTGCCCCCGCGACCCGACCTCGGATAAGCGCTACAAAATGGATGGATGGATGGATGGACATTGTATTTCAATGTTTCATTCAATTGTGTTCATCCCCTACTTGAGCCGACACCTTATCATGGTGAAGTGGTTTGTGTCTCCCAATGATCCTAGGAGCTGCTGACCTCAACTCGGGACATTGTGACTCGGTGGGGAGGCTTCGAAGACCTCCTCAATTCCACCGACACGCCTTCCCATGAGGAAGCAGAGTCTGGTGTCTCTGAGGCGGGCTCGCCTATCTCTGGGGTTGAGGTCACCGACGTGGTTAAAAAGCTCCTCGCTGGCAAGGCCCCGGCGGTGGATGAGATTGGCCCGGAGTTCCTAAAAGCTCTGGATGTTGTGAGGCTGTCCTGGTTGACACGCCTCTGCAACATCGCGTGGAAATCGGGGGCAGTGCCTCTGGAATGGCGGACTGGGGTGGTGGTACCCCTTTTTAAGAAGGGTGTGCTCCAACTACAGGGGATCACACTCCTCAGCCTGTTTTTAAAAAAAATGTATGGAAACATATGGCCCACTGTTAAGAGAGGCTTGAAATTTGACCATCATAAAAATACTCAGAGAGAAGTCGCAAGCACAGAGAGAGGATGCAAACGCCACACAGAAAGACCTGCGCCGACAGATTTGAACACAAAAAGAAACAGCATCTCATTTGGATAAATACTAACACATATTTTAATTATTTTTTGGGGTACGTTTTAAAAACTTTCTAGTTTATCAACTGCCTCAAGAACTACATTGTGGACACAGACCATTGTTTTGGAGGATTCAAATGCTGCTTATGCATTCACTTTGTAAAACCTTCACAGCCTTTAATTGCCACGACAGCTTTTAATCCTCTTCCATGTAATCATAATTAATCAACACAGTTAAATGTGATGGTAAATTGGCAGCAATAGTGGTTAGTGTCGACAAAAAAATAAAAATAAATAAAAAAAAGGTTCCAGGGGCCGGCATGGTGGAAGACTGGTTAGTACATCTGCCTCACAGTTCTGGGGACCGGGGTTCAAATCCAGGCCTCGCCTGTATGGAGTTTGCATGTTCAGCCCATTCCTGGGTGGGTTTTCTCCGGGATCTCTGGTTTCCTCCCACATCCCAAAAACATGGGTGGTAGGTTGATTGAAGACACTAAATTGCCCGTCGGTGTGAATGTGAGTGTGAATGGTTGTTTGTTTCTATGTGCCCTGCGATTGGCTGGCGACCGGTTCAGGGTGTAGCCCGCCTCCCGCCCGAAGATAGCTGAGATAGGCTCCAGCACATGCGATGGATGGATTGATGGAAGTTCTAGGGAGGAACAAATGAGGATACTCAAAAAATTATATATTGAGCATCTTTTGACCACCATGTATAAAATCTTCTTTTCATGAGTGTTGCAGCAGTTCAACTTGACACCAATCAGATTTATTCTTCTTTTTCTTTGAGGTTCAAGGAATTCATCTTCAAAGTAAAGACCTGCAATGCCCAATGTTCTGTCTTATTCATTCCCGTTCTTCTCCCCTCATGCACTGCAGCCCGAATGCATTGGCTGGCGGGGGAAAGCAATGGAATCGCATGTAAATGAACAGCTCTTGTAACTTCTGCCAATATTTCCCTCTCTATCTATTATACTTTCTGCAGTTGTAGGAGGGTACTGCATCATTATCTAGGGGGAGGAAGCCATTTAGTTGGAGAAAGCGACAATTAGGAACCACTACAGTGGAAACCCACTTTTCTGTATGCTAATGTGTTTTTCAGCAGTTGATGGTGATGACTGCTATTTTTTTCCCCAAATTGTCTCTGTTGTTATTCCTTTCATATAAAACTCAATTTATTCCCACCATCACAGCATTTATTGGGGCCAAAATACTTCCTTTGTAGCGTCTTGGAACTAAAATGATAGTTGAGAAGAGAAGGCTTATTTGAATCGGGAATACATTTCGTGGAAGAAAGAGCGAAGCATGAGGGCATCGATAATGTACCCTGGCGACTGCTCTCCATACATTCCCCTCAGCTGTCACATGCAGTCAGCAGGGAGCGGAGACAAGACGATGTTACACTTTTGTAGCTGAAGGAGGGGCTGTGCATAATGTGCTGGGAAAGACAGCGACTGCCTGCCAACCACATATGTCACATGATCAAACACATGACTTGACGACAGTGCAGTTAACATCTGCATGGTCTCAGACAATGGGCCTCCTCTCTGCTCCTTGACAAGACAAATTAAAGTGAAATGTAAATTTGTATTTGATGGGGTTTTTTCTAAAGCCACAACTGAGTTAGATTGTTTTTACAACTAATAAAGCTCCGCTGTGAAATTCATATCTTAAAACTGAGACAGTAGCTGAGGATAGCATTTTTAGTCATTTATTTAGTTTATTTTATTTGCTGCTTGTATTTCAGCATGACATGTCCTCGCAGTCAATGGATCTGGCTACAAGTAGAAAATAAGTTGTAGTTTTAAGTAAAAATACCAGGTTTCTCAAAATTCACAAGCCACAAAGCTGTTCCCCCAATCAAGGTGCTAGTTTATGTCCAACTCCCTTGTTATGACATTCATTCGTGCATAACATACAATCATGTTTCAATTTGTACCGTGTGTAAACATTCACTTTCCCGTCTAATCTTGAATTTCTTCTTGAGCAGGAGAGTGCCACACTGGAACTAAACCAGGACTTGACAAGACTAGTATATGTTCCTCTGTGTCCCAGATTCCAGTCCAAATTCATTTTTCTCCCTCCAAAAATACTTTGAAAGGAAATGGAAGATAATTTGTATTTTACCAGAATTGTAATTTTTTGTCATTGTAAATTGTAATTTACATTACCTTCATTAATTAGCAACCATTTTGAATGTGCCTGAATGTACAGTACTGTATTATCAAAGGAATGGACACACTTTCTCATGCTATTGAATGAGAAGGTGCGTCCAGATTTTTGACTGATTGGATATCGAAAGACTAAATATTATTTTACTTGGAACCTATTGAATATTGTTTCGCTTAAGCTCAATTACTGTTTAGGAACTTCACCAGAAAGTCCATAATATTATGGTAACTGCTGTATGCCCCAACTGAGACGTCAGCAATGTGTCTATAAGGATATTGGTTTCCTTTCATAAAGCTTTTTGCTCGATGGCCTGAGACAATCTGATTAACAAAAAGGAAATAAAAATCCATGGGGGGGGTGATCAATCTGATTTGACTAGTAGAAAGACAACTAAATTTTAGAAACTTCTGTTTTGATGTTATTGCCATACAGGTATTTGATCTATAAAAATAAAGAAAGGGTGCCTTTGAATTTCTCATCAGTGGGTAAGTTATTGTATTAAAAGTGGGGTGACAAAAATACATTAAAATCTACATAGAAAGGATCTTGTGTGCAAACCTCTACAATTCTGATCTTGTTCAGGGTCACAGGGAACTGGAGCCGGCCTCAAGATTCGAATCCCGAACTATGAGGGGAACGTGCTAACCACTCATCCACCTTGCATGCTAACATCATGGAACGTGGCTTGATTGCATTGATGCATTGGCTTGTTACTGAGTTGTGGATCACGAGTGACCGAAGACTATATTTTATGTTATCAGAAAGATTGTTGATAGATCACAAAGTACACTATCTACACAGAGAAAAAAATATATAGCTCTCAGTATACTCTGATACAATTTGACAAGAAGAACAATAACCCGTTGCTGAATTAATAATTATCTGTAAGTTTTATTTACAATGATTATTAAAATCTAATAAGATAAAAATATAAATATCTATTTTTATAGCCAAAATTTGGGATAAGTGTTTTTTTATTAGTTACAATTGGAGTATTGTTTGGCAAATCCTTTTCTGACGGAATAAGAAAGGAAGCAATCTGGTCTTTGTGGGTTTTTTATTTAAAAAAAAAAAAAAATTCTTTGCAAAGAGAGGAAAAGGTACAAGTCTTACGAGTTCTCACCCCTGACTGAAGTCTAAGCAAACAATCACCTCCGTTATACAGAAGTGAGAGAGACAGAGAAACAAAGGTCATCGTGTGCATCCCCCAAGGCCTGGCGGTGTAGGAGGGAGGCGGCTGCTCTTGTTGTCTTATCAATAATTTGCCCTACACATAGTTTTGTCAGAAAGCTTCTGTACTTGTTCACATCTAAATCTACCACTCAACCACATTTCCAGACCTTTGACAGTTTGATCGAAAGGTTCCAAATCCTTGACTTGCGTGATGAGCGTGCATACAGGCCATGGCGACGGAGCGCATTACTCACTGTTTTCCCAACTCTTCTGATTATACTTTGCACTCCTCTGTCAGGAATGTTTGAGGAGCACCTCAAATTTATGGTGGTATGATTAGCTTTCCACTTATGTATTATGGCCCCAACCGTGCTCACTGCAACATTCAGAAGCTTAAATGCGCCTGTAACCAATGCCATCGTTATATTTTGCAACAATTAGTTTGCGATGGTACCACGGTGGACGACTGGTTAGAGCGTCTGCCTCACAGCTCTGAGGACCGGGGTTCAATCCCCGGCCCCGCCTGTGTGGAGTTTGCATGTTCTCCCCGTGCCTGTGTGGGTTTTCGCCGGGCACTCTGGTTTCCTCCCACCTCCCAAAAATGTGTGTGGTAGGTTAATTGACAACTATAAACTGCCCGTAGGTGTGAATGTGAGTGCGAATGGTTGTTTGTTTTTATGTGCCCTGCGATTGGCTGGCAACCAGTTCAGGGTGTACCCCGCCTCCTGCCCGATGACAGCTGGGATAGCCTCCAGCACTCCCGCGACCATAGTGAGGAGAAGCGGCTCAGAAAATCGATGGATGGATAGTTTGTGATGGTCTTGAGACAGCTCTTTGGTCTTACCCATCATGAGATGTGTCTTGACTCACAGCTTGGCAATGAGACCTTTTTTTTAGGCCATCAATTAGCACTGAACCAGCTGATACTCATTTGCACTGACAAGGGGCTGGATTGCTGTTTGATTATTGATAGATTTTAGGTGTTGTCTTGGCTTTCCATGCCTTTTTGCGCCTCCTTTTCTTCTTGTGTTCAATACATTTTCCCTGTTTCATTTCAAATTATTACGCACAACTTAATTTCTGATCTTACTTTTTCTACTTTCTTTGTATGTATGGATGACTTGGTTTCTACCCAACATCTGGTACAAATTTCATGTCAATAGCACCTTTGGAAATGTATTTGGTGAGAGAAATGGTGACGTGTTAAATATTTATTTCAGCCGCTGTATAACTACTGTATGTCAGGTTAAAAATGAACATTAAATAGCCTCAACAGAGGAACCGTCTTTGACGAGCAATATTTGCACGGCATATGAAAACTTCACAAAAGCAGCCTCATTGTGTCTTACGTGATAGGGTTAAAGGTGCGTTTATTTCAGTGGTGTGTATACAATCATGAGTTAACCAAGCTTGAAAGCCCAAAAACTCTCCTTGGTACAGGTTAAACCTCTTTAACTAAAGCTGTCAGCTTATTGGCATCTGCCTTGTGCTGATAACTGCTCAGGTGTCCTCTATACTCTTTAGAAGTCGTGGATAAAGCTGCTAAAAGCTTTTCGCAAAGGCATCGTGAAATGCGGCCCAATGTTTTTACTCATCTCTTTGAAGAGCCTTAAAATTCAGCTCAGGATTTGGTTTGCAAAAAGCCAGTCTACAAGCTCCTGTGTTTACCTCTTCTACACGTCAGCACAACGCATGAAGTTGAAGTAGTTGTCCTTGAAGGTAGCTCACCGGTTATCTGTCATCGTTGTTTAGTTTGTGTTACACTGGAAGATGATTGAGGGTGCTTGCACGGTTGGAGAAGCAGACAGAGGAGGACATGCTGACAGGCCAAACAGGAGGGAGAGGAGTATGTTGTCAAACTACAGTATATCTCTGCTGCCTACATGCTGACTGAGTAGCACAATCCTCTACACAACCTCAGGTCATTGTTGAAAGAGTAGGGAGGAAGGGACATGGGACAAGAATGATCCCAACAAAATGCATTACGTTGTTGTTGGTGCACTTTTCACATAAAGATGCAGACATTGCAAGAGCTTTTTATTGGTGAAAGGGTGCTGTGTTTGTTTAATTTTATTTTTTTTTAATTCCACTTTGCACATTTAGCCATTCATTTTGCTCATGCTAGATAAGTCCACTGATGGATTGCTGAGACGCGTTTAGGCAGCAGTAGGAACAATTTGGTATTTTGCTCCTGGTCTTCCCCTAGAGTGGAAGGTATAATTCATTTTACTTTATCACTGTGGTGAATCAAATCAAACACACCGTTAAGTAAATACATGAATATTTCATTCATGGTCAGAATCTAAAGAAGCCGATCTGTCTACGTACCTATCTATCTACCTATGTGTCTGTCTACCTGCCTGCCTGTCTGTCTCTCTCTGTATCTATGTATATATATGTATATATATATATATATATATATATATATATATATATATATATTATATTTGAAAAAAATGTATTATTATTTCATATGTACTGGTGAATTGCATTTTGGTGAATGCTTCGGGCCAAGTATTCAAGAATGACCCTGAATGTAGTTACAAGTATTGATCAGTAGAAGGCGCACTTTTCACATTCTGCGGGACTGCATGTTACAATTCATCTGCATATGTCAACCATATGTACATCCACACCGACACCGGAATTTATTATTATAAGGAAAGTTCGCCGCAGAGGTCCTGAATGGAGTTGAATTATTTCAACAAACTTGATGCAATCATGTATACAATACATGGTATCCAAAAGCAAGGTGTGCTGCCTTCTGACTTACCCCCCCGCCCCCCCCTCCCCCGCGTGAAAAAAAACATCACTTTGGGCCTCACTACCTTAATGCCACAAATTTAAAATAATCTATCTATCTATCTATCTATCTATCTATCTATCTATCTGTAGTGGACGGAAATTTTGATCTGGAGTATCCAATGCTTTAACTTGAAGATGTGTCTTGTTTTCCAATCTTTGCAAGTTGAGTCAACTCCCCGGGTGGGCTGGGTACTTTTAAGGCAGGGCAGGTGAGGAGCTTAAATCGAGAAAGTGACTTCTCTCGCAGGTGGGCTCCCCCAAATGTTTGCTCACGGACGCTGCGCAAGGACTTGGAAGCATTTGTGGCCCCCTTGTTTTTAGAAGGCGCGTCAGAGAGCAGCTGAGAGGAGTTTAACATTTCAGACGTCTGGCGGTAGGCTGCGAAGTTTCCACCTTAAAACACCGTTACAGTTGCAGGCTGGATCAGACAACACTTCAGTGCGTGGTTTTAGAAGGACTTGGTGCTGAAGGACCACACTGTTCACGCGTCAACCAAGTCCAGGGAACTGCATTTTCCCCCCTTCAGGTTAAGCCCTTTTTTCAACAGTTATTGTGTTAAATTGCACGCAGATTGCAGATGCAATTGAATTGGTGGAGCGCGTGCGTAAAATAGTGTAGACTCTAATCCGTTGTTTTACAACAATTCACTAATAAGTGACTTAACTACATTGCATGCACTACGTTTGATATGTACATGTTTAGAATGTAAAATATATTCCGATGTAGGTTTTGCTTTCTGTGCGTACAAACCTCGGCGTTAAGGATCAATTCGTCATATTGATAAGGTACTGTGGTTACTCGAAACTTGTCACACAGATGTCCGCTCAATTGGAAGGAAGCCGGCAGCTGGAAACAATAGGAAAATTCGATGCAGCAAAATATGAAGAGTTTTTTGTCGTGACAAGTGCCGATGGACGCTTGGGGGTGACGGACAGCCCGGCGCTGACCTGCGGGGACAGCAGAGAGAAGAAATCGTTGCAGCAGGAGAAACCGCTCAAGATGAGCCGAAGTCCCAAATGCGCCCGCTGTCGGAACCACGGCGTGGTTTCGTGCTTGAAAGGTCACAAACGCTTGTGCCGCTGGAGGGACTGCGGCTGCGCTTGCTGCCTGCTGGTGGTGCAGCGGCAGCGCGTCATGGCCGCGCAGGTCGCACTGAGGAGGCACCAGGCTGCGGAGGTGAGGGACGCACTCTTTTGGATGTGGCGTCCATTGACAGGAAAATAATAGACCGATAGTTCTTTACTATGAATCGGAACACAACAAATATTAGCTGGAAAAGCTGCACTCAGTCTCTAAGATGATGCTTTTATCCAAACGTTTTTCAATAGAAAGAATTCCTGATTATTTTGTACAGTGTTAGATAAAACGCGACGACATAGGGCCATCTGCAAAATGTATTGACGTTCACAAATATATTTGAGCATGTGTTTGTCATGTTTGGTTGGGATAGAAACAGCTGCATCAGTCTGTATTTTGATTAGCTACCTGAAACACCTTAATTAAGGATCTAATGCAATTCTGGCTCCCTCCAAAATATGGGCTGTGAGTTCGATTCCAAGCCCTTGTGATGGGGTTCTTGAGCAAGATACTGTGACTTTTGGTCTGTAAGGCAGCAGTGATTTATGCTCTCAATTCATTCTCTACGTCAAAATGTCTAACTCTTTATTGCGTCGTGTCTTCCAGGGTAAGAGAGGTGTCAAATGTCCAACTTCCTCACAGAGAACTTTGTTTCAGCGCTCTCCTGAGGCAGCAGAGCCAAGTATGCTGCGGACCAAGAGCCTCCTGCAAGGTAAATTTGAATCGAATCCACCTCTTTCATTTGTCAAGGAGTTTAAATTGAGGATGTAGTTGTTGCTATGGCGACCAAAATAAAGTGAGGACTACCAAACAGCAGTTATCCCCAATTTTATCTGACATGAAGTATGTCAAGTTTGCAGGCATAAAGTCTAATCAGTCAGACAGGGTAGATAAATCATAATGCATTGTAATGACTTCATGATATGTAACTGACTTATATGAATACATATACTGTATATAACCTTAATCTGCATTTGTGGAAAATGTGCAGGGCTGACACCACAGGAGTGTAACGGTTCCTGTTGCTTAAAGCAGACACAGTGTGACCATGCACGTGTTCCAAGCGCCAGCATTAGTGCCCGCATGAGGAAAAGACGAACGTTTGCTGACAAGGAGCTGGAGAACGTGATGCTGGAGCGGGAGCTCAGACAGAGAGAGTTCCAGAATGACCTTTCCTTTTCCTACTCCACCTTCCTCCCCACACTTCATCCGATGCCTCTACCCATCACGCCTAGCTTGCAGTCGTTCAACAAAGTCCCTTCATCTGCAGGGACATCTAGCTTTGGGTCTGGGTGTAACCGATGTAAGCCACTGCAAGACTGTGACTTCCATTTCTATCACTGGTTCCATTTTAAGAACACATCATGCACAAAAAGTGAGTTCCAGCTCTGCAAAAGCTCAGGGTTAAATAGAGATAAGAAGGATGAGGTGAAGCATGGCTGGAATTGCTGCGAGAAGAAAGATACATCAGAGCTGATACCTTCGCCTTCACGACAAACTCTCAAACACCGTGGTAGCACTTTGTTGTGTCAGGACCTCATCAAAGCTCAGTCAAAACCAAGAGAAATTCAAGACTCAAATGTCACATGCTCTATTTTTGTATCAGATCAGGGGATCCTGGACTTGGCAAATGTCAGAGCCCCCAGCAGGACCTTGGATCCGTTAGCGCTGACAGCTAGAGGCCGGTGTGCCGACACTCCTGCTGCCCAGACGCATCCTGGTGAAGACTCTGTCGAGAGCCTTCCTGGCAGCTCAGGCAGCACTCCAGCTGTGAAGCTGCTACCTTTCTCAGTGGAGGCTCTGCTAAGGGCCTGACAAGCCAATGGAAAGTACTTGGCTTTGGTTATGTGCAGGGATCACCTTGACATGTGAACTCAGAAACGGTTAGTTGTATTACACTGACAGAAGCTGGTTTTTATTCAAACTAGAATGGCATTCAGCAGAGTGCAGACCTCCGCCTCTGCTGAGCAAAAAAAAAAAAATGCATCTGTACCAAATACTCTCATGTTTTCCTTGGTCCGAGACCCACCCCTCTACAAAGTGTCACGGGAAAAAAATGAATCTTAACAATCCTGCTCATTAACAAACACACGACAACATGGGCAATACAATTGTGGTACATCAAAATCGGTTTTGCCGTATTTTAAATTGTATTAGAATTATAATAATTAGACAATCTTTGCATTGTCTGCTATCATGTTTAGTATCATCATCATTAATAATTTATATCATGTCAAGTTAAATTACTCTTACCTGTCTGTAAATATTCATCCACCAAACAAAGTGTGAACAAAACTTTAAGTTTTGAGTGCTTGGGCTTGTGTCTTTTGCAGTGCTCTTACATACTGTGTTATGTGTGAGAGGGAAATTTCTCTGTGTGTTTGTGTGCATCTGTTTTTGTGTGGCAGTGGCATATGCTTTGTTTGCTTGCTTTTATTGTGAAAAGCACTTTGTGCTACATTTTAGTGTATGAAAAGGGCTATAGATACCAAGTCTGATTGATTGACTGATTGATTACTTCATATATACTGTACAAGGTGAGTCAGAAAAGTTCCAGGACCGGGGTCATAAAAGATATCTTTCAAGGCCAAACTACAAACTTCAATGTGGGCCAGACAATCAACCAGCACATTTACAAAGAGATCCTGCAGCGTTTGCTTCATTCGGTGCGACAGACGAAAGTAGAGCTGTGGCAGAGAAGACCATTGCCGTGGTGGAACAACCTTCCTACTCACCCAACCTGGCTCCATGTGATTTTTTTCAAGTTCCAAGTTCAAGGGGGTCATCAAGGCGACCTGTTTTGAAGAAATAGGTGACATCAAGTTGGCCGTGAGGATGGAGCTGTGGAGGATCCTGGTAAAATCCTTCCAGGAGTGCTTGACAGTGAAGACTGGGCAAGGGCATAGACTCCAGAAGGATTACGTTTCAAACCCAAACTTGTAGTCTGGGTTTGAAATATATCTTTTGTGACACCAATTCTGAAACTTTTCTGACACACCTCGAAAAATCATTCTTAGTGTCGCAATCATACTGATGAGGGAAGATGGTAAATTTGCCCAAAAGATGATGTCAGTGTTGCCAAGGCAACATTTGTTTTGTATGCTGAACCTGGCCCAGGCAGTTTGTTTGAAGATGCATTTGATATAGATCCGCTTTTTACTTTTTTCTCTTTTTTTTTTCTACGCTACTCTGTAATCTCTGAGATGGAGTTCAGATACAGTTAACAACTCTGGACCTTGTGGCGTCAACACAGGTGATAGCGCTCTCTTTGTTCGCTCGTATCTACCATCGCATCGGAATGTTTTTCTATCTCCTCACAGATGAGCTGAGGGCTGGCTGGTACAAAGAAAGAAGTGGCTGTGACTTTGAAAGCACTGACTACATGAAATTGTGTTGCATTGTATATTATCAACATAGACTTGTCCAAAAATGCACAATATCTTTCTTTTCTTTGGTGAAAGCACACATTTTCATCTTCTGTGATTAAAAGATAAGCATACATCACAAAGGGACGATAATGACTTTTTGTGCAAAATAAGACAGAGGAGGATAGAAAATAAATTTTCTCTCCAAGGCTCATTCATTGCTGTGTGTCCTTAGAGAGGATGTTTGGCATCTTATTGGAGACTCTCTTCACTAAAACGCACAGCACATTTCTTCATTCTTCATAGAATTGTACTAGGGACAGAAAGATTAGCTTTAACGCTTTACATTCCTTGAAAGTATTTCCATCTGTAATGACCAGTGGAATAATATTTTCTTTTGTGGGCCATGGAAAGACTTTGCTGAGTGAAGGCCATGGTGCTGACAAAGCACTTTCAACAAGATGAAACATGTTTTTGGATCAGAAACGCCACACTCTGGCTCGCAACCCAGCTCGTTTCCTTGCCCTCCACCTGTAGTCGCCCACTCAACTCCTGCAGTTCGAGCTCTCTTTGTGAGTGACTCATTTCCACTTCAGCTGGATTGATTTCACTCTGTCCAGGGTAGAAAAGCTTTATTTTGGCATCACTCTCTGTTGCTGATCTTCAAATATTGTATTTAGATTGACTATAATAATAATTTTGGGAACTGAGACTAGCAATGAATAGAAATAGAGAGCCTCCTCTTCCAAAACTGTTCAAGGTCGCGCTCACTCAGTGGCCCAATCCATATGTTATGACAAGTATTTAGAATTATTATGCCCAAAAATATCTCTAAAATATATTTCCTAGTATTCATGGGTGGTGTATGATACAGTAGTGGTGACCGACCAGTCCACGGTATAGTTCACCTTTGGCCTGAAGTCAGCTGGGATGAGGGATGAGGTTCCAGCTCCTCGCAACTAAGGATAAGCGGCAGAAGTGGGTAGAGTAGCCAAATATTGCATTACAGTAAGAGCACTGTTACTTTAGAATGATATTACTCGTGAAGCAAAAGCAAAGCAAATTTATTTATATAGCACATTTCATACACAAGGTAACTCAATGTGCTTTACATGATGAAAAGCATTTAAAAACGAAGAAAAAAACAGCTTATAAACATTTAAAACAAATGGAAAAAAAATAAAATAAAATAAAAATAGAATTAAAACAGCATACAGTGCAAGAAATGTCATTTAAAAGTGGAAATGCTCTAAAAAGCATGGGAAAAAAGAAGAGTTTTTAACCTGGACTTAAAAACATTCACACTTGGGGCTGACGTCACTTCTGTTGGCAACTTATTCCATTTGTGTGCAGCATAATAGCGAAATGCTGCTTCATCATGTTTGCTTTGGACTCTGTGCTCCACTATTTGACCTGAGTCTGTCAATCTCAGAGCCCTACTGGGTTTATATTCCATGAGCATTTCATTCATGTATTCAGGACCTAAACCCTTTAGTGATTTATAGATCAGTAGCAGAACTTTAAAATCTATTCTAAAGCTGACTGGAAGCCAGTGTAAAGACTTTAGAATTGGAATAATATGCTCTGACCTCTTTGTTCTGGTCAGAATCCGAGCTGCTGCATTCTGAATGAGCTGCAGCTGTTTAATGTTCTTTATAGAGAGTCCAGTCAGAAGTCCATTACAATAGTCAAGTCTACTTGAGATAAAAGCATGGATGAGCTTCTCCTGGTCTGCTTGACACATGCAAGCCTTCACTCTGGATATGTTATTCAGTTGGTAGAAGGCAGTTTTACTCATTGATTTGATATGACTGTTGAAAGTCAGGTCAGAATCTATCAGAACATCAAGTAAAAGTAAAACGTTGTCTTCCAAATAATTACTTGAGTAAGAGTAGGAACGTGCTCAGTGAAAAGAAACTGCTCAAGCACTGAGTCACTGTTGAGTAACTTAAATCAAAGTATTAACATCAAATAAAATAACTGAATAAAATATGAACTTTCAAATTCAGATATTGCTGAAAAATATCACTTAAACTAAAACATAATGAATACAATCTTTATAAAATAACAAAGAATGAAAAAAAAATCTTCATAAAGTCACAAATTAAGGCAAAGGTAGCTCCATGAAATGGTCATATACTATTTTGTTTCCACTTTTAAACCACACAATAGGTTCACCAGCCACCGATTTCTAAAACAGGAGCAAAGCTGCAGTGGCTATAAAAAAAATCTACACACCCTGTTCAAATGCCAGTTTTTTTCCCGTAAAAAATTCAGACCAAAGTAAATAATTGTATAACTTTTTCCACCATTAATGTGACCTAGAATTTGCACAACTGAATTGATTTTTTTTCCATCGTTTTGAGAGGGAGGTAAAAATAAACAACTGAAATAAAACAACAGAACGTACCCCAAAAGATGCATGTTTTAGCCAAAACATTGCAACTTATCGCAAGGTGTTTTCTCAAGTTAGAAGTGATCTAAAATATCCAAGTTTGGCCAAACACAAGACTACACTGCATGACAAAGCTGATGTTTTTCGGAGTCTGTAATGTAAACACTAGTCGCACGGCTGATTTTGTATTTTTTTTTCCCCCAGTATGAGTCCATTTGATTGGCCCTGTGAAAGCTTGGTGTGCGGTCATGTGTCTGCCTTATGCTGTTTGGTCAGTGACCAGGAGTGAAATGACACTAGTGGTTACGCTGGATTGGTGCAAACAGCGCCCGATGCGGCAGTGGAAGTCAAAGTCTAAAAATAGATCGCACACGCAATAATTGATAAATAAAAGTAGCGAGCAGCATGTAGATCATTGTAATGGTGCAAAAGTACAGATTCTTCTGAACATCCATACTCTAGTAAAAATAAAAAAAAGTATGACGCATTCCAATTACTCTGACAAGCAAAATGTATCCAAAATGTTACTTGAGTAAATATAACACAGTAAATGTAGCGGGTGCCTTGCCCACCTCTGATAAGCGTTAAAGAAAATTGATTGATGGATTTCCTACTACTGGTTTGAAAGAAACCTGCATTTGCCATGCACATGCCAGACTGTTTTTTTTTTTATTGTTTTGTTTTGTGTCAACAACAGATCATCAGCAGTATTTTGCATCAGACTCTGTACAATGTGATGTAGCTCATTATTAAAAGAGAAATTGTCAGGTCTTTGTGTTAATGCCCACAAAATATGTATAAGGCCGGAACTATATTGCTACTATTGATACACGAGTATTAAATGACATATATACTGTATATACATATTTTGCTCAAAAGAAATTCAACCTTGCTACTGGATCCGCGCAGTGGCACTCCTTCAAAAAAGAAGGTTAACGCAAAGGCAAGAGTCAAATACAAAAAGTAAATTAGATAACACCATCAACTTTTATATGGAAAGTTTGGGCATGTGGTCCAACACAGATGGGACACTATCAGAATCAGAATCATCTTTATTTTGCCAAGTATGTCCAAAAAAAATACACAAGGAATTTGTCTCCGGTAGTTGGAGCCACTCTAGTATGACAACAACAGAGAGTCAATTGACAGAGAACACTTTGGAGACATAAAGACATTGAGAAAAACACTGAGCAATAAAAGGTTGCTAGTAATCTGGTAATGCCGGTACATGTTTTTTAAAATCTGTTGGCAAGTTCCTGTGAGGTGATGTTTGCTTTTTTGTTCAAATAAATATTGTTTTACTCCAAATATATCAATAATCACATTGTATCCTGGCAAAATATTGCTATTTAATATTTTACAGAAAGATGCTCAGTATATTCTTTATATATTTTGAAAATTGTGTACTGTTTGTGACAAAGCAGATGCACTATAACTAACTATATATATATATATATATATATATATATATATATATATATATATATATATATATATATAAAATAAAAAATAATAAAAAAGAAAATCCAGTCAGACTTTCAACCTACAGTTCCATTGTTTTAGGGATGGGCATATGGAAGGACTTTTTTCTTTTTTTTTCACCTATTTCGATAGCATCGATTTAGTTATGATAATGATTTTTGACTAGTTGGAACCCCAAAGCAGACACAGAGTATGGAAGGTGTAACTCAAAATCTTTATTTAAATAATGTTCAAACAAAAGGTGCGACAGACAAAAAGGTTTGGTATGTTCACACAAAGTACAAAATAAGAAAACTGGTAACATAAGGTACTAATAACGAGTAGGAAACATTATAAAAAAACGGAGACCAATTAAAAAAACAAACCAAAAAAACGCAACTAATAGGGTGCAAAACAGAATGCAACACAGCAAACGGCAAAGACAAAGGAATAATCTGGTGTCTTCCTGGTGTGGCTGCAGGGTTTAAAACTGGGAGCTGATTACACAAGCCGCCAGGTGCACACCTCCCTGCTCAACTCTTCCCTCCGCTGACTAGAGAGAGAAAAAAAGACATAACACAGAAAAAGTCATCTGACAGAAAAAAAAAAGCGAAACTCAAGAGTGGCTCATGATAGTTTCGGTTCATTACTTTCTAGGAAAAAAAAAATCTAAAAAAAAAGCTCAACCAAGCTCAACCAAGCGCAGTCAACAGGCAACTCTCAATCATATGATCTATTTTAGAAATATTCCTGTTTAATATACCACGTACTGTTCTGATATAGAGTAGTATCTTTAAAACTCAAACATCAAATGGAAAAAAGGTGTCTGGACACGCTGAACAACTTTATTTTCCTACCATTTTTGGAAGACAGCTGTTGTTGACGTGCTGATGGATGATATCATTACACTACAGGCAGGATTTCCTCTGATCATTTCAACATAGTATCTGCAACATTGAGTATCTAAGTTCAGCACAACGTGTTTGATGTGTCTGCCAACTTCTTACGCACTTAAGGTTCTCCTGTGTCAAACTGTCCAACAGCCCTGCATGCTTTTTGGTGTCTGTTAGCCAAGCCTAAATGAGAGACATTGGTGTAAGGTTCCTTTACAGAAGTGTGTGTGTGTGTGCGTGCGTGTGCAGTGAAGTAAAGCAAATTTATTTATATAGCGCATTTCACACATAAGGTAACCCAATGTGCTGTACGTGATTAAAAGCATTTAAAATAAAGGGAAAAAAAACAGCTTCTAAACATTTAAAACAAAGAGAGAGAGGTAAAAAAAAAAAAGAAGGCTATGTGTTCTTTGTGATAACCAAGTAGGTTTTTGGCTGTGAGCACTTTTTGAAGAAAATTAAGACATTTTTCTTGGTTATTTGCTCTGAGACACATTCAAAATACAATTTGTTTTCAGCGAAAAGGGTGAGGTTAAAACTAGGTTGATATGACTGATGGTAAACTCATTTTATGGACTCAGGTCAATGTGAGGTTACTCAGTGTAATGTTGTTGGCCACCCCCTAACTTGACTCCATGTACCAAATCATCTAAGTCTAATGTCTTTCTGTGAGTCCGCTAATTCGCCGTGTGTACGTAGTACCGCAGCCTGCTAGAGCACTCATAAGATCTGTGAGAGTTTGGACTCATGAGTCCTGATTCGGTACGAAGTGTTTTTTGTGGTGTTTGGAGCGATGCGAGTGTTTCTACGTCATGCTGGGCGTTTTACAATTAAACCAGGCTCGCATTGAGGGGGTGTACCTTATCCGTCCGTTTGTGTTGACGTTGGATTGGCAGTAATCCGATATACACAGTATCCGATTTGAATCCAGATTGAAATAAGAGCCCTAATTCTGATCTGAGAATGTCTGATGACCAGTGGTTTTTTTTCTCTTTGAACTGCCATGACACACTTGAATTGTGCCACTTGAGAGCAAAAATCTGAATTGAACACTGTAATGTAAACTGAGCGATACAATTCCATCGCATATTCCAAACATGTTGAATGACACTCGATAGACCACACATTTACACCAAGACTGTTGTTGCAATGTTTGGAGTGCAAATAATAATAATAATAATAACAACAGTAATAATTTGTATCTTTACATTTATCTGAAGGTGGATTAAATTCGACGCAGCCTTTCCATGCCCCAGATTGACATCGTTTTGTAATGCTGTTCATCCAAGAAACAGAAACCAAAAAAAGAGAAGATGACAACGACTTTGGCAGAGGCATTGAATAGCCAATTGTCTATGACTTTTGAAGTTTCATTAAAAAACGACAACAGTGTCTGATAATTATCACCAAATATGGGCTTCTTCATTGGTATGAAACCTTTACAGTCCAAAATACAAACCTTTAGTCAAAGTCACTGGCTCCAGCAAATTGTGCATCTTATTTAAAGTCCAGTAAAGTGATGTCCCAAGCTGACGGTGAGATCTGAGACATACCGGCCTGAGATACATCACTTGGCCTCCAGTGATAAACTAAGCATTGTTAATAGTTTTGAACGCAGCATGATCCTCCATTGCCCTCGGCAGTGTTAAACAAAGCTTGTCATCGACATGACTTGAAGACAAATGTATCATTTTGGTCCAATAATTTCACAAAAACATAATGAGTGTTTGAGCTAATGACACTCAAAACAATATGCACGTTTAAACTATTAATTTTGAGTATCAGTTAGTTTGAAGCAACATGATTTATAAATTCATAGCTACGGCCATCAGCGCTAATAAGAGCAATATGGTTCTAACGGAGAACAAGCACCTAGCCTGCTCTCCCCCTCTGAAACTAATTTACTGTCGTTGGGTTCCTGGCTGACCACCACCACCCCTCATTTAACAGAATAACAAACACACAGTCTCTCATTTGAAAAGACAGCCCTATGTGTAACTGAGCCTGCTGCGGGTGCAGTCGAAACGTCACAGCTTTAAAAACATCACTGAAACAGGCAGTGTAGAGTTTTATTCCCCACCGCTCCACTTAGCTCCATCCTGTACTATTTGCTTTTTTTTTTTTTTTGTTCACATTTGCCACAGTGTGAGTGTGCATGCAGAATGTGTGTGCTTGCCTACGTATGTGCGGAGCTGCCCTGTCATCATTCCAGCAGCCTATCGGACAACTCAGGGTGCCCCGTTGCTGCAGCTGTGTTGTGATCCAGTTACCATTGCATGATGCCACTTGGCCACCGAAGAACTACTGCTGCAATATTAGAAACCAAAGCAAACCACAAGACACTCTCACACGTGTTGCCTACCTACGGAAAATGTTATCGTGCTGAAGAGGCCGACCACACCGCTCTTTGAAATCCAGCAAAACTATTTCAAACATTTTACTGACTGTCCATTACATTGATCGCTCTACCAAACAATTTCATGCTTCCTGTTTAAGCTTGTCACCACAAATAAATCTGTTTAATGTTCCAAATATGCTTTACATCCAAAGTATTCACTGCTTCGCTGATCACAACAAAGCTGCTTCTTACTTCATCAGCTCTAAACATTTACTTTATTGACAGAGTATGATGTTATTAGGAAGGACTGCTGTAATATCACTGGCAAATCTAAAATGTACCATAGGTAGGCCTTCCGAAAATGTGCTTTTACAGACTATGGGACCACACAAAGTGTGTTTTATCAAGGTTCAGTTGCTCTGTTAGTTCACATGCTGCACTTTCACACAGAACAGGGGAAAAAAATGGATTCCATAGCATAGAAGCACAGTGGTTAACGCTGTTGCCTCACAGCAAGGGGATTTTGACTTTGACTTTCCTGGAAGGACTTTGCATGTTCTCCATGTGCTGGTTTGGATTCTTTTCTGGTGGTCCTCCTCCCACGAACGATGTACGTCAGTCTGCGATTGACTGGTAATCAGTGTAGGGTGTACATTGCCTCTCACCCCAAGTCAACGGAAATGCAGCTTCCCTGAACAGTATCAGTGGTATAGAGGATGGGAATCTCCTCATCTCAGCAAGATTCTGTCTCAAATGAGGATGGGAGCAAAAGAGAAATAGAATTGGATGAAAAGCACTGTTATATTTGAAGAAGAAACATACGTATCGGGGGGAAACTGAAGCAATATCACAATAGCGTCCAGATCACAATCCCCGAAGAACATTTTGTAGTCACAGTGTTTACAAGACCATTTTAATCAAATTACTCACATAGCTTGTTCCTTCAGTTTAGTTATATATCTCTGAAAGGTTCCAGTTTATATGCACTGTGTGTCATTCCATTTTTGACCAAACTCCAGTATGTTTGCCTCCACAAGGATGTCGGGGATTTTTGGGTGGTCTAAAGCCTTTGTACATTACCTTGTAGTGCATGTAAACTTAAGGGATGTCTTCAAAGCATCCAGCATCAATGTATTTGAGCTTTTGGTGCAAATTGATTTGACTTGAACCATTTCGGCTGCAAACTCTGGTTTTTTACTCTTAAATTTCTGGAAATTAACTTTTAAAAAAAAATATTTGATCAGCTTGTCTCCGATGAGTATTTTTTTTTCTCCAGAGATTAACAAAATTCCTTGGTGCTCTCCGCCTGTAACCAACTTAAACTGTACACATGGGTACTGTGTAAATGTGAGAACTAGTAACAAGAAAAGGCAGAGGAAGCCAACTGATCTCTTTTCTCAGATTCTGTTATTGACCTTCTAATAAAGGTTAAAAATGTCAACACCTCCTTTTATAGCTTTGGAAATGTTTGACTGTAATTAAACCTGCACAACCTCAGCATAATTAAAATATTTCTACCCCCCATCTTCACTGGATATTCTTAACTTGCCACATAATCTGAAGTGAACGTCATAGACCAGTGTGGCAACAATAATATCCATACAAAAACAGTTTTGACAGCCAAACTATTTCATCAGTACTCTATTTGGCCAGCTTGGTTTTGATTGTATTCTTTAGAAACATTTACACACCAAAACTCAAACAAATCTCTTGGCCACATTTGGATTCCTGGTAATCAAATCCCTCCACGCCATTTCGGTTCTTGATTGTATGACCTTGAATGTTGAATGAATTGTATTGGAACCCTACTCCAAATGAATAATTATTATGTGCAGGCATAGTTTGTTTTGTTTTTTTAAAAAAAGGAAAAAAAAGTATTATTCGTAGTCGTGGATAATTGAATGACATAGATACCTGTGTTTTGATGTCAGGTTCTCAGACCTCTAAGAATAACATTTGGCTCAGGCAGGAGTGCTGGAAAGAAGTCAAACCCATTCAAAGAAAGTGTGGGCAATTGGAGATAAAGTGAGCTGGAAATCTTTAACTCAGTTTCACCCATAACTGTGATTCATCTTGCTAAGATAAGCATCATATTTTATATTCCTTTTTAGTGAAGCAAGATTGTGCTCAGAGACCATTTTTGACCATTGCCAAAACTTTGGTCATTTATTCTAATGTTTTTCTTTTTAAAACATTTGTCAAAATTTTAATATTCGACATCTCAGGTTCGTGTTATACCTTTATACTTCATCAATACTTCACTATTTAAGAGTGGTATGAGATCATGTAAAGTCTGTCACTTTAACTGTTTTGGGATATGAAATTTTGCTCTTTTGACAGCCTACCTTGTCAGATCCCATTCTGTCTGTCTCTCTAATGAAAAGATTAAGCATTACATGCTGTCATGACTGAACTATTTACCAGAACATTTTACATGCTTTATTGCACTTGAGAGAGCTCTGTGTACACCAAAGCCGGCCCAAGCCTTTATGGGGGCCCTATGCAGAACTGGGTTTGGGGGCCCCCTTCCACCATGTTTAATATGTGAAAAAAAAAAAATCCTCATGCTTTTTGGGGCCCCCAAGCAGCCACTCAGTTGTGTTAGTTCGCTTTTGCCTCAGGCTGGCTCTCAGACAAATGCCTGCAGTGATACACTGTTGAAGAATGGCAGATGCTGCCACAAAAGGTCACTTATATAAAAATTGAGTCTCAAATGGTACATTTCGCTACACGACTCAACTCTAGATCAACATTTCCCCAAAATAGTTTGTGTTGGAGGGTTTATTGTCTTTGTAATAGAAAAAAATCACTTAATCACTAATCACTTTTTGTAGGGGCTTCACTATTGAAAGACCATGCACCCTGAATTCAGATTTATTTCTAAAGATATTATAAATCCTTGAAAATAATTGCTGGAAACGTGCAACGACTGAGGACTACTATATGTAGTCTGAAATGTGGTGATATAGCGTTAAACTGTTTTTTTCACCATTTCAGGTTTCCTGATTTTTTTTTGGGGGGGGCACGTCTAAAACTAGGCCCAGGGACGCAGGTCGGCCCCCACCAAATGATGACAAACCTTTATAATCAGTCTCTTATCGGAAGGTGGCTACAGCTTAGAAACTTTGAGTTCTAGACTTTCTAGAGGTTTCGTTCCAAACCCAAACACACACATAATCAATGCAAGTGGTGAATTTTATAGAAAATTTAATAATAAAAAGGGGTTTCTACAGGATAAAACACAGACAAACACAAAGCAAACAAGGTACAGACGAACATTGGGGAAGGAAGGGATTTATGATATCAGATGAGCAGAATGGGCGTGTAGTGAATGCGTATAGCTGAGGACTCCTGGTCTCATTAATATAAACCCAAATATGCACTAATCTGTACTTTTAGTAGACCGCAATGTTGCACTTTCGTGTCTGGAACACGTTTGAGGCAGGCGAGACAGGCTCCCGAGTTTTTGGCCGGTCCGGTCCGCACCGGGAACAGGCGGATTCGACGGAAGGGAGGAAAAAAGCGAGGAGAAGCAGGAGGCCAATGAGTTTTCAGGCAGGACGTCTCTCGGTTGTCTCTGTTTGCCAAACGTTCGGAGCGGGCGCTCCGTTCCCTCAGACTGAGGGCCCCCAAGCAGGGTGGCTCGGAGCGCTTGCAGGATGCTGCGGCCGGGGATCATCCGATGTGTCCTTGCCACCTCGGGTGAGGTGGGCGTCCTGCCTGGCCCGGTCGTCGGCGAATTGGTCGGGGTGAGATCAAAGGAAGACTTCTCCACCAAAATTATTATTATTATTATTAAGGATTATTTTGTGGTTTAAAACTAGTGGAATAAAACATTAATTATTGGATTGAAGATAACGAGACCATCTCCTCACCCTGCATTGTTCCATGCTCATCCTTTTTCATACTTGTAATGAATGTTTCAAATGTTGTGTGGTGTGGTGAACATTACATCTGGTTCATTTAACAACATATTTGACGTTAGACATTCAAGCTTGCAGCAATACAGTCACTAGTGGTGTTCATGTAAAGTTCTTAAAATATTAACTCCCAGTCGAGTCACCGACTGTCTTATGAACCCATGTCTGTAGTGCCGTTCCGTCGCCCGTGGGTGTCGCTCTTGCCTGTTCCAACTCCCAAGTGGCAGTAATTCAAGAGGTTGGAGGCGCCTTTGACTGGCGAGGAGTTAATTAACTTAGCGTCCGGAGGCAAACTCAGCATCCTTGGTCTCCGCTTTGAAGTGCCAGGCAGCCGTGATTCACTCAGCGTCGGCATGGCAAAAGCAAATGTCTGTGTCTTGTTGAAGATAGTTTATTGTGTTGATCCATTTAGAGTCTGGGTGTGACTTTGGAGTTAACGTCTACCTCGGCGGGGAGCGGTGGTAGTGCGAGGCTGGGGTGCCGGGTGTCCTCTTTTGCGTGGCATGTCCGCTACATCCGATTTGACAGCCAGCTTGTGGCCGTATGGGCTTCGGACTGATTGATTGACAGTTGAGAGTTTAGCGAGGTCTTTTAGTGTTCAATTCCATGTTTAATAATCATCATAATAATGCATGCATTTTGAGGTATTGCAGAATGTAGAACACAGCAGATGATGTGACAACATGGACAAGTACACATTTAATCAGGCATGCTGACGTCATTTGCTTTTATCTTTGTTGTCAAAATTGAAAATTCGTCATGGGGTCTTATCATACTGCAGCATTTCTGTTCAACATCCAAATCTGCAACAGCAAACATTTCACCCTCAGGAACCTCCATGACCGCATGTGTTCCTTATTTCATGTTGTGTGGGTTGTGTGTGACATTACAGAAACCTTGCTGCACATCCAGCGTGTTAGTCAGATGGCTCTAATGATCTTTTCCTCCTCTTTGAGGGTTAGTAAAATGCCCACTTTGACTATAACACCCCTAACGAACTCTGAAACAGGATAACCCTCAGTACAGTAGGCCTACTGTATAACATATGGTTGGACGTTTTATTAGTGTATCTCATGTTTTGTGTGTGTGCAATCACTGTTTCTGTTCTTCATGTAACATGCTTCAGTGGGTCATTAACGAGCCTGGCAAAAATCCCTTTAGCAATACAGTACAGCTTCCAAAATACATGTACTATACCAAACTGTTTCTTTGTATCATAAATACAGTTCTCAAAATATTCAGTCTGTTACCATGTGAAACTGATGTTCATTCAATGTGGCTTAAAATGCCTGACAGCATGTGGTCAACACTGTTTTCTTATAATCCATCATATTAATGTGTTCACCTTAAACAGAATGACTTCAGTCATTGCAGATCAGGTGTGTATTTGTAGACAGAGGTGACGGTGTTGAAAGTGAAAGGAATGAAACACAAGGCAGAGCAGGTCGGAACCGTGGGGGGATTTACTTGTGGGCCTCTGCTCACTGTGTAACCACTTACCGCAGCAGGGGAGAGAGGCTCCGAGTCAGACTAGCCTGACTACCATTTATCAATCAACGCACAAGTGGCGAGAGCCCTTCCTTTCCTATGTTACTTTCAAGCAGTTAAGTTCCCGAGTGCTCCATCACTGCCCCATAGCGAGTCTCAGACACCTGAGCGGGGGTGAACGCAAAATGAAAAAACGCAGAGAATCGGGTTGCCGTTAACTCACTGAGGCGAGTCAGTGGCGGACAAATGAGAAAACACAGCTGAGACAGTGCTGACAAATGGGTCTACTTTCCTCTCAGAAAATGCGGGAGTATTATAGTTTGTGGATGGATGGGTGACAAACGTAGGACTAGTCTTGATCAACTTTAAGGGTTTACACACGAATAAGGTGAAGCACATTGTGGATAACCCCGATTGAAAGGGCAAGTGTATGTGTGCGTACGTGTGTGCGTGTGTGTGTGTGTGTGTGTGTGTGTGTGCGTGCACGTCCATGGACAGACAAAGAGGTTCTTCCAACCATGCTCAATAAATAGACCATCATCATAAGTGTCAAAACAAAATATTTGTATTTGTTTTTCATTGTCATTTTTCTGTATGTATTATATTAATTTTGTTGGTGAATGAGGCTCAATGTTTTCAAGTATCGACAAAAACCCAAGAGTGAAGGCAAAAGACTGGCAGATAGAAACAAAGAGGAGAATGGAGACAGCAAGGCTGCTGATTGTCAGAGTGCGTGTCAGACCAGACGCCTCCGCCTCCCTGACAGGTTCTCCCCCCAGTCCTCCCACAATCTGTCCATCATTTACCCCCCTTCTGTCAGACACATCACGACTTGGTGCCAGATACTGTTTTAGTTTGTGTGCCATTGCAGAATTTTTCCATTCTGTCTGAGATAATCTTTGAGGATATAGTCGAGAATTGTCTACATTCAGACAGTTATTCACAGTGATACTGTATATGGTAGAGACCATGGAAATACACAAAGAAAAATACCCGCTACTTTGTTTATACGGCACGTATAGTGCTGCGACTCTCACAGAGTGATAAAGGTGGGTGGATACGTATTCATATAACTATTCAGCACAGGATATCTGGTCTAATAAAATAACAGCTTTATAAAGTTTTAAGTGATTTAAAAAAGGAAGTGGTTAAGTGCAGTCTCTCCCAGCCCCAGAGAGTGCACGAGCCAAAATGCTTTCATGGTCGAAGTTGCACCTGCCATTACATTGAACAGAAACTGGGCCCTGGTAGTTTTTAGAAACAACCATCACTCCATGACAGAGTTTTTTTTTCAAACAAATGAAAAACTTTAGAGCAACGGGGAGTGTTTGAGTCTAATGGAAAAAGACATTTGTTACAGAGCCACCAGCCATTACTTGCAGCATGACACATCAATGTGTTTGTGCAGCGACCTGCAAAGCAAATGTCACAATCACACAAATTCAATTTGATTTTTTTTCAATAAGTTACGTCATTGTGGTAGGAATTACATTCGTTTGTTTTGTTTTGTTTTCAGCCATAAAACATGTTTTTCTCTTTTCTCATGAATACATGAGAAAAGACTGGCATACCCTGGCTTCAAATAAAACGGAGACCACAGGCACTGATAATATCAGATTTTAGAAAACTGAAATTAATTAAATAAATCTTATAGTAATGTCATGGCACTCAGTATAACATAGACCCTGCAGTAATAACCCCTAATTTGGGCCAGCATTGAATCTTAAACCAGCACTCGCCTCACAATTCTAAGGTTTGGGGGTTTGAATCCGTGCTCTGGCTTTGCTGTTTGGAGTTTGCATGTTCTCCCCATGCCTGCGTGGTTTTTCTCCAGTTACACCGGCGTCCTCTCACAGTCATCAACATGCATGTTAGGTAAATTGAAGACTATAAATTGTTCTTAGGTGTGAATGGGAGTGTGAATAGTTGTGTGTCTAGATCTGCCATGTGTACACCAATCCAGGGTGTACCATGCCTCTTGCCTAAAGTCAGCTGGGAGAGGCTCCAGCTCACCCGAGACTCTTGTGAGTATAAGTAGTGTCGAAGATGGATGGGTAGATAAATCTTAAACCTTCACAGATACCCATCTGTAATGGCTTCTTCCTTGACCCGGGTCCATCGTTCATCAACATCATCATCTTCTGAACCGCTTATCCTCACTAGGGTCGCGGGCTGCTGGAGCCTATCCCAGCGATCTTTGGGCGACAGGCGGGGTACACCCTCAACTGGTCACCAGCCAATCACAGGACACATATAAACAAACAACCATTTGTACTCACATTCACACCTACGGGCAATTTAGAGTCTTCAATTAACCTACCATGCATGTTTTTGGGATGTGGGAGGAAACCGGAGTACGCGGAGAAAAAACATGCAGGCACGGGGAGAACATGCAAACTACACAGGCGAGGCCGGATTTGAACCCAAATCTTCAGAACTATGAGGCGTTCAATTTTGTGTAAATCATTGTGTTTTGTGAAATGTCTTTATTGAACAATCAAACAGAAAATAACCCAAAATGGTGATGTAAACATAACTTCTTTAGTTGAAGTATACAAAGTTTACGCACCGACAAGCACAGCCTCACCCAAGCCATAACAATTTAAATGACTATTATCCCTACTACTGTGGTCCATCCATGTATCCAGCCATTCTGTTGTACGTACTAATAACATCCACAATCTACCAAGGCTCCAAAGTTCCAGCTGTGTCAGGTGTTCATTTATTCAGTAGTGCTCTCGTGTTAGCGTGTGTGGTGGTGCACTCCATTAGAGACTAATTGAATGCATGCGTGTAAATGTGTGTGCATCCGGGCAAAATGTGTAAATTGGCAGTAATTAATTATACCGCACAAGCAATAATCACAACTCAGTTGTCAAGCAAGCTCATCGATTGAGTAGCATGTGTGTACTGTGCAGCATGTAAATCCTTATATACAACGAGTCCATCAGTGAACGAGATTGGTGTATGATTAAGCTTGTGTGTGAAAGTGCGATACGGTTCTGGAACGGAGCTGTCTGACATCTGTCATTTTGGATAGCATCACAGGCAGCCAGCAGGGAACGTGTAAGTCCATGTGGCACAAATTAGCACACAGGATAGAGAAAGCAGATAAGTGCTAACTCGCCTATTGTTTTTTAAATGTGCTGATAAGCAGTGTGCTTTTTTTTCCAATTAATATTGAGTCCATTTAGGATTCAATAATTGCATTTTTGTGTATAATTATAAATGCAGAAGCTATTCACACAAACATTGGTCATTGCTTCGATGGCTTCACTCTCTAAAGAGATTCACAATGAAATGTATCCCCTGAGGACACAAATCCGGCAAGCTGTCATACAGTGTCACAGCTTTAAGCTGTTACTTGGCAACAGAGAACATCCCTTTATGTTCTGTATTGTTGATCGTGTTCAGGGTCATGGGGCAGCCGAAGCATACCCCATCTGACTTGGATGTTAGGCAGGGTAGACCTTGGACTGACACATAGAAACAGACATTCACACCTACAGGTCTGTACAATTTAGTTTTCAATGAATGACAGTGTACTTGTAATATATTCTATCCGTCAATCAATTTTCTATAGCGCATGTCCTCATTAGAGTCGAAGGTGAGCTGGAGCCCATCTCAGCTGACTTTGGGTGAGAAGCTGAAGTGGTTGCCAACCAATCATACGACACATATAAAACAACAAATTCCCAATTCAAACTCTCATTCACACCTATGGACAATTCAAAGTCCTAAATTAACCTAAAACACATGTTTTTGCAACATGGTAGGAAGCCAGAGTAAACCCAGGCAAGCATGGGGATAACATGTAAACTCCACATAGCAAGGCCAGAGCCAACATTCCCTCCAAAGCTCCCTCCAAAGCTTTTGCCCGAAGTCAGCTGGGATAGGCTCCAGCGTCCCGCGACCCTAACCAGGATAAGCGGTGTTGAAAATGGATGGATGGATGGAAGCTCATAACTGTGAAGCAAACATGCTCACCACTATTCTGCCCTTAATATACTCAAATTCCCAATTAATATTGAATAATTTTAAGTAATTCTAAATATATCAGCAATGTTCAAGTAACTGTATAGCTAGACTAATTTTCATGTACAGTATGGGCATTTCTATTTACATTTTCATAATTGCAAAAAAATTTAAACTTCATCTGATTCCAGAGTCAACACCAACGTATGTCTCGGATAGGAACACAAATGGAAGCATGTGGGGAGGTATGACATTATTGGCAGAGTGTGTAGTGCAAGCAAGAGTAATCAGTTAAAGATGAAGCCTATTACAGGACCTAATGCTCTTCTATGCCTCGGTTGATTCAGATCACACTTTGCCAGCATTTGACTTTCTCAAACATGAGCATATTAGAGAGAGATATACACATTAACACCTACTCACACGCTGCCTTTTTTTTTTTTCAGGATGGCAGTCAAACGATGGAGTATTGAGACACTGCCAGATGAAACTCGGGATGATGGGATGCTGGCAGCAGCATCTGGCTGCAAACCAGCACTGAGTGTAAAGCCATGTAAGCCCTCCAATACACAGTGTGGATATAGTCTTTGTAGAGATATATATTCTTCAGTAGATATAAATTGTATACACACCCCTATTCAATATACATTTTGTATATCACAATTTTTTTGTGATATACAAAATGAGACCAAGATAAATCATTTCAAAACCTTTTCCACCATTAAGGTGACCTAGAACCTTTACAACTTGAGTGAAAAAAACACTAAAATCTTTTAGAAAGGGGATGTAAAAATAAACAACTGATATAATGTACAACCCCTATTCCAATGAATTTGGGACGTTGTGTTAAACGTAAATAAAAACAGAATACAACGATTTGCAAATCATGTTGAACCTATATTTAAGTGCGTGAGAAAATAGTCGAACAGTTTAAGGACAATGTTCCTCGACGTACAATTGCAAGGAATTTAGGGATTTCATCATCTACGGTTCAGAAGGTTCAGAAAATCTGGAGAAATCACAGTCAGTCCAAGTTACCCATGTCATCGGCACTAACACAGCCCCATACCATCACAGGAGATGGCTTTTGAACCTTGCCTCCATAACAGTCCATATGGTTATTTTCCTCTGGCCCGGAGGACACGACGTCCACAATTTCCAAAAACAATTTGAAATGGGGACTCGTCGGACCACAGAACACTTTTCCAATTTGCACCAGTCCATCTTAGATGAACTTGGGCTCAGAGAAGCCGCGGCGTTTCTGGATGTTGTTGATAAATGGCTTTTGCTTTGTATAGAAGAGTTTCAAGTTGCACTTACGGATGTAGCGCCGAACTGTATTTACTGACATTGGTTTTCTGAAGTGTTCCTGAGCCTATTGTGGTGATATCCGTTACACATTGATGTCGGTTTTTGGTGCAGTGCCGTCTGAGTGATCGAAGGTCACCGGCATTCAATGTTGGTTTTCGGCCTTGCCCCTTACATGCAGTGATTTCTCGAGATTCTCTGAACCTTTTGATGATATTATGGACCGTAGATGATGACTCAACTTTCTCAGTCTTTTTTGCCACCTGTCCCAGCTTTTTTGGAACGTGTTCCAGCCATAAAATTCTAAGTTATTTGCTAAAAACAATAAAGTTGATCAATTTGAACATTAAATGTCTTGTCTTTGTAGTGTATTCAATTAAATATAGGTGGAACATGATTCGCAAATCATTGTATTCTGTTTTTATTTATGTTTAACACAACGTCCCAACTTCATTGGAATTTAGGTTGTAGATAAAATGTAGATTCAATTTCAGTCCACCTTGTCCTCACATTTGTGTCGACAATAAGTCTTGAAATTCAAAACAAATGTGGTGCTCCATTGGAAAAGTCTATAATCCCAACTGTCACTTGTCAAAGCCAGGCAAACACTGGTCCACCGCAGCAACCTGACCCCACTTTAGTCGGCTGGACTAAAGTGGGTGTTGTTGATAGATGTGGTGTTTCACCCGACGTTTGGAAGTGGACGGAAAGAGACGAGTACTCGATTACAGCAATTGACTTCTCTCATGTGTTTTATTTACTCAAACAGGAAATACTTCCAGATATATCACACCAAGTACTCAGCAGATCTCAGCCAAATTTGCAATGAACTGTTTTAAACTAACCTCTTGTGACCCATGATTTGGTTTGCAGTTAAAGGCATGAGTATTTTTCTTATACATTTGGAGCTTAAACAGATTTTCAGTTTCAAAAGTTTGTGTGTGTGTGTGTGCGTGTGTCTCACTTAATTGGTCCATGTGATTACACCGCATTACAAAATATCTCATTAATGGATACAACTACAATTTTAGCATGCACTGTATATTTCTGCCCCTAATTAATGACGTGGTCAGTCATATTCTTTCACGAAAAAATGTTTCGTGAGAATTAAATGTCATTTTAATGTACATTTAACAAGTAAAAGTTGCCACGCACATTGAAATGAAACTGTCTGAGACCTGGAGCCCCCCTCTCACTCGATAGCTGGTATTGATTAGGTATCATTAAATGTTTGTTCAAAACACCTGATTGATCCACCAACTCACCAAACAATTTCAATCTGTTAAATTCTTTCTCAGCCACAGATCAAAAATTAGTGCAATCTCTTTAAACTGCTCACATTATTGATGGTGTTGTCAAAACATTACTTATTTGTCAAACTAACACTAAATACTCAAAACCCACAGAGAATTAAGTCTTTTTTTTAACAACAATACATAGTTATTTTTTTCAGCTCGGTCCTCGTGTTGCGTTAGCAGCAAGTCTTGTTCTGCTTTCTTGGGCTCTTATTTTACTCGAGGGGAATGAGTGAGTGCCAAGGCGTGACAAAGCCAGATCTCTTTCCAAAACAAAGTGGCCACTTTGGCAAGGAATTTGACATGAGTGATAACCCCGTTGCTCTTTCCTAACGATCTCCCTATTCAGGGGATCTGAGCCACGGACACTGGGGTTTATGTTATTAGCCCTGGAGCTACACAGAGTTAATGATGCAGTGCAGCAACGCCGTAAACATCACTGAGTGGGAGCACTTCTGATGTATTGACAAGAGAATGTGAAATATAGAAGTACTTGTTGAGGCTGATTGTGCTACTGTCCAGATAGTATTTACTGTATAATACTGCAGTCCTTTAAGTTGAAAATAAATAAAGCCATTGTTATTTCATTTGTTCAACTACTGCAGGTACACATGTAGGCCAAAATTGTTGGTGCCCTTCCGTCAAAGAAAGATAAACAATGGTCACTGTAAAACCTGGACTGGAATTATGCCAAAATGCATATTGATGAGGCACAAAGTCTCTGGGAGAATGTCCTTTGGAAAGGAGAGACAAAACTGGAGTTGTTTTGGTAATCAGCTCTATATGTAGAGACACAAAAAAGAAGTTTGAAAAGAAAATAACACCGAACAGAACCTGCCCAGGTTCCGTTATATTCTGGAGGTGTTTGACTGCACCGGTGCCTTGAATTAATGCAGCATTTAATGAAATCTGTAGACTACCAAGGCATTTTTTGACCAAAATGTCCTTCCCAATGTCAGAAAGCTTGGTCTCTGTCACATGTCCTGCAAAATAACAATAACCCCAACCATCCAAGTGGCTATAGAAGAAATCATTGACTATCCTGAGGTGGCCTTCTATGAGCTCTGATCTAACTCCTGTTCAACATCTCTGAAAGTAGCTGAAATGTGCAGTCTGTGGACGGCACACTTCAAACCTCAAACAGCGGGACGAGTTGGCTCACAAGGAGTGGGACAAAATGTTGTTTCTCCTTACCTCTGTATCACTTTACCTGACAACATTCTTCACTGACCTGTTATGTCATTACAGAGTTTATTGTTTGAGTAAATGCAGTAATCAGGATTTGATGCTTATTTCAATTTCAGGCAATTTAGCAATAATCTCCAAATTATTCTCTCACAAAATATTTGGAGAAATGAAGAGCTGTCATTAATGTACAGATGGCATCTGCTATGTCATTTCCCAGACAATGATAACGAGTCGATTACAATGCAGTTCAAGCATTAAAAAGCTTCATTTTCCAACAGGGCATTGGTGAGGATGAACCTCGCCACTGCACAGATACACACAGAAAACATCATAAAACCTGAAATATGTTTTTCCATTCTCTTTGGGTGTTCTTGCCTGATTGGTATTATTCTGTAGGGAACATATTGAAGCAAATCAAAATAATAACCTTTACACCAGATTTACCTTATTGAAACAAAATCTCTATTTTTGCTCATAAACACAACCACACTGTCTCAGACAACAACCTACCAGTATGTGGACCGGACCCATGAAAAACATTATTGCTCTTTTTTGACTGGAGTCACTGATGGTGTAGTGGTACACTCGCCTGACTTTGGTGAGGGGAGCGTGGGATCGGTTCCCACTCAGTGAGTGCGAATGGTTGTCCGTGTCTATATGTGCCCTGCGACTGAGTGGCAACCAGTTCTGGGTGTAGTCCGCCTTTCGCCCAAAGTCAGCTGGGATAGGCTCCAGCGCCCCGCGACCCTAACCAGGAAAAGCGGTGTTAAGAATGGATGGATGGATAGAAAAAGATAGATCTTTTTGCTTGTTTATTACATGGGATCAGCAGACGAGTGTTTAACAGAGTGGCAAAGCCTGTCAGAGCTGACAAATGTCATAGCCGCTTAGAACAGTGCACTGTAATGTTACATTTTTTATGCTTTTAACATCCAACGTTGAATCTTTACAAACAACAAGCAGGTGGATGTGATGCACCACTGGTCTGGGAGATACCAAATACACTACAGGTATATGACAAATCTTTTGGGTCACGATTAATGTGTAAATCAATCAACCAGGAGTTGAGTGGGACATCATAATTCCCCCTGAATATTAATTTCTCATCTTACCAATATGTTTTGGGCAATTTATTTTCAAAGTTTTCATTTTCAGTATGGCAATGTACTCAGCGCACAAAGAAAAGCTGCTTGGATTGTTTGGTGTGGAAGAATTGACCCCAACCGCCCCATTTAACACTTTTGATCATAGTTCTACAACACAGATTGTGAGCCACATCAGTGACTATTGACCAAGCAAATGAACCCTCTGAGTCATCCCAGATGAGTGGAAGCTGTTACTGCAAAGGGGCAGGGGAGTTCAAATTCATTTAATCAGAGAATGTATTGACAAACATTGTCTCCTCCATACATGAAATGTAGTTATTATTTTGCACAGACGAAAAAAGGCACAGTTCCTTTTGATTTCCTTTTTACTGTTAATTTTATCTTTTGGTACTAATCCAATCTATCATTTTGAGGAGGCTCTGCTTGCAATGTGATTGTTCCATTCACCTGTTTTATTTTACATTTACTTTTCATTTTTTTACTATGTTATATGAATTCTGAACTCTGAGGGGGAATTCACTATGCTGTATATTTCTGTTACACACCACACAGAGAAGCAAACAACATACATGCAAGGAAAGATGTCAGCGTGAGCTGAAGTTGGCGTTGGGGAGTTGGGCACCTTATGCAGTGGAAAACTGTAGTTAAATACTGTATAATCACTTTAAAGTATTTTACTGTGTGGTATGTGGTAAATAACTTTGAGGAATTTTGAGGAATGTCTAACAGTGCACGGTCCTCCCCTTTTGCGATAAATTAGAAATTTAAACAGAGGTGGTGGACTCCACTCGTGACTTGGACTCAAGGGGACTCTCGTGGCTGATTTTATGACTTGTGACTTTCTTGGCTACAGTATATGAAAGACTTGACTTAGACTCAGCATTCATGAGATTTGGCTTGACTTGGACTTGAACTACATGACTTGACAAATCAAACTGTCAATACAGTATAATGTGCCCTTTGATTTTGAAAGAAAAGTGATTATTTATTTGTGTCATGCCATGCGTGCCACCAATCTGGCAACCTGGCTGGTACTTCTGTTGGAGCCTATCCCAGCTGTCATCGGGCAGGAGGCGTGGTACACCCTGAACTGGTTGCCAGCCAATCGCAGGGCACATAGAAACAAACAACCATTCGCACTCACAGTCATGCCTACGGGTAATTTAGAGTCTCCAATTAATGCATGTTTTTGGGATGTGGGAGGAAACCGGAGTGCCCGGAGAAAACCCACGCAGGCACGGGGAGAAAATACAAACTCCACACAGGCGGGACCGGGAATTGAACCCGGGTCCTCAGAACTGTGAGGCTGACGCTCTAACCAGTCGTCCACCGCGCCGCCTCAGTAAAACCAATAACAAAAATATATATTTAAATTCCAACATAACCACTGTTTAACTTAAACATAAGCATATTCTACATTTCAATAGATTCAATTAAAAAAAACATAAAATCCATGAAAAATAATATCAATAAATAATAAAGACAAATTATACTTTAAAGTCCAAAGTAACAATTTAAAGTTCAATTTTTTTTTATTTATTTTTTTTTTTGCTGTCAGTATGTGGTGGGCACATCTTTTGCTTTCTCCACATGTGCGGCAATACACTTTTGAACTTCTTGATGCAACTTGGGTTTAGTTTTTTTTACAAGCGCTGTTCCTGCTGTGCACATCTTGACCTCTGAGATACACACCCACCATCCCCCAGAGATGGGTGTATGTGGTGCATTAAAAACGTGGGGATGAGTGTGTTTGATGCATTTAAAATCCAGGGGGGGGCAGGCAGGGCGCACGGACCAGGAAACAGCACAGGCGTGCAGAAACCCGGTCCGACGCCCACACCCTCCCGACCCCATACCAGTCCCCCAGGAACCCTTGGATATGTGTCCAGGTGTGAATAGTGAGAAAAATATATAAAGTGAGTGGTGTGAGTGTGTGCTAAGTGAGTGATTAAGAGGCATGGCTCCTGCAGGTCGGGACCATCAGGCTGGAAACCACCGACAAAGAGGGCTGCCCCACCAAGCCCCACTTACAAAAATAGTCTTGTTATTGTCAGATGGCACCATACCCAGGCAAAGGAATCAAGAGTCTACATTTAGCATGTTGAGGAAAGGTGACAACCTATCTATGTATATATGTATTTGATTTTTTCGCTCTGCTGATATTTTTTCTAACGCAATATATTCTATGATGAGATTTAGCCACTGATTGATGTTAATAGCTTGTTTGTTATTCCAGTTTTATAGAATTGTTTTCTTAGCTGTAGCTAATGCGATGAGTAATGATTGTGAATATTTATTAGGCAGAGTTTTTGTATAACCGAAGACCAAAAGCATTGAATTGGTGTGCATTCCCAAAATAGGTGTCTTGGGTATTTTTGGTGCATTGCACGCATATATTAGATGGAGAGAAGCCCATTTTATTCATAGTGTACTGAGTAAAGTGTGTTCTATGGAGCACTTTATATTGTATAAGATGTAGATTATTGTTTTTTTTGGTCATTCTAAACGTATTATTACATATCTGTATCCAGTCGCTACAGTCAGCAGACATGGAGAGGTCTTCTTCCCATTTGGTGATTGGTAAGTGCACTGATTCATTGCATGAAATTAATTTATAAACTTTTGAGAGATTTATTTTACTGTGCGGGAGAAGGTTCATTATTTGCTTGACAAACTCTGGCAGTTCAAGGGTGCTCTGGAGTGTTGGTATTCTTTTTTTTAATTGCTGCTTTTAATTTATTGTATTGAAGAAAGTTTCCACCTGTTATTTGAAATTATTGGAACAATTCATCACGTGTCCTAAAAACATTATTGTTAAATAGTTTTTGTAGGTGGTTAATTCCATGTTGTTCCCATGTACTAAAATGAAGGGGTATATTATGAATTTTGAAATCTGGATTATGCCAGATTGAGGAGAGTATACTGGGAGCTAATTGAGATCCTGTAGATTGTAAACTTTGCCACCAAGGTGTTGGGTTCTTGAAGCATTTATGGCGTTTAAGACTTGTGGAAATAAATGGGAGTTTTGGTAGTTTGATGTTGTTGCATTGTATTTGTTCCAATTCTAGCCAAGAATTATCCTCCTCGCTGTGGTGCAACCATTTGATGAGGTATTGTAATTGGTTAGCTAAATAATAGTGTTTAAAGTTGGGAGCATTTAGGCCTCCCTCCTGTTTACTTTTCTGAAGAGTGGATAGACTCATTAAATTTTTAATGTTAACTTTATCGAAAGCTTTCTGTGCGTCAAGTGACATGATGATTGCGTTAAAATTTTTACGCTGACATGCTTATTAAATTCAACAGACATCTGACATTATTTGTGGAACTTCTATCGTTAACGAATCCTGTCTGGTCATAGTGGATTATCGACGGAAGTACCTTTTCAAGTCTCACTGCGAGGAGGGCTTTCGAGATAATCTTGATATCTGCATTAATCAGTGATAAGGGCCGGACATCCTCTATTGCTACTTTTACGTTTAAGCAACATTTTTGCTCATCAGATCAGCCAGTGTCGTATTTGTTGCACTGGTCTTTTGTATTTTCGCGTTGAGGTGCTGCGGGTCGCGGGCCTGGTTCTGGTCCCAGCGATACCGCGAAGCACACGTAACATCGGTGACAAGAGTTGATCCGCTAGTACATTTTGTATTAATTTGGAAATGTGCCTTCAATTAACTAATTAGTTTACGAATGTTAATGTTAAATGTATTAAGCGACGGAGCGATGTTCGGGATTATGTCACAACACAGAATGAACGAACTTCAAATTCAGAAATGGCCAATAAAAAAACTGAAAAATGCTGTACTTAATATTTTCCTGGAGGATGCATTTGGGATTAGCCTTTAAAGTTGGTAATAGAGAAAAATGAAGTGAAACAGACAACGATTTTAGTCAATTCTTTTCCAGAATGAGTGTTTAAAGAGGAGGATGCTATTCCTATTCCTATGTGGCACAGCTTGAAGCGGGCATCAGGTGAAGGTGGAGATGGGCCTGGCTCAAGTTGGAGGCCAAAACAAAAAAAGCAAAGAATTGCGGCAAATTGAATTTGAATCTTAAATTTGTACATCAACATGTACTTGAGCGGTGTAAATAAATGGTTTTCTGCGTGAAGAACATTTGTTGATTTTGCCTTATTGTACTTTGCAGAGTCTTCCAGATTGCTTAATTCCTGTTTTAAAAAATTTTCAATTTAAAATAAAAATCTCTGCGTGGGCATTTTCTATCTAATGCAGGATGAAGGCCTCTTCTTCACGTTTCCAACTACTTCGGCAGTTTGCAATTTGATGCTAGTGTATTCCGGTGTGTTTAACAAGAAAAAGATGCAGTTGGATAAAAGAGCAGATATGAGTTACCGACGTCATTCAAAAAAACATTTTTTTTTCAAAAAATAAAAAAGCCTTAAATGGAAATGGGATGGCCGCGTTGGCCGAAGAGGTAACAAAAGGTGGACCAGAGAAACTATCAAATGGATACCACTGGGCACAAAGCAGCCACGACAAAGACCTAAAAAGTAGATGGATAGATGAAATTATATATATATATATATATATATATATATATATATTGTGTATATAGGTTTGTGTATATAGGTATGCAGGTATGCTTGTACAGGCAATTTACCAGTTGTGAACTGGCTCAGATTTAGACGATTAAAATGTAAAGCACATGCAAAAAGACCTTTTGGCATAAGTTCATCCAGTGAGCTCGGTGGGTCATGAAAAAAATTTGCACGAAGCAACAATCTCTGCTCCTCATTTGTGAACCAGACTAAAATTGTTATGTGCACCGCTGCATATAAAACACATCTGGCTGGCATGCTCACTCCAGGCCATTGCTGCTAACGAAGACATGCAGTGAACTAAATCATGAAAAAGCCATTGAGGAGATAATTGTTTCAGCCTCTAAACATCTATTTCATGCAGTATTTGTTCCCATTAAGAATCTAAACAGCATTTTTGTAAAAATAAATAAATAAATATAAAACATTAAATATGAAAAATGTCGACAACACAGTGGCCACTTCCGCCTCACAGTTCTGAGATCCTGGTTTCAAATCTTGTCTTTCTGTGCGGAGTATGCATGTTCTCCCCGTGCCTGTGTGGGTTTTCTCCGGGTATTCCAGTTCCCGCTCACATTCCCAAAACATGCATGGTAGGTTGATTGAAGACTCTAAATTGCCCGTAGCTATGAATGTGAGTGTGAATGCTTGTTTGTTTATATGTGCTCTGCGATTGGCTGACGACCAGTTCAGGTGTACCCCGCCTCTCGCCCCGAGTCAGCTGAGATAAGCGCCGGCACACCCGCGACCCTAGTGAGTATAAGCGGTGAAGAGAATGGATGAATGGATGAAAAATGTACATGAGGTGCCGGCATTATGATGTAGCTACGTGGAATGGGTTCCATCCCATAATCTCTTCCAGGGTCTGTCCTTGCTGACAAAGTCTCTGTCAGCAAGACAAAACAGGAGATTTCAGATAAGAGCGATGGTGACACGGAACTTCCATCTGATCGTAACACAGCTTTCCCACGACCATAGTGTCTCCATTGAGCCCAGACACCTTCAGGTATATCAAAACATACAAGGAAGAAGAGGGTTTATGTGTGTGTGCATGGACTGGTATACTGTATGTCACCCACTATCACTTAGTGCTCCCAGGGCAGAGTAAATAGCTTGAGCAACCGAGCAATCCAAGTATATTGTACTTGTATTTTCGTCCATGCACTTGCATAAAAGTTGTGCCGCCAGGAGAGAGTGTAATCATAATCAGATAAATAAAC
The DNA here is from genome assembly GCF_024500275.1 of Phycodurus eques. Taxonomy (NCBI): domain Eukaryota; kingdom Metazoa; phylum Chordata; class Actinopteri; order Syngnathiformes; family Syngnathidae; genus Phycodurus; species Phycodurus eques. Next base: position 7,978,728 of record NC_084532.1, on the reverse strand, counting down.
ACCAATAGCCCTTCTACTACCGCAAGAAGTGTGCAGATAAAAAGCTGAGCTATAATGTTATCACAGTGTGTGAGAAGAAAAAGGGTTGTTGGACGGGTGGAATCTGCTCTTATAGTGATAAGTGTCATAACTGAATGGCTGTTACAGGCAGAGCAGTCGTGGAGGTCCACACATAAACCACAATATGATTTTCTCATGGTCCCTTCCACAAAAAAACAAAAAACGGCGCTTTAATTCAATTATTTTACTTTATTTTATTAGCAGCCCGGTTAAATCTACTGTACAGGTAAAGCAGCTTTCTTTAAGTGTAAGTAGAAAACATTACTTCTCCATAAAGTACATTAGAGGAAAGAGTGTATCCATCAAATGCACATTATGCCATGGAAAAAGTGATTCTCCCAGTCTCCTTGTTTCAGAAAGGTTGGTGACCCCTGATATAGACACCCACTAAGGTGTAATAATTATCAAATGTTATATTGATCCACTTTACATAGGTAATTCTATCAATAATACATGACGTTTGATTGGTGACTAGACTCACTTCGTCCTACAATAACATTTAAAGAGTTTATGTTTTTGTGCACTGTTTCTGACAGTAATCATTGTATTGAGTTTCCATTTAAAAAAAAAAAAAAAAAAAACACCAGCAAGGACCATATGTTGTGAGTAACTTGAATCTCGTGAAACATTCTTTCATTCATTCATCTTCCGTTCCGCTTCTCCTCACTAGGGTCGCGGGCGTGCTGGAGCCGATCCCAGCTAACTTCGGGCGAGAGGCGGGGTACACCCTGAACTGGTCGCCAGCCAATCGCAAGGCACATATAAACAAACAACCATTCTCACACACATTCACACCTACGGGCAATTTACAGTCTTCAATCAACCTAGCATGCATGATTTTGGGATGTGGGAGGAAACCGGAGTGCCCGGAGAAAACCCACGCAGGCTCGGGGAGAACAAGCAAACTCCACACAGGCGGGGCCGGATTTGAACCCAGGTTATGATCCTATTTTATTTGTGTCTTGTGTTTTTGATAACCATTTTGATATTGTGCCAGGTTTTAACTCTCAATTATTATTTTTTTTTAACCTGGTGAAATGGAGGATATTGATATTGATATTGATAGTGGAGAAACATATACTTGGATTTGAGTACAGTTTGTCTACCATGGTTGGTTTAACGTCCAATAATTTAGTAAATTATTTACTTTACTAATTATTTATTAATTATTTTTACTTAATTAATTAAGTAAATGAAAGTACCCATCCATGCTCTTCTACTCTATGCTACTTAAATCCTCTCAAGAATCAAATTTGTTTGAAATACTCAATAACTCCAAATCTGAGGCTGTGGTCCTCGGTCCGAAAAGGGTGGAGTGCCCTCTCCGGGTCGGGGAAGAGATCGTGCCCCAAGTGGAGGAGTTCAAGTATCTTGGAGTCTTGTTCAAGAGTGAGGGTTTGAGAATATAAAAATAAAAAAAAAAATAATAATAAAACAAAGATTTCACATGACAATTGGCTTATTACTCAATCTGTAAGTAAAACGCAATGGACAGCGCCTACACAATTTTACAGGTAGTTTTATTTTTTTTTATGAATTGCCGATTGTTATTATTGGTCAATAGCGTGTGTGTGTGTTCATTGGAATTAAATTTAAGTGGCCGGACAAGTGATGAAAAGTCTCTGGTCAGCTCTTGCACCGCAAATTTAAAACTACATGCACCTCATTATACCCACCCAGTTGTTACCTTACTGGGAGAAAAAAACGTGTCATTAAATTATAGTTGCTTTTTGAAATTTCCATGATCACAAGCTGAGATTCAAACCCAGAACCTCACGACTACCAATTATTTGAAGTTTTATTGTTATTGCTAAATACAGCAAAGTTGTCATTTCAACTCTGAACATTGATGTATTTAAATTAAACAAAGAACAGTAATGTTATGTTGGCTGTAGAGAAACAGAATAATAATAATAATAATAATAGGTTTTTGTTTGTTTGTTTTTTTACAGGCATCGACATTTTGGTACAATTGCACTGTTAACTATACACAATATTTGCTTTTGCTCCAATTTTCCAAGAGTTAAATTGAAGAATTCTTCATGGATATCAAATGGGGATCACGACAGAAAATAGATTGATGGATGGATTATTGCACAGGTGTGCCTTGGACTGATGCAATTGCTGGTCCTCAGTTATGGAACAAACTGCCCCTTGACATAAGACGTGCCCCTTCAATGACAATATTCCACTCCGGGCTCGAAATGCACCTGGTCTTCTTCATGTTTCAAAAGTCTTATCCGAGTATGTCTGTAATTGTTTGAGTGTCGATGCTGTTTTAGTTGAAACCTCTGATTTGCAACAGTGTCTATTTTTATGTTCAACTGCTTTACTTTTTGATATTTTTTCAGCTAATCCACAGTGTGCAGCACTTTGGTTCAGTGCGAGCTGTGTTTAAAATTTGCTTTATAAATAAACTTTGCTCACTTATTTACACTTTATAATGTACTGAATGTCTGAAGTGTCTCTTACAATCTTAAACAGGCATCAAACTAAAGCTCACATGAGCAAATTTTAAGGGTGGTAATGGCATTTTTTAAATTGATATGACTACCAATCGTCACTGTGCACAAATGGCAGTCATTAAAAAGTTATTTGGCTGTTATTCTTACATTTTCTCTATGCCACTTAAAAAGCCTATGTGAGGCTTTAGTTCAGTGTCTATCCCCCCTTTACCATAAACTGTACATTTTGTACATACAGTTGTATTCTTTGCTTGGTATGTATTGGAAATGGGAGCCAAAACAAAAATGGTGTTTTTATTTTTTTCATGTAAAAATGGGTCCTCAGAACTGTGAGGCAGATGTGCTCACCAGTCGACCACCGTGCCGCCAGGTTTCTAATCTTTGGGTTCCTTATTTGGCGAACTGTTAAAAACAAAAAAAGTATAAAATTGTGATGGTTTAATCAAAACTGAGTTGATAAAAACTGTTTACGTTAATCTCCTTTTGTAAATATGCACGCCATGGCTGGACGTGGTAAAGGCTTTATCTAATTCTCTGATGTTACTTAATATGAAACTATGTTGACATAAAGTGAGTGAAGTATGACGTTAAAGTTCTACTGTTTACGGGCCAGGTACTGTGGGATTAAACGTTGACATTTGTAGTAGTGTAAGAGTCCAGTCACTCACAATGCTCAACGCTGAGCATGCAGCCTCACCGTGTGGTCTAATTTTGTTATTGCGGCACTCAGGTGAGTTTTCTGTTGCTTGGCAACGACCATGCGTGAGACAAAAATTTGCTTGACGGATCAGAGGTTAGTTAACCTATCTACCTATTCTATCAACTAAGTGCTGTATGAATTTGCAAAATGGCAGGAAAAGAAAAAGATGTGGTTTATCAGAATGTAATTCTCGTCGAGATGATCCGCAAAGAGCAAAGACAGCAAAGACTCCGCACTGAGTTTAACATCAACCCACACCGAAAGTGTGAGTAACTCAACCCTTATTAAACTGCTCTATTATAATATTCTTGATGCACAGGTAAACACATACAATTGTTGGTGGCTTTTTTTCTTTCCCATTGTCGCTTTCAGTACACATCCTACCAGACAAACCCATGTGCAGGAAACCACAAGAAGTGATTCCAGAAAACTGTAAGTTTAACATCATTTGTTGTCATTTAAAGAAACCAGCAGTTGTTGACGTACCAAATTTCTTTGACAAACATTTGAAAGACATGAAAGTATGTTGCTAGCCTCAAAAGGTATTGTGTTTGTCGACCACAGCAAAAGGTGTGGCTGAATAATTTAGCTGATTTCAGTACAAGAGCTGTGTCTAATTGTGGCTCTATGAAAATATTCATGATCACTTTATGGTGTGGCTTCCGCTGTAAATGTGTGTTAACCTGGTCAGAAATATAGGAATGACTTTTGGCCAATTCTTACACACTCTGTCTTTAAAAATGACAGCCAATGACAAGTGTTATGACTTCTGAGGATGTAGCTCCTTTGAAGCCATGAAAAAAAGGGGGAGTTGTCAAGAATATATTGCTGATGATGCAATTTCATTTTCTCAAGCGGATTTCATTGAAGCCTTCCACAAAGCTCGCCAGGAGCCAACTAAGAAATATGCGATGCCATTGACTGAAAGTCAGGAGATTGGATGGGTGTCCACAGCACTGGTGAGGATGTTTGAAGTTTAAAAAGTAAGGCCATTTTGTTATGTTTCATTACCAGAACTAAGCAGCGACGTATATTTTTTTTCCACATTTGTTTTGTCCCCAGATCCCAACAAATCGCAGCGACAACAGGCTCAATTTTTTTCGACACAGCTCAGACATCACCAAGCACCAAGAGTCTATCCTTCGCTCTTCAAAATAAATCCACAACAAAAGCAATCACCACAAAGGAGATTTTGGTATGCATATATACATTCTACACAACCCTGTTCAAATACCATGTTTTTATGACGTGATGAAAAAACGAGACCAAAATAAATCATTCCAAAACTTTTTTTCACCATTAAAGTGACCTATAACCTGTACAACTCAAAGAGGGGAATTCAAAATAACATATAGTGTGGCTGGAAAAAGGGCGCACACCCTCTGTCACTGGGGATGTGCCTGTGTTCACAATTAACCAACTACTGTAGGCATTAAGTTTGCCATGGAACACAGCAAAGAAAGTCATTATCAAGCCGAGAAAATATGGCACAACAGTGACATTATCAAGAAATGGACTTCCCTCCAAATTGATGAAAAGACGAGAACAAAACTGATCAGGGAGGCTGCCAAGAGCCCGACAGCAACATTGAAGGAATTGCAGAAATTTATGGCAAGTACTGGCTGTTTAGTACATGTGGCAATAATGTTCCATTTTCTTCATATATCTGGGCTATGGGATTGGGTGGCAAGACATAAAAAGACAAACGTCCAAGCACAGCTACATTTTGCAAATACGTGCTAGGAATTTTGTAAATATGGGAATATGTGTTATAGTCCGATGAAGCCAAGGTTCAACGTTTTGGCCATAACTTTACAAAGCATGTTTCACATCAACACAGCACTGCTCATCACCCAAAGAACACCAAACCTACAGTGAAGCACGAGGGTGGTAGCATCATGTTTTGGGGCTGTTTTTCTTAAGATAGAACTGAAGGGCGTTAGTCAAGGTGGAAGAAATTATGGACTGTTTCAAAACGATTCACTATGAGCACAAAACCTTCAGTGTTCCACTGGAAAGATGACAATGACTTAAAGTACGCATCCAAATCGACAAAAGAATGGCTTCACCAGAAGAACAAGATCTTAGAAGGCCCAGCCAGAGTCCAGACCTGAATCCTTATGTAGATCTTTGCGGTGATCTGAAGAGGGCTGTGTACAGGAGATGCCCTTGCAATCTGATAGATATGGAAAACTGTTGCAAAGCGTGGGCAAATATTGGCACATCCAGATGTGCCACACAAACAGGCATTTATTTCCCCCCTTAAAATACTTATGGTAAATTTGTTTTTTAAATGAGTTCTACAGATTGTAGGTCACAAAGGTGGGAACTGGGAATTTTTAAACTCTTTTTATCACAAAACCACAGCATTCGAACAGGGGTGTGTAGTATTTTTTATATTCATTGTATTTTCGGACTTGTATATCTTGGAATACTTCAATAAGTTCAATTAGTCTCAGAATTCACAAAGTAGAATTACATTTTAAAATCTTCATCTCAAAAGATAGTTATGTAATACACACCCCATTTTTTTCTTGCAATTTTAAGTGATGCCAAATATGTATTTCATGATCAAACAGCTCGTTGACCTGGTGTAGATTGGAGTACCGGATGCTTTTTTATTGAGTATTTTTGTCATCAACATGTTCTACATACTGTGCTTTAGGCAGCAGTTTGCTTTTCCCTGACACGTCAATAAGACAAGATTTAGTCATCAGCAGTGTGTGCGCTTTATCGTGATCAATGTAGCCCATTTCAAAGCTGCCATCATGTGAATTCCAGTCATGTTACAACTAATTAAATGTCAAACCAAGTTTAAATGAACAGACTTTTCAAACTTTGTTTTTAAGTCCCTAAATATTTAATAATAAATCACAGACTCCAAAAACAATGGGTTATGGCCATTAAGTTCCAAAGGTGACACTACACTTTCTAGTACAGCAATAGTGATGGTCTTTACAAATTAATTGTAGTCATCTCATTACAAATCGTACTAATGAAAAGCGACAGGCTCTCATCAATCCATTTTCCGTATCGATTATCCTCACTAGGGTTGCGGGCGTACTGGCGCCTATCTAAATTAACTCTGGGCGAGAGGCAGGGTACACCCTAAACTGGTCGCCAGCCAACTGCAGGGTACATATAGACAAACAATAATTCACACTCAGATACACACCTATGGGCAATTTAGTATTCAATGATCCTAAAAGCAAGTAAAAAAAAAAAAAAAAAAAAAGCAGAAACTATAAATGGAAAAAAAACCTACGGCGAGTTAAAATAAGGAGGGATGGTAAGTGTGGATACTTAAGTGTAATCATATCAGATTGGCACAACACAGTACATACCGTCTTTATGACTTAATAAGTGAAATGGGTTTAACGTCTTAACTACTAAATTAGACGTTTTAAATAACGTGGAATATTGATGTTTAACAAGTGTGATCCAAACAGTGTTTCGTAAAGGGCTGACGTTCAAGGAACAGCCTCCACAGCAAGGAAGTCTTCCTCCCTCGGTGTGGCCTGATTGATTATGCTGTTCCTTCTTAACCACACACTTTGGCAGACGGCAGTTTGAACAAAATGTCACAAAGAAGTCAATGTTCTTAAGGAAGATGAACTGTGAGGAAATCCAGCCGAGAAGCAACGTTCAAGTCCCACTGAACAACCCCGATGTGTTTTATGAGCGAGCCTTCATCTTTCTGCGTACAGACTTCCCTGGACGTTTCTAGAAGTGAAGAAAAATAAAATCAGCATCTCTTCAAACGTGCATGTCTTCATGTTACATTATTTATCAAAGCTTGTGTGTAGCTTACATTTTGTTTTCTTCCTTTGTCTTTCTTTTTTCCTTTTCCACCCGCCGCATTGGCCACTTTAACGCGGAAACTGGACACATCATTGTGGCTCTCTTTAGTGTTCCACTTCTTTCCACTCTTCTTGCCTCCAAAGCCAAACTTCTGGTCCTTATATTTTCTCTTGGCATTGGGGCTGTTAAAGGAGCAGTCACAATTAAAGTCTGGATTCGGGGAGGCACTTAACTATTGTTACAGTTGATGCAAACTGCAAAGTGCTGATAATTTAACACCTTACCCCTTCTTATTCAATGATGCCTTCTTGGAGCTCCGAGAAGCATCTTTACCAGGAGCCTTTTGGTCTCCATCCAAGAAATCCAACTTGTCAGTCATTCCTGAAAGTGGGAGGATAATAACAGGTTCCATTTGTATCTACCAAGCCTGTCTGGCACAAAGTAAAATGAAATGCGCAAAACTGTTGTTGAAATTAGTTTTCTCCTGACCAACCTCTCTGGTAGTTCTTTACAGCAGACATCATTGCCTTCTTCTCCTTTTGTCTCTTCTGGATGACTTCTACTTGCACCTAATGTGCCAAAATACAATCATCAATGACTCAACTACTGAATCAGACACAATTATCCTCCATTTTACAATTAGAAACTATTAAAAGGTAACCTTTTTGCCAAATTTCCTTTGCTCGCGTAACTTCTTTGCCTTCTCTGACCTCTCCATTATCGCCTGCTTTGAAATCAGCATCTTCCTGATCTGGATGGTGGAATAGACAAGAAAAGATAGTCAAAGTGTACAAATAGTTGAATTTGACTGTGACGCTTAGACAAGTTCAAGAGTGACAGTGGCTGAGGCAATAAATCTGGCAAAATAATCATGAAAGTACCTTAGGCAACACAGTAAGCAGAGGTGGGTAGAGTGGCCAAATACTGTACTCAAGACTACTATTGCTTGACAATGTGACTCAAAGAAATGTAAAAAGTAGTCCTCCCAAAAATTACTTAAGAGTAAAAACTACACAGTCAAAAAAACTACTCAAGTACTGAGTAAATGGTAAGTAACATCCGATTTATAAAAAAAAAAAATAAAAAAAAATCAGAGCATGAACGTCATTAAAATACAAATAAAATGTGAATGTGCAAATTCTGATATTGCTGTGTGTGTGTGTGGGCGCGCACACGAGTACAGTGTGAGCGAGATTAGCACGTACCCTCGGAGATGCACATTTTAGTTGTGATAAAACAGGGTTAATGTGGGCTAATACGCACAGGCAAAGCAACAACAAAACATCTGCAATTTACTGAAAGGTGTTTTTTTTAAGTTAGAAGTGGGCTGAAATATCCACTTTTGGGCAGACGGTGCCAGACAAATACTACAATACATGAAAGCTGTTGTTTTTCCTTCGTCTAAATGTAAACACGAGTCACACGCCGTAGCCTTCAATAGTAACGACGACCTTCCCAACATGGTCGCCACGTAGGCACGTCAATTAGCCGAGCTGGCTTATCTAGTGTTAATGCCTATGCTCGGAAGTCCAATAGAAGACGTGTGCGGTCATATGAGTTCCTTGTGTGGTTTGATTGGTGAACTAGACTTTAATGTCACTAGCAGTTAAATTGGATTGAAGCAAACAGCGCCCATTGCTGAAGTCGAAGTCTAAACAGACAGGTTGCACACAAAATTGTTGATAAATAAGCAAAAATTGATAAACAAAAGCAGCGAGCAGCATTTAGATCATTGTAATGAAGTAAAAGTACCGTTTCTTCTTAACATAAATACTCAAGTCAAAAGCATGCAGTATTGAAACTACTTTGACAAGTACAATTTATCCAAAATGCTACTTGACTAAATGTAACGGAATAAATGTAGCGCATTACTATCCACCTCTGACAATAAGGCGCATTAAGTCACAGTTTGGATTGCAAATTTCCAGGAATTCTTAAAATGGAATTCATGAACATAAACTGGAAATAATGAACTGCAACAATGTCCTAATGCTGCAGCTACAGTAACAGTACTGAGGCTCTATTGCATAAGAACCCAACCTGAAATATGTATCTTAAAATCATCTGTTGCTCATGTCATGCTGCTCATGACAAAAATGGCAATATTTGTACAAGATCAAGTTTGTACAAATGCTAAAACTATTAATTCCATAAACTCCCTTTTTAATCACGCGTCCAACTTTTCATAGTTTCCCAGGTAAACTTTGTATGGTACTTTTCCGCCCCCTTCTCAAGTTAACCCAGTCCCACTGTAAAGTGAGGAGTATATTAGTAAACTAAGCACTCACCTTTTGCATGTGCTGATCTGACTTAGCCATCTCAGCAAAGTAGTCGTCGGGTCTCTTGGTGGCAATGCCGTGCTTGCTCAAGAGAGGCAGCGCCTCAAGGACTGTTGCTTGTGCCTGCCGGTAGCTGTTGAAAGCATTTAACACAGCAAATCAATAATTTTACTGCCAAGGTTGATGAGGCTTTTCGACAGTGTTGCAGACATGAACTGCAAACTTAAATGACCTCACACTGCCCACAAGAAGTAATGATGATGTACGGACTACATGAACGTCAAAAGCCGTTGAAAGACTGACAAGGACTCACAAGCATTCAACACTATCCAGTCGGAGGTCAATATTTGAGACCAGTGTTCTGAATTAGACACTTTAATACGGTTCACAAATGGAATTATTCATGTTGCTGGCTGGCTGAAGCTTTTACTGTGATGCTTTTTTGCCAGTCATGTTCTTTAGCGCGTCACTCATGATCAGCAGGACATTGAGAGAAAGACACAGCTCGATGTGTGACATTTGGAGGAGGAAATAGAAGAATCATTAGAATCAGTATTGTTAGAGTATATTCTGTTTGTTTAAAAAAAAAAAGTGCAATGTAAACAAATATACAGTGTAGTAATAACTACCATCATTTAATTCTGAATAAATAATACATTCCCACAAAAATCATGACTGATCTATTTTGGGTGATCAAAAAAAAAAAAACTTCCCTTGTTTGCCTTACAATATGAATGAGCAGCTTTTGTTTTGTATAAATCTACTCTTGTGAGTTGTACACTAATGAGTAGGCAATCCTGACATTATATATATATATATATATATATATATATATAATTTTAAAAAAAAAAAAACACTTTTCGCACTGCCATATTCTGTGAGAAATGCGTAGGAACGTGCTTCTGGTCCAGATTTTAGTAGTGTTGCACTTTGTGTTAAACAGATTGTTTGCTTTCCATTCACACATTACATCAATAATAACAGTAAACTATGAGCGTTGTTTACTCTATGCACTTACATCAATGCTCCCACTGTGTTCAATTTAAAACCTATATTCACATAGGTAACCTCTGTTGTAAACAATATTGTTCAAACAGTTTAGAAGCAAATTAATTAGTTTGAATAAGTTCTTTTTGGATAATGCTTGCTGACAGTGGGCGAGAGCACATTCTGACAAATACATTCACACCTATTGACAATTTAAGTTTTCAAGTAACCCATTACGCATTTTTTCAGAACATGGGAGGAAGTGGGAGCAGTCCACGCAAGCACATATAAACATACCTTGCCGCCAATAAGAATTCAATACTTGAAGGATTAAAGCTGATACTCACAAGAACATCTCCCTCTGGAAATCATCGTCAGCATTGACGACTCCATTGCTCCCACTTTGCATGTTCCCAATCTTAGCGAGGACATCCTCAACAGGCGGATTGGTGAGGTCCAGTCTCTCCACCCAGGGAAGGTCTTTCCTTAAGTCTGACAAACCCTGTTTCATGCCTTGCTGCATTGGATAATGATATGTGAATGACTCGCGTAAATAGTTGATTTCAAATTGTAAATATGTGTATAAGCAAACAAAGAAACCGTTGTATAATCTTACTCACCACATTGTTGACGAACCTTTTGGATTTTTCTACCATCAGATTCATTCCAGGTTTCAATAAACCTTTCGCGAAAGCTTCTTGGAGCTAAACATACAACATAAGACGACATGCCCACAATCATTTTGAATGTAGGTCAATTAAACACATACAAGTACAGAGCCGATAATATACTTAGATGAACGATCACTGTCGTTTGTTGCAACATAAACGGTGTTCAATATAAATTACTTTATTCCACGGAGCAAAACACTGTAGAAAGTAAAAAAAAAAAAAAAAAAAAAAAAAACATCGCGTTGTCTTGAGAGGGTTAAAACGAGTGGTGCCTTTTATAATTTGAATAGTTATACTACATTTAAATAATAATAACAATAATAATAAATGAAAATATATATATTTTTTAAAATAGAGCATGATCATCTGGCTTGCTAACGGTTAGCTGACTGTGTCACGATATGAACTAACCGCATTGTCTGACAATTCGCTGTTTTCGTCTTCTGAGTCCTCGCTGAACATCTCGTCCTCCTCCACTAGCTCCATGGTCTCACTAGCAATACCCATAAGCTCAAACAAAACAATCAAGTAATCGTGAATATGAATCGGGCCACACGTTCACCATCCACCACAAACAGCTCACGTGGGGAGGAAGAGCGTGTGGTTGTGGTCCTACCAAGATAGTCCGTCGATGGAGAAACGTGTATTACAAAACGTTCCTACAGGAAAAACAAAAAAGGAAACAAAACAAAGATTACCAATACATAATAACAAATAACAAATTAAAAATAAAATAATAATACAACCTGTAAACCTGTAAAAATGGACTCACTGAATACATGCGGATACGGCTCCTGTAGGAATACCACTCGTTCACTTTTGTGTTCTCGGAAGACAGTTTTACTAAACGTCTCAACATGGCCGCAACAAACCAACAGCATTAAAAAAAAAAAAAAAAAAAAGCGAACAATATTTGCTGGGTGTGAATGTGTGTGTGTGTGTTTAAAAAAAACAAAATAATGACTTAAAATATGGCGGCACGGTGGTTAACACTGGTTAACACGTCTGCCTCACAGTTCTGAGGACTGGGGTTCAAATCCCGGCCCTGCCTGTGTGGAGTTTGCATGTTCTCCCCGTGCCTGCGTGGGTTTTCTCCGGGCTCTCCGGTTTCCTCCCGCACCCCCAAAACATGCGTGGTAGGTTGATTGAAGACTCTAAATTGCCCGTAGGTGTGAATGTGAGTGTGGATGGTTGTTTGTTTATATGTGCCCTGCGATTGGCTGGCGACCAGTTCAGGTTGTACCCTGACTCTCGTCTAGTGAGGATAAACGGTATTGGAAATGGATGGATGGATGAAAACAGCCACATCCCCAGTTATAAGAAGGTATGCAGTTCTTTATTTTTACTTCCCTTCTTGAAAATATTATATTTCTTCACGCTCCAATTCGGTTGTACAGGTTACATTAATGGTGGGGGGAAAAAAGTTTTGAAATGTTTTATCTTAGTCAGTTTTTTTTTTAATATCTAAAAAACCTGGCATTTGAACGGGTGTGTAAACTTTTTTATATCCACTGTATGTATGTATCTATGAATGTATGTACGTGTGTTATTATTATTATTTTGTTAGTTTTTTGTTTTTACATGTCATCATGATTGCTGAATCTTACAGGATATCAGATATTTTATGTTTCATACATGTAGCAAACAAGCCAAAGTTGTAACGTTTAGACAGACAGAAGAAAACTACTTTGGTGATGAGTTGTGCTGTTTGGAGACAGACGTTAATTCCTATCAGTAGCTTGTCCAAGTCCTCAAAGCAGGAAGTTCCAAATTGAGCAACCAGAGGAAAGTACACGCTTGTATGTAACGCAGCTGATAAGTCACCAGGTGACGCTTATCTTAGCTTCTCTTAGCACAGAAGAGAACTGACCGGGTGTCATTTATTGCACACAACCCACAGTCAGGCTTTCATGAAAACTAAGTGAAACATAACAGTACCGTAAATGTAACACAATAGTTAAATAAGACACACGTTCAACAAACTACACGTAACATAAACATACGTGATCAATGTTACGTTAACCCTTATCATTCACGAACATTGAGGATTAACGTCTTAATTACAGCAACAGTTCAACATTTTATGGTGCAATGCATGCTGGGAGCCACACAGCGTCACAATTCTGCTGCATGCAAAATATAGTAACTCTCTGTATGATGTCAACTAAAATCCCATGATGTAGTGGAAACTGTAGTTAATTATTATATAATCACTTTAAATATATTTCAATGTAAGGTACGTGGTAAATAACTAGAATTTACGTCTAACTCTGTGCTTTGTCTCACAAAGTTCAAAATCAAATCTCATCGATCGATGCCACTCTGTCAAAACTAGGTCAAAATAGATTTTCGGTGGACCTGTGTATTGGCGTGGGCGGGTCGTCAAAAATATTCATTTTCATCCATCCATTTTGTTCCGCTTATCCGGAGTCGGTTAGCGGAGGCAGCAGCTTATGCAGGGAAGCCCAAACTTCCCTCTCCCCAGCCACTTCGTCCAGCTCTTCCGGGGAGATCCAGAAGCGCTCCCAGGCCAGCCGAGAGACGTCGTCTCTCCAACATGTCCTGGGTCATCCCTGGTGCCTCTTCCCGGTGGCACGTGCCCGGAACACCTCACCAGCGAGACATCCAAGGGGCATCCTAATCAGATGTCCGAGCCACCTCATCTGACTACTCTCAATGCGGAGGAGCAGCAGCTCATGTCTGAGCTGTTCCCGGCTGACCAAGCTTCTCACCCTATCTCTAAGGGAGAGCCCGGGCACCCTGTGGAGGAAACTAATTTCAGCCGCCTATATCCGTGATCTTGTACTTTTGGTCACAACCCACAGCTCGTGACCATAGCTGAGGGTAGGATTTGGAGGTACTGATTTCATCCCAACCACTTCGCACTTGGCTGCGAACCGTTCCAGCGAGAGCTGAAGATCACAGTTTGATGAAGCCATCATAACCACATCATCTGCAAAAAGCAGACACGCAATGCTAAGGCCACCAAACTGGACCCCCACAATACCTTGACTGAAGTAAGATATACTGTCCATCAAGGTAATGAAACAGATTCGGTGACAAAGGGCAGCCTTGGCGGAATCCAATTCTTACTGGAAACATCCGTATTACTGCCGGCAATGCGAACAAGACTCTGACACTGACTGTACAGGGACGGAACAGCCTTCTTGATGGGTTCTGGTACACCCTACTCCTGGAGCACCCCCCACAGAACTCCCCGAGGGACACGGTCGAACACCTACTTCAAGTCCGCAAAGCACATGTAGACTGGTTGGGCAAACTCCCATGGACCCTCGGGAACCCTGCCGAGGGTGTAGTGCCGGTCCACTGCTCCACGGCCAGGACGAAAACCACACTCCTCCTCCTGAATCTGAGATTCGACTTCCTGACGGACCCTCCTCTCCAGCACCCCTGAATAGACCTTACCAGGGAGTCTGAGGAGTGTGATCCCCCTGTAGTTGGAAAACACCCTCCGGTCCCCCTTCTTAAAAAGGGGGACCACCACCGCAGTCTGCCCATCCAGAGACACTGTCCCCGATGTCCACACGATGTTGTAGAGGCGTGTCAGCCAAGACAGTCCCACAACATCCAGAACCTTTCGGAACTCCGGGTGGATTTCATCCACCCGTGGGGCCCTCCCACCGAGGAATGTTTTAATTAAAACATATTTTTAAAAACTGCCCGATGACGGCTGGGATAGGCTCCAGCACGCCCGCGACCCTAGTGAGGAGAAGCGGCTCAGAAATTGATATTTTTAAAAATGATTCTTCTTATTATTATTATTCTTATTATTATTATTATTATTATTATTATTATTGTGTATATTATTACAATGATTTTATAAAAATCGTTTTACACACAATATTTTTGTCTTGCTGCAATTAATCTGTTTTGATGGAGCTGCCTTTTCCAAAGCAAGTGAGTGACTTTTTACCTTGCTACGTGTAATACTGGACTAATTGTAAGTATGGATTTTGTAACCATGATGACTAGGGTTGGCTTCACATTGTGCCTTGAAACTTAAAATGTAACTGCAAACCTTGAAGCACACCCAAGCTCTCACAAAGACAGCATGGATTCTATTTTCCCTCATGCAGTCAGCTCTTCATCACCAAGCCACCGTATTACACTTGTCAATTAGTGTATTGTCTTAAAATGAGGGTTATTGAAAAAAGTACTGTTGATGTATTTGATGCAAAGATGTCTTCTTTGTGTGTTCTTTGAAATGTTATATGCAAATTGTCACACCATTTTTAAAAAGGTCTTCATCCTGACACTGATTGGAAGTGAAGTAGCCAATTAAGGGCACACTGCAGGGTTGCCAGCTTTCTTTGACAGAGGAAAGGACATTCACTGAATTTCTAAGGGAAATGCAACATCAACTCTTGGAACCGTGCATAATCATTTCTGTAAATGGAGAAGTGAATTCTGATCTAAGTAGCCTCTTCTAAAAATATGAAATAGAGATGGGATGCAAAAGCAAAGGAACAGGACAGGAAGAAAAAAAGATTGAAAGTTTTGCATATAAACCTCACCACCAGCTAAATATCAAATGCAAAAATGGCTACAAATGGCTACTCCTATCTCTGGGTTTGAGGTCACCGAGGTAGTTAAAAAGCTCCTCGGTGGCAGGGCCCCGGGGGTGGATGAGATTCGCCCGGAGTTCCTAAAGGCTCTGGATGTTGTGGGGCTGTCCTGGTTGACACGCCTCTGCAACATCGCGTGGACATCGGGGACAGTGCCTCTGGATTGGCAGACTGGGGCGGTGGTTCCCCTTTTTAAGAAGGGGGACCGGGGGGTGTGTTCCAACTACAGGGGGATCACACTGCTCAGCCTCCCTGGTAAGGTCTATTCAGGGGTGCTGGAGAGGAGGATCTGTCGAGAAGTCGAATCTCAGATTCAGGAGGAGCAGTGTGGTTTTCGTCCTGGCCGTGGAACAGTGGACCAGCTCTACACCCTCGGCAGGGTCCTCGAGGGTGCATGGGAGTTTGCCCAACCAGTCTACATGTGTTTTGTGGACTTGGAGAAGGCGTTCGACCGTGTCCCTCGGGGAGTCCTGTGGAGGGTGCTTCGGGATTATGGGGTACCGAACCCCCTGATACGGGCTGTTCGGTCCCTGTACGACCGGAGTCAGAGTTTGGTCCGCATATCCGGCAGTAAGTCGGGGTCGTTCCCGGTGAGGGTTGGACTCCGCCAAGGCTGCCCTTTGTTGCCGACTCTGTTCATAACTTTTATGGACAGAATTTCTAGGCCCAGCCAAGGTGTAGAGGGGGTCCTGTTTGGTGGCCTCAGTATTGCATCTCTGCTTTTTGCTGATGATGTGGTTCTGTTGGCTTCATCAAGCCGTGAGCTCCAACTCTCACTGGAGCAGTTCGCAGCCGAGTGTGAAGCGGCTGGGATGAGAATCAGCACCTCCAAATCTGAGACCATGGTCCTCAGTCGGAAAAGGGTGGCATGCCCTCTCCAGGTCGGGGATGAGATCCTGCCCCAAGTGGAGGAGTTCAAGTATCTTGGGGTCTTGTTTACGAGTGAGGGAAGAATGGAACGGGAGATCGACAGGCGGATCGGTGCAGCGTCTGCAGTGATGCGGACTTTGTATCGGTCCGTTGTGGTAAAGAAGGAGCTAAGCCGAAAAGCGAAGCTCTCAATTTACCGGTCGATCTTCGTTCCTACCCTCACCTATGATCATGAGCTGTGGGTCATGACCGAAAGAACAAGATCCCGGATACAAGCGGCCGAAATTAGTTTCCTCCACAGGGTGTCCGGGCTCTCCCTTAGAGATAGGGTGAGAAGCTCGGTCATCCGGGAGGATCTCAGAGTAGAGCCGCTGCTCCTCCTCATTGAGAGGAGCCAGATGAGGTGGCTGGGGCATCTGATTCGGATGCCTCCCGGACGCCTCCCTGGTGAGGTGTTCCGGGCATGTCCCACCGGGAGGAGACCCCGGGGACGACCCAGGACAAGCTGGAGAGACTACGTCCTTCGGCTGGCCTGGGAACGCCTCGGGATCCCCCTGGAAGAGCTGGATGAAGTGGCTGGGGAGAGGGAAGTCTGGGCGTCCCTGCTAAAGCTACTGCCCCCGCGACCCGACCCGGATAAGCGGTACAAAATGGATGGATGGATGCCAGAGCAAAGGAACAGGACAGGAAGAAAAAAAGATTGAAAGTTTTGCATATAAACCTCACCACCAGCTAAATATCTAATGCAAAAATGGCTACAAATCACAGTAGGCCTAGGTAGGTTAGTCAGTTAATTTATGGGGTTGATGTTTTTCATCTTAAACTTATGATTTATGATTGAACACTATGAGAACACAAAAGTACATGCCTGCATTTCTCTTGAATATTGCGGAAATTATATGTGAATTAAGAGCTACACTTTAATTGTTAAAGTCCATCACAATCCTATGTGGGACACTTGTCCATTTCTGATTTGTTTGGAACCTAAATTACTGTAATTCAATGAATTTGATGGATTAATATGTTTCATGGTCAAGCAATGTTTGAAGTAACATTTTAACTTTGATGTTTCTCATAAAAGTGAAGGATTAACCAGCGTTTCAGTAGTTCACTTCAAAAAGTGAAACTCAAAAACAGTTTCAATCCACACAGTTATCACACGTCACCATTTTATAAATACAGTATATATATATATATATATATATATATATATATATATATATTTTATTTTTTTTGCTACCCATATATATATATATATATATGGGTAGCAAAATCCCCACATTCCCCATGCTCTCGTTTCCAATTTGTCCAATCTCATCCGGTTGCGTATACCAGAGTGGTCAACCATATGGTGACGGTGGAAAAAAGTACTGGAGTCTGAATGTGAGTATGCTTACTTTGTGTGCAGTAAATGCACATATATTTTATATTTTCTTTCGACTCACATTCTTGTTTCAATATTTCTTCTTTTGGAATGCATGTTGCCATAAAAGCCACAAACAGCCAAAGAAAAAAAAATAATAATAAACTTGAAGAATGGCGGCACGGTGGGCGACTGGTTAGACCGTCAGCCTCACAGTTCTGAAGACCCGGGTTCAATCCCCGGCCCCGCCTGTGTGGAGTTTGCATGTTCTCCCCGTGCCTGCGTGGGTTTTCTCCGGGCACTCCGGTTTCCTCCCACATCCCAAAAACATGCATTAATTGGAGACTCTTAATTGCCCGTAGGTGTGAATGTGAGTGCGAATGGTTGTTTGTTTGTATGTGCCCTGTGATTGGCTGGCAACCAGTTCAGGGTGTACCCCGCCTCCTGCCCGATGACAGCTGGGATAGGCTCCAGCATGCCCGCGACCCTAGTGAGGAGAAGCGGCTCAGAAAATGGATGGATGGATGGAAACTTGCAGAATGCTTGAGATTTGCACCAACATTTTGTGCGACTTAACGGTTTTTTTCCCCCCACCCCAAGTAAATTTGGATAAAATTGGCGTTTTTAGGGGTTCTAAAGGAAACATTTCCCTATCTATCTTCAACCTGACTGAAAAAAGAACCTTAGTTCAGATTATCTGAGTTTACTCTGTATCTATTTTTTCAGGACTTCGGATTCCCTCAGATAGTTCAATCACCATTTGTCCACTTTTCTTAGCACCTACGCTTTGGTTCTTTAAACCCCAGTCAGCACTTCTCCTGGAAGGCATGGCACTGGATCACAAGTAGAGCCGATAAAAAACAGGTGTACAGACTGCTACTTCTTACCTGGCAGCCAATTAGTCCATCTGACCATACTAAGCCTTTCTATTCTCTACTAACTCTCACACAACAGCGAGTAAATTTCATTCATTTTTTTAAAAGTAACGAGATTGCACGCCCTCGTCACTTGTTCTACAGTATCTGAAAACTATACGGACTGTCGAGGTGGACTTTTGTGATCGTATTCTCGGATTGCGGACGAAGCACGAGTACAACAACTGGGCATGTACTGTTGTTTGTGTGAAGTAAAGGCAGGGATCAATGATGTGATTGTTGGTTCTCTTATTTCTTCCACCCTCTTTCTCTGCCTCTGAACGTCCATTTGTCCCTTTTCACCTTTTTCGCCCGTTGTTTTCCTCATCTTTGCTTCAATCTGTCATTTTCTCATTTGCCCACTCCTCTTCATCCTCTAACTCCCACCTTCAGTCCACCCCTCTAAATAATTACCTTCCTCACTGACTCTTTGTCCAGTCATTTATCTTCCCTCTCCCTATCTTCATGATTACCAGGCAGCAAATTGTGTTTCTCTATCTCAAAGCTACCTCCTTTGAGCTTCTTCTGCTTTTTGTACTGAACACTTTTTAAATCTTTTACCAGGTACATGTTGCACAGAGCATACTTATAAGGATTAAGCTATCCAATTTTTACCACCACTGTAACCACTTCATTGCGCTCCTTTCGTTTTTCATGGTTGTCTACGCATCAGCAGTCGACACCTTAAGTCAAATTAGACTTGGCTTATTGATCTGCTCACCCTTTTTTGTTTTGACTAAAACCTGGATAGTCAAGATGAATATGTTAGCCTAAATAGAAAGCCCCCCAAGTCACATTAATTATCCAAAACCCCAAAAAATAATGAGAAAGCAATTTTTTAATTGATAAACCGATGGACAATATTACTAAGGCCCTGCAAGCATCTAAAATGTATTTTTTTAAAAGGAGCTAGCTTTGTAGTCCATAGAAATGTACAAAAATGAAATTGAAATAAAGTTCACAAAAAGGAAATGATGTTCTACTGATGATTATGACATATGATCAAATGTTCAAATTTATTTGAAAAGTTTTCTCCCTGTACTGCTCTTGTTAGAGCGTAGCGCAGTCCTTGACACATCAACCATCACATTCTTTTACAGAGATTTGAGTATGTCATTTGTATTAAAGGCAAATTATGGAGAAGTGTTTGGAGAAATGTTCTTTCCTGTTGTCATTTCATGGAGACATCAATTAAATATGGCGTGTGTTAGTCACAAATTGTCTCTGCAGTTGAGTAATGATGTCCATTTTCAGCTTTTGTTGATTGGGTGAGAAATTTGGCAACAAGGAAACATTTACTCAGCGGGCTCTCTTTCCTACATGTGCTCTGAATGCAGGTCTGGGGCAGTTGTTGTGACTTTACCTCCCTGACGCCAAAGCCGTGTTAAAAGTTTGAGCATGAAAAATGTGATTTGGAACTGAAAAATAGGCTTGAAAATAGGGAGAGAGAAAAAATACAACTCTGAAACTGAAGAAAATCCAAATTGTTTTTCCAAACCAAATTTATGGCCTGGATTTAAAATCATCCATGAGCTATAGTGGATTAAATTCAATTCAGCAGCTGTTTATCCTCAGAATTTATTCTGTAATAAAGGCTGGGGTCAGTTCTGCACCAAGTGGTGCCGTTTCTTTCTTTCACACATTTTATATTTATTACAGAATGGGGATTCTGCTGAATTGTGTTTAAATAAACATGGTTTTGCCGTACTGTTGGAAGATATGTTGGAATTTCAATATACTGTACACTGTCTGTAGTGTAGGCTGTAGAATACTGAAGTGGTTAGTGATGCACAATTTCTACTGTAGATAGAAATGCCACTGAGACTTGTACAGTATTTCGGTTTAGCTAAGGAGTCTAACCTAGAAGCTATATATATATATATATAAAACAACATGACTTGAACTTTGACCTGGGCATTTACCAAACCACAGTCCAGAAGCCAATTGTAGAACATTGAGTATGAGCTATGGACATAGACCAGATGAAGCTGAGTTGTAAAAATATCAGATAGCCTCTGGACATGACAAAAACATTCAGCAAATAAAGAAGACTTTTCTTCATAAAGTGTTTGTGTGACATCCAGTTGCTGAACCTACTATATATATGGGAATACTCCCAATGTTTAAATATAAGACATCGCTGAAGTGGACGCATATGAGGTATGTAACATCCCTGTTTTTAAATGACTGAGAGCTAATTGGAGGTTTTGCATTATTTCCCTTTTTCCTGAGAAGAGCAGTAATCAAAGATGTGGTAATTATGATGTCGTTGTCTCGTCTGTCAAACTAAGCTGCTAAGGGGAGGGGCGATGTCAAGCGTTGAAAAAGTGAATGGCACAGGACCCTCCTGATAGCTTGCTGAATCATCAATTACATTAGCACAAGCCTTTTTTAAAATTCTCCATAACATTTTCTCCTTGTTTGTGCTCAGTGAGTCATCGTCAAATATCTTGAAAACTGATGTGGCTGAGCTGCCTTTGTAGACTTGAATGGTCACACTGAATAATTGCCCAAGAAGAAGAGAAAATGTACTGTATGTAGAGATTCATTTTGAACTTATTTGCAATCCTAATTGGCTTGCTCCTAACTCGCTGAATCGTCCAACCAAAAATACATTACAAAGAAAGTGAATGTATTCTAAAACTCAGCATTGTGTAAAAAGTGACCAAAAGGGGAGATCATGAGCACAGACGAATCCCTGATAAAGTTCAAATTGATTCTGGCATTAAGAAGTCCATTAAATCAGCCTCTTTAAGCAATGAAACACGTTTGCACAGACCAGCTCAATACACTGCGTCAATATTGTCCCAAACTTTGCCCATCCCTCACAAGTTTTAGAAATCCGATCCTTTGCAACAAAGTTCTCTGTACTAGTTCACAAAGACTGTGTGTTGTGAGGGCTAGGGGTGGTAGCTTGGGATTTCATCAGGGGTGCTGTGAAATCGGGACCCCTATTGATGTGTCACTGCTGTTCTCTGCAAGCTTTGCCGCACATACAGTGCAATGCAGTATAACCATGCAAGCTCGTGCTTCGACGAAATCAAGAACATTCACGAATGGGCGCTGTCGAAAGGTAGGACATGCAAAACCAACTGAATTCTTGACTTCCCAATGAAACCATGCATAAACAAATTCTCACCATAACCACGGGGATGTAATGTACTGTCCATAGATAGAAAATGCTGTCTTGAGTGCGATAGGCCCTGTTTGTTTTGTGTGCGTGTGTGCAAATTTGTAATTTCACCACCCATACATGAATAAAGATTCGCTTGGAGTGCAGCAGCTGTTCTGTTGCTAGATTGGTTTGTGGCTCCCTCTAATTAGAATCTATTTGGATACCCCTGCTTACATTTCCTTTTCATTTGATCACGGGTCTGATTTTGTACTGGCTTACTGAGTGTTAGCATGAGACTTGTTTTCGTACATCACAAAATATATATACATTTTTATGCAGACACAAATAAAAAAAATGAGAGAAAACTATTTGTATGCTAATATATGAAATGATTAAAATACATATACTGAAAGTGTGTGTATTTTTGAGAGATAAAATCAGAGCAAAGCTCATTTACATGTCACATTTGAATGACTAGAATAGCTTGACAAAAAAAGGACTTTCTGGGCATTTTCGACCAAAGAAATATATTTTAAAATGTTTTCTTTTTAAAAAAAAATCTGATAGCATGGGACGTTTAAAGCCGAACATGCAATTTAAGGTGCTGTCTTCAGGTAGCAGATGTGTGACCAACTATTTTGTTGTTTGAAATCAGATAAGCTCATTCCCCTTCCTGGCTCAAGCTAGGTGCTCAAGAGACAAACATGAATGGCATCTTACCTCTGGCACTTCAGCAAACAGACATTATTGTGCAGATAATTTTGATAAAATAATGGTGGTTGAAAGGTGGTGCAAAGAAGAAGAGCCTTTCAGGTCTATAGTTTAAAACAGAACGATCTTGTTCATTCACTTACTTTGATTTCTGGAGTTTTCTGCAGTACGCTGTTTTATGCTCAGGTCAAAGCCCTGTGTAATACAAAAGTCTTACTTCGGTGCCCTCTCATGACACCTTAGTCCCAATTAACTTTGGTGAAGTGAGTATCTTACGGCATCTATAGGCAACTATAAATCATTTTAGAGCGGCGTCAATTACCCACGGATTTCCACTATTCACAGCGAATAGTGGGGGCACACTGTGTAGCGTTTTCCTGATAATATGTTTTTGGGGTTGTGACAAGGGAGGATTATTGTGGGGGTTTGTGTGTACGCATGAGCAGGGGGGCCATAACGAGGAGATTATGGCCCCCCTGATGACAATTCAGAGGGTACAGAATGCAGTACGTAATTGTGAAAAATCATTATTTGTATCAGAATGCTTTAGTTAAAACACTTTACCATCACACAGTCGTAATATGGATTTTTGTAATATAAGAATAGCTGAGTCAATATAGTCAGCTCGAGGTGCAAGGAATGCAAAGTTATCAGTCTTTTCACCATTATTGCTGTCATACAGTGTTGCATGATTTTGTTTGCACATTAAGGCCCTGTTTTTGTTTTAATTCCTCATTTAAAAAAAGATAATTTAAGCAACAAGTTTTTTTTCTCATGTTTTTGAGATTGTAGGGTGAAAGCTGCAGCTGGCTACTGTTGTGGACCGAATGGGTTGCAACAATGGGGAAATTAAATGCCAGTATTTTGAGGGTGATATATCACATATTGGGAAAAAAAAAGAACTATTAACTACTTCAGTTTTGGAACAATGAACTTTGTTAAAAATTTTAAATTATGAAATATGTACTGAATTAATTCATTTTTGGAACGGTCAACTGAACTTTAAACCAGTTCGCATAGAAAATGAACTTTCCTAAGACTGCCCACAGCATATTCCTTCAATAAATAACTTCAAAGCTCAAAATGTTTACCTACAACTGACATTTTGTACATAATTTCAGAGTCAAATTCAATACTTTTGAGAAGGGTAAATGTACTCCTCAACCCCATTTCAGTGTCGCTACCAGAATTAACAGATTGCCGTGCATCTGTTCACAAGGGCACTCCCCATTTTCAGAAAAGGAGTTCGAGGTGTAATAAACACAGATGGAGTTTTGCTGCCGGAGGGAGTGCCCAAGGAGAGAAATTGTGGTTTGGAGCAGGAATATGGTGAAAAACAAGTCACTGCGACTTGTGTTGTTGAGAGAGGTAGCCTTCACTCTTCAATATACTGTATTGCTGTCTACAGGATCTTAATACATTACATGTCCTTTTGCCCCTGATTGGGGTACATGCATACAGACAAATGGCCGAATTTGAGCATTTCGGGCCCCTTCCAATCAAAGTCAGCAAAGGCCCCTTGGATGTCTCTGAAAGATTATCCTGACCAATGTCCTGTGGTGTGGATTGTGTTAATAGTGATTTTTTCCTTCTTCTGAGCTCTTGTAAACAGTCCTGGCCCAAAATGTAACTGTTGAAACGTTTACATATTTCCGATTGCAAATCCTTATGTGTTTGGTTAACTCAGAGTTTGATCAAGCCAGTTCTCTCTTTTATTGTTACAGCTACATCAAACAATATATTTGGACCACAAAGCAACACAACAGAAGATGCAGGTTTACAGACTTTATACAACAAAGGAACCACACTGACGTGAAAAAACGACTATTAACAGAAAGTGATTTGACAGAAGGTCAAAGTGAAAAGCATCTCGGGGACAGGTACTTAAATAAGGACAGTTGATGGGAAGCCACAGGGGGAAAACATTAAAAGTAACTGCGAGAACAAACTCTAACCTACACAAAGAAGAGAAACAAGAACAGGAAAACACTACTGGCAGGACAGAATGAATGTTGAAATGCGTGAGACTAACAAAGCTGGCAAGGCAATGGCGACAAGCAAAGTACAATTTCTCGGCGTTTTCCTCCTGCGTCTCTCACGCTTAAATACACTGCTAATGACAAAAATCACCAGCAGCTGCATTGCGGGAGACTCCGCCCACCCACCTACAACACAAAGGTTAAGATGTAAAAAAAAAAAAACGGTAAAAGTGTACACCGCTTAAGGCCAATGAGATTGCTCATTGATAAATACAATGTTTGGAAATAAAAATACACAACCGGTGCAGCGAGGGCGTGTCCTTAAAGGCAGAAAGTCGATCCAAACTTACACCTGCTCAGACCATGTCCAGGTTTTGGTGCAAGGTAGACCGCTGGTCCAACATGATTTTGGTGAATTTGATCGGGGCACAGGCAAACACACAGGTCCACGGACATATTTAAAGTGCCAGTGGTTATCACCGGCTCATTCTGTATTTAATAAGGGTACCCGCTCACATTGTCTGTTGCCATAGCAGCCAAAAGCAGTGACAATGCTCCACTCACGCATGAACCGCTGCGATTATGCATCATCCTCTTCCACACAGAGAAGTCTCCATCAAAACTGACACTGCACATCTAAAGGGAATGACAGGAACCGCTTTGAATGGCGGCAAATGAAGTCGGCTGTAAACATCCCATCCCGCCCACTATCGGATCTGCCAGGCTGAGCTGGTCTACGAAATTACCAACCCTGACCTACTCGCCATTATTTGCTAAATTTGTTGTTTTGTGTTCTAGTCAAAGCCCTGCATAATAAAAAAAAGGTTCCTGATCCAGCTTTGGTGCACAGTCGTGCCGCTGCTGCGCCGGATTTACACTGCTCACGAAAATAGGGCCCCAGTTCTCAATGCCTATTCCCATTATTTCTTCTGGGCAAAATGTACAAATACAAAAAATCTGAGGTTGACCAGCATCCAGGAACACATTGTGTTTTACTTTAAGGGTTCCATTTTAAACATCTTGTGCACACATTATCATGAGTATTTGACTATTTTGTACCTGGTCAGAAATGACAATTTCCTGCAATATTTCAGGAGCACAGACATTAAGGCATTGCTTCTAAACCAGAGCATGGCTGCCTGACTTGCACATAGCCACACATTAAATGCAACACAGTGAACAGCCGTTGAGGTGGAGCAATGGATCACAGGCGGCACGACTAAATTGCCCGTAGGTGTGAATGTGAGTGCGGATGGTTGTTTGTTTATATGTGCCCTGCCATTGGCTGGCAACCAGTTCAGGGTGTACCCCGCCTCCGGCCCGATGATAGCTGGGATAGGCTCCAGCACTCGTGCGACCCTGTTGAGGATAAGCAGCTCAGAAAATGGATGGATGGATGGATGGATGGACAATGTATCACTTTGCATGGCAACCCTTTTGTTACTTATCACTTTATAGTTGATAAAACATTGCAATGGCCAGCACAAACTTCCTTTCCCCACTATGGAGAAGGTTTGGTGAAAATATAGGTAATTTCAGGTCCCAAGGTCTTATTTGAACTCAATGGGCTGCCAGATGTTATCAACTGTTATGCTATGTTTTGAATTATTATTATTATTTTTTGAATTGCTGTACACTGAATGTGCTGTCATCTGTGATAGAGGTTCACAAATGGAAACAAATAACTGTGACATTATTAATACATATTCACGCTAGGGCTGCCGAAAACAGTTTTTTTTTAAGCCCCTGTGGTAAATATGAATTAATAGAAACAGATGACAATTTGACAACCAAGAAGACACAGAAAGCACGCTAATCAACGTATGTGTGAACCATTAAGAGAACAGGGTGTATACACACTTATCTCTCACATACTGGTCACACTATTGCATCCAATCAACACAATCACACTCACAAGTTCTTCTGGCTTGGATCTATAAATAATACTCGTCTGTGCACGAGGCATCCTGTGGTAACACTTCAATGAGTAAACGATTAGCTGTGAATGAAACACTTGATCTAAATTTGGACGGTGGCCCTGATGGGAATGGAAATATTGAATGTGAAGAAACAACGGAAGAGGCAGCATGCTGTTGAGGACAATATTAAATTTGATCCAAACTGATCAAATAAATGACTGGTATTAAGACCAACACCATGATGTTTGTTTCTTCTTCTGCATGATCCTCTGCGCCTTTATGGTCAATTCTATACATAAGGATGAATTAATTAGCTTATCTGCCCATCATCTGTCCATTTTCTACAGCGCTTATCCTCATTAGGGTGGGGGGCTTTGGATGAGAGGCAGGGTCCACCACGGACTGGCCACTGGTTTGGGATCAAGCCTTAGACTGGTCCCTTTTTGTTCACTTTGCTGGCACCTCTGCTCATTTCCACTCGTCTACTGTACACTAGAGTACATCATTAATATTCCGTCTTAGTTTGTTTGGCAGTAATAAAACGAAAATCTGTGTCTTTACAGGAAATGTTTGCTCACTGGTTTGGACATCAGATACAGGTAGTAAAGTGGCACTTGAGGGGTTTTCAAGGAATATCAGACATCGAACTCGAGATGAGCACTGTACAGCACATGCAGGATACTGGAAATTAGTTAAGTAGACACAATCTAATGACTGCAAATACACGAGCCGTGTCAAACGTTGTGGCTTCGCAAAGTCGATACTGACACTGTCAGATCAACTCTTACGGATCCGAATATGAAAGAAATTGGGATTGATGCAGGAGTGAGCCTCCGACGTGCTGTAATGCAAGGCACCAAACCCAATGTGGAATTCATTTTTCTACAGTAAAAGTGTAAAACCTTTGACACCATGATTAGTTATACAAATTACACACAACATACAGTACACTAAAAACATGTCTGAATTCTCCTAGCGATGAGAACTGACAATATCCCTCACGTTTTGTCAAATAAACGTAGATTCTAATGTAACAATGGAACAATAAGATCCAATGTATCAAATGCGTTGTAATCAATTACATTTCCAAATGGCAGCCAGCATGTCCTCGTGGGTACCGAAAGGTTTCGAACACTGCTGCTGTGGGAATTGCAAATGACGGAGAGGTAGCGAGGTAGACACAGGCTCCTGCCCCCCCACGGAGAACTCCATCCACCCGTCCGTGTCCCCTCCCACCGGCGTCCCGTGCCGTCTCGCTCTGCCACTCCTGCAGCAGACCGGGGAAAGTCCGCCCGGTGCTGGTGCAGGACGCGGAGACAGAAATCGGAGCCGCTCTCGGACTCGGCGAGCCACCGAGGCTCGGATGCGTGCACCGACTGCTGCGGCCGCTTCACAGCCGCAGACGCCACCTGGATTTCGAATAGAAAGGACGCTCTGACCGGTGAACGACACGCATCAGCTGAGGGCACAGTAAGAATGGCTTTTATAACTCGGCAAAAGAGGACGCGATAACGGTGTGGGTTTTTTTTTCTCCCTGTTGACAACTTTATACTAAGTTTTGTTTTTGTTTTTTTCTTTTGAAATCATTTATGTAGGCTATAAGATCCATTAGTTTCTGGAAATGTCTGGCACAAATATACATCTCAAATATCAGACCAATAATAAAACATGCATCCTATTCATGGGAAAATGAATAATAAAACATGGCTTGGATTTATTTCCTTTTGTAGGTTAAATGAGGGGATAAGATGACATAACGTCATTAATATAGCCTATAAATGAGGTGGGTTCTTTCCATTTTACAGCAATATTTATTACATTTAGAGGTCCCCCCCCCCCCCCCCCCCCCGCATCTTATCTTAGAATACTCCCCAAAAATATTTAAAGAATTCCTAATTAATTTTCATTCATGTTATTACTACAGTATTCTTAATTTCTTGAGCCCTATTGTCTAATTTGTTTTCAGTCATATCATAGTAAAACATGGTGACACTGTATCACAGCCTAACCTTTGTACTTGTGGGACAGCCCAAGATTACAGTGCACAGATGAGTAAATCCTTACATGCTGGACACATCATGGAGCTACGGGTCAGTTTTGCTGCATGATGGAAACTCTATAAACCACAGAGTGGATGTTATTTTGATTAAAAAAATAAAATAATAATTAAATAAAACAGATCAATAATGTGCACAGCCATGCATGAAACCTTGTGCCACTTTGTTCATATACTGTAGATCAGTCACACATCTTATCCTCGGACAAAGCTCAATCCTCTGAACTGTCTATTTCACAATGCAAAACACACACACACACACACACAAACAAACAAAAACAAAAAACAACAAGAATCTTTCAAGATGTGGTCAAAGACATAAAAACAAGTCAGGCTGATGAGTGAGGAGCCTGTGGTCACCACAGAGCATAGGATGAAAAGAATGCCGAAAAACAATACTGGTGACTGAGTCTGAAGCGGCCTAGCTCTTATAGGTGAGGCAGAGTGAGGCGTGTGTGTTTGCGACACGACACAAGGGCGGAATCTTAAAGAGAGGTGTCGAGTTTCTCAGTCAGCAGATAACACAAAGTCAGGTCCTTGTGTGGTCAGTCGTATCCGGACGTCCTTTCCATACTCCATCCACCTCTCTTCATGGATATAACGCCTGTCCACCTGCAGTATGAGCATAATCTATTTCATTCAGCCCATTCAGTTCAGAGTTGGTAGAAAATTCTATCGCCTGATCATATCTCAATAAGTTTGAAGTTTAAATAGTTTCCGATTTCTACACACATACAATGCAAGGTTTTCTAAACTTTCTGTAGCAGACTAATGAGGATGAGGATCAACAGTGAGGAGTTATTATATTTACATTTTTGACTCTCCTTTCCCCTCATTCATTTTTGGGCTGTTATAGCTGTGCTTTGTTTTGGGCGATAATATAGAGTATTGATGAAAAACAACATGTAGCAATAGCAACTCTGCCACCTCCAGCTCTGTCTTCTGGTCATTTCTACCGTCTCTCAAGTAGTAAAGTAATTGCAGTAAATATCTGTATGAAAAACACTCCTAGGAAACGAATATAAAATAATCAAATTAAAAAAAAACCAATAACTCCAACTAGAGAACAATTCCTTAACTTTACTCTCGGAGTTGAGTTTTATAGAGGAAGGGGCACAAACTAATTCACCACGAACAGACGTGAAGACCACTGTAAAGTGAGGACACCCTCTATACAATATGTTGCATTTCATTTGAATAGCTTCGATAATATTCTTGATCCGATGTGTAGTGATGAGAGAGAAGTAGAATTCCTGTATATGTCTGCCTGTTACATACACTGCAAGTCCCAGTCAGAGCTTGTGACAAAATGCAGTTCCTAAAGCTCCCATTTTTCTGTACACGAAAAGGAATCCCTCGACATAAGAGAAAATGTCACTTCATTGGTCTATAAACAAGACAGACATCCAACCATCCAAATTCATTCTGATCAGTTTTATTTTAATTAGAGCATATTCAGTATCACCCCTGAACCCACAAGAGGAAGCTTGGGATGTTTTTATTTTGTATTTTTGTTTTGAAATAAGGCCTTGAAAACAAGGAGCATTTTCCCCAGGACAGAAACAGACGGGTGCATGCATGTTAAAATGGGATTTGATTAGCGTTTTAATTTTGCAGTTGTGCATGACAAAGTAAAGGGAGCAGCTGTCCGCAGGGTTTCACAGGCACC
This sequence comes from Phycodurus eques, assembly GCF_024500275.1. Classification (NCBI taxonomy): domain Eukaryota; kingdom Metazoa; phylum Chordata; class Actinopteri; order Syngnathiformes; family Syngnathidae; genus Phycodurus; species Phycodurus eques. The sequence goes on along the minus strand of NC_084532.1, from coordinate 7,948,583 downwards.
CTTCCAGTCTGGGAACCAAGGGGATTCAAATTAGGAGTCTTATGAGCGTTACTGAATTAATGTCCTCACGCAAGTGAAAACGGGAATTGAAGATTACCTGACAGAAGCAGAACTGGCGCAGCTGTTTCATTTTGCTCCTATTGCAGCAAAAGCCCTGTTTCCACCAAAACAATGATGTTTGGTGCAGTTCAATAAGGTTGTTTGTTTAGTTTACACTGTCAAAAGTCGAATAAATCCCCTCTTATACTACTAATGATAAGCCCTTTATTATCTCCATGCATCATGTATGTTCTGTTGCCACAGCTTAGTGCATGCACGCAATGTGTGATATATTATATGTAATATAACATTACATACTTGCTAGGCTACATAACGGTTTGTTGCCTGCCTGCGAGCGGTATCCTATTAAAAGTATGTGAACATACCTCAAGCAAGCCTAAAATGAACGTCCTCTCCCGAGCACCGGTGGCCACCAGCACGTGTTTTTCCCCATTTTGTTCTTATAAGCACAGAGCGATCCATAATTGTTTTCGTCGCCATGGTAGCGAGTGTATCTGGTCACGTTTGAGTTGACAAGATGAAGCCCAGTGATCGTAAAAAACGGGATGCGGTGACATTAAATCCGATCATCATAAATTGCTAATTATCGGCCGATAATAATCAGGCCGATCAGATCGGTGTAAAGTCTATTTAATTCTGAACACAGCCACATCCCCATTCTAAAGAGAGTATGTACACTAGGGTAACCGCGTTACCGCCATTTTTGATTTCTACTTCTGTCACATGGTTTTTTTTTTTAAGGCAAGGCAAAACGTGGAGGACCCAAGTGCAGGGAGGCAAGGCAGAAGTCTCAAAAATGATATTTAATTCCAAGTTAAAGGCAAACAAGCATCTTAGAAAAAGCTAACTAAACAAAATCCCAAAACTGATAATCAAAGTCACAAAGAAACACTTGAATAAACCTAAAACTGGAAACAAGACATGACTAGTAAAACTACAGGCGACTACGACATGCCACAGACAATAAACCGACATGAAGTGAAAGAAACCGGGGAACTAAATACAAACAAATTGACGAGACAACGAACACCTGGACAAGACGCGAGTGGCTGATTGATCGACACAAGGTAGAGGGTTGACGAGAACAGGTGGGCACAATAACTAAATGACCACACAAGACATGAAACACATGGGACACAGGAAAATATAAAACAAAGCCAAACACAATCCAAACCAAAACGCAGAACATAACAACTTCCCTTCTTTATTTTTTTGCACAGGTTATAGGTTACCAGCGGAAAAGATAAGATCAGATAAATAGAAAGTTCTTAATTGTGTAAATAATTTTGGTGATGGGTACCTTTTTTTGGCTTGAGCATCTGGGCCCAAAAATCTCTGTGCATGTGCCTGCTATTACTACGGTATCTGTAGTGGACCCTATTTGAATAGTTATGAGAAATTACAATGAAATACAATCAAAACAACCATAATTTGGGACGTCTTTCACACTGGCCACCAAAGCCAGCATTTTCACTGCTTTTTCTGGCTCACTGTTCTGTGTGTAAGGGATGAATTATGGGATAGGGAGTTGGAGTGGACCTGGGAATTTGACCTGCTTCCAATTTGGTAGCAGAGGCGAGACTGCTGCCAACCAGGCCCTTGTGTCACGTTTAACTCCGGAGACCACACCCCTATGTGTTGAAAGCAATTTTCACTGCCACACATCTAAGTTTGGTAATTGGGCAACTCGCAACGGCTGCGTGAATGTGTACTTCAGAATGTCAGAAAGGCAGCGGCTAAAATGCACTGTGAAAATGACTATTGTCTTTAATGGCATCTGAAGCTAAAATAGCACTATTTAGAGGGTGTTGGCATGTTGTGTTGAGTGGGGTGGCAACTCAATGTTGTGTGGATTTAAAAAAAATAATAAAATAATGAGAAGGTGCTGTGTATTCTTCGTGTCTTACTGAAATAAACAGAAGAACACACAGGCAGGATGTCCACTATCGTTTTATTTACTCTGTCATGTTCTGTTTCTTTGTTCTTTGTTGTAATTGAGGGGTCAGACTGTGTCACGCTGGTATGATCTCACACTATTTACATAGCTGACGCTGATATTACAGCAGAGACTGCAGTCGAAACCCAAGTCAGCTTGCGGTTTACTGCTCTAAACTGCTCTTGGTGGAAATGAGATGAAAGATGTCCGGAAGTGGGTGTGAAGATGTAGACTTGGAAGTCATTGGACTAGGCAAGGCTACAGCTATGAAGGAGGAAGCTTGATTTATAAATGAGGACAGATTGTGTGTTTTCTCATTAATCCTGTTTAATTACTATGAGGAGTTATGCTGTTATTAAAATATCCCAAATGATTGGGATATTTTAGATAGATTAATGCATCGGTGGACACAGGTAATAATGGAGCCAATAGAAAATTGCAAATGGGGAAAGATGTCAGAATGCCACAGTAAAAACAATGTAAACATCACAACATTCTAATGGCTGTATCATGCTGTGTATAGTGTGCTTTACAGTATGTGTGTGTATAATGGCTCAGGAGCTTTGGGTCAGGCTGAATTACCTTGAGCCACAGGGAGATCAGTTCGCAAAGACGAGTACCACCCCTCCACACAGGCACACAGGTCTCTCCTTGCAACACCTCATCTCCCAAGCAGACATGAGAGATAAGAAGTTTGGGAGATAAAGAGCACTGGCGGTGCTACAGAGGAGGTAAGGAGTGAGATCGAAGGAAGAATGAAAGGTGTGGAAGGCGGGCGAGATAAGCACATGAAACAAATGGAGATGAGGGTGTGTAGAGGTGTGAGCTGATTGAGGTGATGCTGGGCCATAAACTAAAAAATGAGCTCATGCAGAAAAATTGGAATTAAACTATCTTAGAGTGGCCAGAGGGTACGCAGGGGCATGAAATAGGATGGATCTGTTTAAAGCCTCCGCTGACATTAATAACTGAATTCATGTCTACAGCCAGACTCACAACATTGTCATCATACCGCACCTCTATAGTCAGCAGGTCGGAAAATCCAATGTTTGATATATAATTTGCACTACACGCTACAAGCACATTAGTTTTGTAGTCTTAACAGTTTCCATTATTCTGGGAAAACATTCTATATCTTGTCGGGAGTGTGTCTGTGACAATTCTTTGTCTCTTCGTTCAGACTATTACTGAGAATAGCACTGGGTGTGAGTGGCGTGACTCACTGTCTCTGTTGTAGTTTACCCCAAAAAATGTTGAAGTTTTTAAGGTGAGTGGTCTCTGCTGATGAGTCTAGTTCCCGTGCCCGTGGGTACCAGGTAGTTCCTGAAAATATTTTGATCTTTTTTTTCTTTTTCTTTTTGTCTTGTTCGGCTTTTAGGTCAAACAGAAAGGAGGAGGTTTTACTGTGCCATAGTTGAGTTTTTAAGCTGCCACTGTGGTTCTTTGTATTCTGATGGATTTTTATTGTAAATTTCAGTCGGACCGAACAAAGTTTTAAAGGCGGGTGACAGAAGAAAAAAACAAAGGGGAGAGACAGTGAAAAGATAACTAAATAATATAGGAAGAGAAGACAACAAAAGACAGGACATTAACTGTAATAAAGATGAGGAAAGTAAATCATTATATGCCTTGTACAATGACACATTAGATTTAAGTGTTGTATGAGGAAATAGTGCTACTACACTGTAAAGGAAGGACAGGATAATATAGGACAGGACTGGAAAGGGACAGGAGGGGAAGCATGCAGGACAGGGGTCGTGGACCTGGCTGTACAACAGAAGTGTGGTGGGAGTGGCTATGTCAATTCTAAACATCTTTCAAACTAGAGGGCACCTGCTGAGTACATGCAATAAATAAGCAAGAGAACAAGATGAGAGAGGACAGAAAAGGGCAGGACAGGAGGCAGTGCTACTGCTACTGAGCAAGGCGGTGCTACTGACAAGTGGTGCGCTGGGATTCTTTTGAGAGTATAAACACCTGTAAGAAGCTGCGTAGTAGCTTGTATTTTATCAAACCCAGCCAGTCCACCTTGTATCTAACATTTTAAATAATGTGAGGCCATCATAGCACAACTCTTTGTGAGCAGATCTTACCACAGGTTGGGTCAAAATCAATCCAGATTCAGAAAAGTAGAGTCACACCTCTGAAAGCTGCGTGCAGGAAAAACGATATGTACCTCGCCAGTCTTCCAGATTCTGGTATTTCAAATAAATATAGTGTATCTCCTTAATACCTTTTTGCAAAGGTAAGCCACTTAGGTCATTTATGAACAGTTGATAAATAATGTTGCATTTTAATAATGTTAGCTTGCTGTGGTGATGATCAATCTGTTTAACAATTGAGCAGGTTAATATTTGATTTATTTGGTATCGCTTGGAACCCCGGCTGACCAGGTAGCAGGCTTAGTACATCAGGGTATCTGGCTATCTATTTTGCCAATGCCAATCCATCAATAGTTAGTAGAGCTGTGGGTACCATACAGAGAGAGGGCATTCGTTTCTCCCTGTGAGTTGACTTGTCCATTGTGACTGTAATGCACTTTGTGTCTGCATGGCTGCGCCATATGTTGAGAAGAAAGTGTCTTCAAAAAGATATGTTGTTTGCTCACTTGTCTTTGCCAACCACATTTCAAACCCCAAGAAGGACGCCGAAGTTTCAGCACTGCCCTCAGTCCAGAGCTTCAAATATCCCTTACCCTTCCATGCCACACAAGCCTTGTCTCCACTCCCTATGGCATTTGGCACCAGTGCCCAGCACATAGACAGATGGAGCCAACCCTGACCCCTCTCCTCGCCTGCAGGCCCGCCGAGAGAATCAGTGCTTGACTAGAGGAGAGGGGGCTGTGTGAGTGAGTAGAAAAGGGGGAGATAGAAAGGAGAGTGTATTGCTTTGTTACCACAGCAACACATCACCTTGTCTCCCGTGTACTACTCTTAAGCCAAACCATAGGCCCTATGATAAAAAACGCACAGCAGGAGATTCTCTTCGATACATTTTCTTGATCTCTTTTTTTAAAAATTGTCTTTATTTGGCAGCAATAGCTTTGATGTAAGAGGAGTACGTGAACATTGACAGCATCCTAAATATAGATGCACCTACTGTATGTGAGTGAAGCATCACAAGATGGGTTTACTTGCCAAAATGAAGTCTGCTCCCAAGTGACAAAGTAACAGTGTTCGCCTGCTTTAATTGTGCTGCCACACTCAAGTAAAGCACAATACGTTCTTCCCTGGCAGAAATACAACTTTATTTTTTATTTTTTGTAACCATATCGAACATGCTCCATGTATGACCATTATTGTTGAATCATTTCGCCTTAACCCCCACCTGAGCCTCGGCAAATTTAACAAAAATATTGTACCCCCCTTAGTCCCTCTGGATGTTACTGCAACCTTTGAACTTATTCTGCTGACTGATAATCTGATTAGCATATTGCCAGACAGCCAATTTTGAAAGAACAAAGTGTCAACAATAAAATGAGACACTAATGGCCAGTGGAATGAATTCAGGGCCAACATAACAGAGGGGGGAATACTGGAGTCCCAAAGCTTCCCAGGTAATTGGAGTGCAGTATGTTTTTTTTTAAAAAAAAATTTTAAAAATTTTTTTTATGCTACAGCTCCTCCGGTGACCTTGTAAGGCTGAGGACTTCCAAGAGGCAGACAATGAGAGCTACAGATTAGGATTCATGTTTGAGGTTCATCCTTTTTCATCCTTTTCAGTTTTTCATCATAACTCTTAACTCGTTTGCATAACAAAGGATGTTTTTCCACTGTCAGCCTGTCCTCAATCATTTCATTCTCTGCTGTAAGCCTGAGTGTCCAGCATTGGTTTGCTACTCCCATCCCTTCAAAGAAACCCATTTTGAATATTTGTCATGAATAGCATCCGTTTTTTAAATGAATAGTGGTAGGAAAAGGCATATTTCTCCATGTCCAATTGCCACTTTTCAATAAGTAACGTTTTCTTTCTTTTCCTTGGGGTTTCCCTCCATTAAATTTTTTGTCAACTAAAATGAATGCTGCTTGTTTTCTTGTTACTGCTTACTGTTTTGTTTCCCCAGAATTTATAATATATATAAAAGAAATAGTGTAAATATGGGTAAGCTGCTTGTTTATTTTTGAAGCCAGTATGAAAAGCTACTGTAGGAGAAGTAATAAATGACGACATGCTTTTGTTGTTTATGGTTCCCACTTTTTCTATTATCTAGGGACCATGATGACCTTTCTTGCACCTCATTGATTGTTTTATGTTTTTTGATCCCATTTTCAACTACATTGGCCACAGGGCTCAGGCATATTTAATGATCCAGATTTGGATTAGCATCATTTTGTACACCTGCATACAGGAGATACCAACCTCCTGCATAGTCCTGAATTTTATCATTTAGTAAGATTACCTATTTTACCGTTAAAGACGTGCAACAGAATCTTCCATAGAATTAAAGTGGAACGAAGAAATGTGTTTTTAGGTAATTAATACAGTAATATTTAAGGAATCAAGACGATATTAAAACAATCTTAAAAGCAATGGTGAGCCATGAGGGCCAGCAAGCCCTTCTCTGCTGGTTTAAGCAATATCAGACGCATAGACCTACTGTACATTTACAACCTAAATTGTAATATTTGTTCCATGAAATTATATTAATTTATTTCCAACAGGGCGGCACGGTGGATGACTGGTTAGAGCGTCAGTCTCACAGTTCTGAGGACCCGGGTTCAATCCCCGGTCCCGCCTGTGTGGAGTTTGCATGTTCTCCCCGTGCCTGCGTGGGTTTTCTCCGGGCACTCCGGTTTCCTCCCACATCCCAAAAACATGCATGAATTGGAGACTCTAAATTGCCCGTAGGTGTGAATGAGTGTGAATGGTTGTTTGTTTCTATGTGCCCAGCGATTGGCTGGCGACCAGTTCAGGGTGTACCCCGCCTCCCGCCCGAAGATAGATGGGATGGGCTCCAGCAGCCCGCAACCCTAGTGAGGATAAGCGGCTCAGAAAATGGAGGGATGGATGGATAATCAGCTCCTCTTTTAGTATGATTTGTTTTTAAAAAACATTTTTTGTTAGCTCCAAATGATTTATGTGGCACAATTGCATGCTGTTATGTGTGTTTTTGTATAGTATTGATGGTTTCTATAATTGCAACATGATTGTGGTGGTCTTAAGTGGTGGACTAAGTCGCTATTGATGGCCCAGGTACTCAGCCCGCCACTGCTTCAAAGCAATGTTTCAATACCTTCTTGTTTCACTGCAGGTGGTTGAGGAATATTTAGTTCAGTATTGCCTTTTTTTTCCTCCACCTTTTTACTTCATCCCCTACAACAGTTACATGTGCACACCTGACTCACTGTCCTATTTTTTTTATGGCGCCACCTGACGCTGTGCTCAGACCAGCTGGGATTAATTAGTGACTCAACACTGAAACCAGTGTGCTATGAAATCAATACACTATAACAGAAAATCTTCCTGCATGCTCTTGGAATGGCAATCGAATTTGTATATTGTCCATTGCTTTGAATGTGTGTGATAATGGTTGTTTGTCTACATGTGCCCTGTGATTGGATGGCAACCAGTCCAGGGTGTGACTTGCCTCTTGCCCAAAGTCAACTGGGATAGGATCCAGCTCATCCCAAATGATGAGGACAATCGCCATAGAAAATACATAGAGGTATGTTTTTCTTTCTTAGTTAATGTACGACAGTTGCAACACTCACTTGCAGCGATCCGACACAGGATATGAAATGCTTCAAAGAACAGCATGTTGCCAATAAACACCCCGCCTCCCTGCTGTAATTACCTTACACTTCACTTCACACGCTTTGTATGCCCACTCCCGATGCCACTGTTGTTGCTTTACCTTTGTACAAGGCCGGGCACTGCCTACATTAATAAAAAATGTCAGCATAAATCTATATCCAAATGAGGGAATCAAATTGTAATGTTTTTAAATCATCTGTCACATTGCCTCAAAACATAATCCCAGTCCTGAATGTGCAGTTATGTTTGTAGAGATACGGGGTGTTGAGTTTAGATTTTGCTGAATTGCCTTTTCCTGCACAAAATGTGAGGAAGAGTGCAACTAACTCCTGTCAGCTTGTGTTGGGACATGTGGGCTTGTGCCACGGGCTGCTGACTTTGATAGAAATGAAGCTGCTGCCAGGTTTCTAAAGACAAGCTGCTGACAGCCATAACCTTGAGGATGTTCGCTAGCATGTGTGCTTGCTGTCTAGATTTACATGCGGTAATGTCAATACAGCACAGGATATCATGCCAGTGATTTTATGCCAGTGATTTTCAAAGTATGGTACGAGTACCAGTGGTGGTACGGGGCTTCCTCTTGTGGTACGCATAGAGCCACTTAATTAAAAATGGTCACACTCCATCACGGGATAGTGGCTTGCGATAATGTTAAATGTACTTTTTAGGATTAGAGTCTCCGTCTCGTTTTTTTGCTGACCACTTAATGGTGGTCATAGTTGTAATGGAGAGCTAAATACTTTTCTCTGTGGGACTTGGTGTCAACATTTTGACAACCACTGCTGTAGTGCTTGTCCAGTGTGTTTAGAATGTCCCCTTTCTTTGACATTAAGTCTACAACGTTTGAGTGACGGCATTGTCAAGAGTAACTTAAGAGACAAAATTACATTGACTACAAATTACATGGTTATAATAGGGGACTCATTTTACATAATTCATAAACATTAGGAGTGAAGACTTGATTTAATGTGCATGTAGTTGTTAGGTCAAATCTGTAAGTCGGTGTGATAGAATCTCGTTTGTGTGTGTGGATGTACATTCTTCCCGCTATCAGTTGATGCTGCTACTTTCATTAGCATTGAGATAATGAGGCAAAAAATGTTGTTTTTAAACAGCCATAATAGAATGGTTGGATTGCAAATAAATAGTAACTGTGTGCGCATCCAAAGTTAATTGGGTGTATTTTTAATGAGACCAATATGTAGCGCTAAACATATGGTGCTGATTCTCTAATGCACCTGTTACCAAAACTCAACATGACTGAAGCAAAGTAAAAATGTCAGCCTCTATAAGTCAATGTAAATACATTCAACTGTTTGTGAGTTACTCTTCAACACAGTTTGCACATAAAAGTTCATTTGATGTCTCAGTTCTTTGTTCAGAATACCGTGAATGCTTCGAACAAAGGTTAGAAGGTGAAAATGAAAATGTGTAAAAACAGTCTGCCTTTTCTTCTAGGTGATGTCTGCTGCCAGTTACAAATTTCTCTTCCCGCGAGCGCGGAGGTGAATCCGGATCCAACCTTTCCTCCAGCTTGGATGAAGGGACCCAAATTGACTGTCGAGGTTTGCTGTGGATAAAACAATATTACCTCTACAGGCAAGTGTTTTTGTACATACAGAGCATTGCCTCCAATTGTCATGGTAATGCCTCTCAAGTGACCTGGGAGACCTCCAGGTTAACATCCAAAGTGACCCCTGCTAAAACCACTCGACTTGCCAGTCCCAACAGCGTCAGCTGTCAGTGAAGGTGACACGGGTTGAAAGGATTCTGAAGTGGATTCTTTTTCCTCTGCGGTGGTGGCTGCCTTACTCATCAGGCTGGGAGTGGCAGCAAGATGCCTGAACTGGACGATATTCCCCCCCTGAGGGGACCTGGAGACCCTGAAATGGGCCTCCATGGTCCCGCTGACCCAATTCAGATTCAGCACGGGATCCTGGAGGAACAAGTGGAGCTGTGGTGGTTCAGAGAACCCGGGAAGTCTCTGCTGTGCTACTCCATCGCTGTATTTCTAATCGTGGGCTGTGGGCTCGGGGGTGTTGGCCTCCTCTCCACTACCACCAGCGTCTCCAGCGAATGGCGGTTGGGTGTGGGCACGGCCCTTTGCCTGCTCGCCTTGGGGGTTTTGCTCAAACAGCTGCTCAGCTCAGCAGTGCAGGACATGAATTGCATTCGAAGCCGGCAGCAGATTGACATGCTCAAAAGTGGAGGCTTATCTGATTTCCTTGTGGTTTTGATTGCTGGAATGTCCATGCTCATTTGTGGAGGGGTTCTACTACATCTGGCCCTGGTGAACCATATGCCCAAACCAGGCCAAGCACTTAACGATATGTACGTCTCTGGTGTGGTGTTGCTGACTGGAGGGGGGGCTGCAGTTCTGGGCGTTGGAATTTACTCTTTTGTGGTCATCCTACTTGAGAGGACACGGCCTGGACGAAGGTTCGTGGACAGGATGTTGAACATCTTCACCATCTCTGGGCACATGGACAACCGGGCTCGTCGAGAAACTACCTCAAGCCTGGCTAATCTCATATGAGATTAAACAGCATGAATGTCGCCTCTTTTGGGTTTTAGCTCCTAATTTCTGTACATTAAACTGACTTCCAATCCTTTCTGGGGACAAAAAGACGTGAAGATGACACATCCTTTCCAAGCCGACATTTTGCTCCATTTTCTGTCACCATCGGAAGCCAAACGTAAGCAAAAAGAATGACATCTATGTTGGCAAAAAAAACTGAAAGAAAAGATAAAAGACTAACACACAAAGTGTACCAGTTTAGTTTCGGTAAAGCCACACATAATGCTGCGTTTAAACGCTCAAATCTGCACATCTGCTAAAATTTTACATTCGTTCTGGACAAAAATGCTGAATTCTGCCCTGTGTACTTTTGGCTTGGACAGTGTTGTGCATCAACACCAACAGGAAAAAAAGTAAGTCAGTGGGGGAATACTGTAATCAAATCCTGTAATTGATGGTTTAACATATTTAACTGTGCACTGATGATAAATTTAGAATTAGACTCACATCTTTAAAACTGCTAAAATATTTTTTGGGCATTAAAAATAATAAAAACATTAATTCCAATTGATGGATCTCAAGTTGGCAGCTTGGTCTAGTAGTTGTGAACACGTCTGCCTCACAGTTCTGGGGTTCGAGGTTCGAATCTCACCTCCGGCTTTACTGTGTAGTGTTAGCTTATTCTCCACAGGTGTGTTTTCTCTGGATACTCCGACCTCCTCCCGCATTTCAAGAAATATGCATTACAGGTGAGTTGAAGACTTACTGTTATTGGCCATAGTTGCAATGGAAAGTGGACGAATGATCAATAGCTGTATCTGAAGTCTTTGCACTGCAACCCATTTTGAAAGAAAAATGAGGTGAGCTCTATTCATGTGTTAAAGGGACATTTGGCCTGCATTTCTGACCATCCTTGGTTTGTGAGCATCAGGACATCAGTGAGTCGCTAATGATAGCCCGAAATGATCAAATTACAGCTACAGAATATCCAATTATTGGCGCAATAAAAAGACATTCAAAATCTTTTCACCTTCTCAATGGCCATATAAATGGAAGAAAAATGAAAAATCACATGAGTGACTTTTGAGTTTAACAAAAAAAAAAATCATTGTTTTTTTTTTTAACTTTGTTCCAAACTTGTCTGTAGTGTCTGTCAGCTGACCTTACAATTGTTTTAGAATTATTCCACTTTTTATGCTCTTTCAATTTGTGAATTTCTATATAAATTGTTTTTTGTGTGACTGAATGTGACTTTTGCAATCGTGTTTTCTTTTTACCCACTTAATTCTTTAACTGTATGATAACACTGATTGAAATCACATTTGCTACTAATCATAATGGTAGGAATAACGATCCCCAAGGTCAGCTATTGAAATTAGCTTAACTTCTCGTTGCCTCCATGGCTGGCAAGACAAAAGTTATTGACTCAAGTATTGATGGTACAAAAACATAGCAATTTAAACAAAAGTAAAAACAGAAATAACAACAGAACAAAAACTAGATGTGAAAAATGTGGTCCAATAAAGGTGCCGTATTTTACCAACCATTTTTCCCCCCGTATTTGGGATGTAATATTGTCTCTATGGTGCCTCAGTACACATGTGAAATATGAATTAAAATCTGCCAAGAGGCCTGAAATCAGGTCATTTGAATTTCTCAAGCTTATCTACATCACTAGCGAAGATCCCTGCCTACCTTTCCGGTGCTGAGCCAGCGCTGTCAACATTACAAATACGTGTGCTCTCACAAAAGGGTCTTCTACACAGAGGCAACCAATAAGAAGAAAGGGGGCGGTCTTAGCCAAATATGGACAAAGCAGATACAAAACCGGGTCAAACAGAAGTAGCTGTCAGAGGGGCCTTTTCCAGACACTTGTATGTTTTTAAAATGAAATTGACACTTTTATACTAAGTCCATGTTAGAGAGTCACTCTATGGTGGTCTAAATAGCCAAAACAAGTGACCTTTAAAGGGAACATACTGTATTATGGCAAATTGAATTTTTAACTGCTTATAGACAAATTGTTGGTCCGCTGGTGTGCTTGCGCACCTATCAACTGTGAAATTAAAATGTAACAGATAAAAGGTAAGCAGAGATGCAGTGTTAGCACAGATTAGTATTAGCTACCAGTGGTATCAGTGTTAGCTTCAGATTATCGGCAAATGGATGTGAATATGACCATTATTATCACATCTTTCCACAGTCCAAACGTATGTTTACCAAAAGTACTGCAAATGTTTTTGTGTGTGGTTGTTTTGATATTTTGCTATCTTTTGTATGTTTTACAGGCATGTGTTAGCCAAACGTTGTTTGAATCATGCAAGACTGTAAATTGTCTTGACATTGACATACTGTAAATTATAACTATCCATTCATTTGATACTGCTCTGGTATTGGATCTGATTAGCTTGTGCAGGTTTACCTGATGTAGTTTGTTGAGTGTTCGTCAAAAGCTTTTGAGAGGCATCTCTCACATTTCCCCACACGATATATTTTGTGTGTGCGTGCGTGCGTGTGTGTGTGTGTGTAAAGCCTTCTTTATCAGTCTGTGCATATGCTGCCGCGACACAAAAGAGTCACAGTGAACCATTGTTGCGGCGAGGACAAAAAAAAAAAAAAAAAAAAAAAATGGGGGTCCAGTGCACAAGGCGGCGGACTGGCAGGGGCTGGCACAGGTTAGCACCAAGCTGTTTGTTGCACACACACACAAAGGCCAGAAATGAGACTCAATATTTTTTTATTGGTCCAAGGCAAATACAAATGTGAACAGACAAACCAGACGGTGTCAGCCTTGATTCAAGGAATGTACGTTTAGTTGAATTTTAGATTTTTTTTAAAGATATGATCGTTAAGCTTCAACATTTAATTGGGGCGTTATACAGGCGGTTATACAGGAGTAGTACATTCACATTGTAGGCAGTGTCGCTTCAATTCCCACTCAGTGATGGTGTGAGTGTTAATGGTTTGTCCTCTGTCCTGTGAATGACTGGCGACCAGTCCAGGGTGTAGTCCACCTTTTGCACAAAATTAGCTAGGATAGGCTCCTGAACAGGATAAGTGGCACAGAAAATGGATGGATGAATAAGTGGTGCATAGAAACGTAGTTGTTTTGTGGTCCGACAATAGCTGCATTTCTTTTAACAAAATAATTAAACACATATTGAATGACCAAGTACACAGTGTATTTTAATCAAGTTGTGCAAGATTCCGTAGCAAATCTTGGACGTGTGAATCATTTGTTTTCATGTTGTCAGTTCATGACACACATATTGCTTCAAAAATTTTATCAAATTTGGTACCACTTACAAATAGTGTAACCTTATGAAAATGGATGGATGGTTTTTCACTGGTAATAGTTTTGTGTGGCCACCTCAGAATTTGCCAATGAGTATTTATCACACTATTGTTATGGAGTGTGAAAAACTATTGACCGACAAAAACAAATGTGTTACAAAATATTTTATAATATAAATATAATTTTGTGAACTTGTTTGCCTGATGTTTCAGGGAGCGGATAAATGCCTTGCAGCTATCGATACTTACCTGTATTGAAACGTGGGAAATATTTCATACAATCTGCTCAATATTTTCAAATGTACAGAACCTTTATTTTCAAATATATGTCATTGCTTCATATACCAGTCATTATAAATTAATGACGACCAATAACAGAAATAATAATTTTGGAAGCAAAACTCAAAAACGATTAGGCTGTCTGTTAAAAAGTTTCATATTTAACAGGTTTTTATTCAGTAATAAAATGACTTCTATTGCAATAGTGGTGTTTCTGAGCTAATGTGTGAATGGTACAATGTATACACGAGTAATTGAACAACAGTGCACTCCTAACTCTTTGGGACAACTATATGCATCTTCACATGTGTGTGGGCAGAACAAAACGAGTTATGCAAAGACACATGCATATACATATTTTCAAGCAATCCCTTTAGACTATGTTAACTTCTCTAGGTGTGATAGTATAAAAAGATAAGAAGACAGCATTTTTGCATCCAACTCACTGTTGAAGACTCGTCAAAGCTGCAAGTGGATTTTGCTGCAAGGTTACAGGCTCAGCATGTGGGGTTGTCAGTGGTGTAATATTACACTGCCAAAGTCTCAGACAATATTGTCACTTATTAATCATTGACCTGCCGGCTGGTGTTAGGTTCACTTGACTGAGGATTATGTTCACAGTGGTACGGGTGATGATACAACAACAATTTATTTAAGGCAATAAAGATACGACAGATGTTTTCATAACCATTCTGCCTCAGAGAGTAAGAGATTTATGTAGTACAAAAAAAATTTATAACAAAGACACAACCAGATTATAAAACGGTAAACGTTTTCATGATGATGAAATAAATTACACGAATATTTGGCAATGTGGTTATCCACTGGCTGGCATTGATTCATTGAGCTGCAAAATTTGAAAATATAATGTACTAGAAATTCATTCATTTAAACTTTTAAAAGGGGATTTTCTTTTTCTCTCAATGTTTCTCAATGTCGCTGACAATAAACCTCCACGTGAGTTACATAAAAAGGGAAAGCCTTAACTATAAATACATTACATTACACTTATGGTGTAAAAGAAGAACGTATTTTTGCACAAAATGAGAGAAGATTTTCCTTCTGTCCCACTCAGAGAGACATAAGGACAGGGGAAGAAGCCACAGAGAGCCATTCGTCTAGCAGCGTCTTTGCCCTTTAGTTTGTCCGGAGCTGGTAATCTGCCAAGAGATGTAACAGCACAGCATTAACACATAGCTTTTGTCCCTGTCATCACTCCTGCACATCCCATCATTGGCAACACCAAATCCTTAAACAAGATTTACATTCATACTGGCTGTAGTGCTGGCACAATAAATCAAATACTCAATAATTACTCTCCTTAGGCAAGGGTGAAAGGAAATACATTCGTGAAAATGGTTATTAGAAACATTGAATTACTATGTAATGTAAATCAGATGTGCCAATAAGTGTATACTGTATCTTGTGCAATTGTATATACAGTATGTTATGTGCATTCAACTCTAATCTGACCATGATTTTCAGATCTTAGTTCCAACAGTGCCTCTAATTCTGTCAACTTGAACGCAAACAAACTTGCATTGAAATAAAGTTGTTTGAAAATCAATTATTGTGTCTTGTGGTCTTTCATGGACACCATCTCTCACAGTTGCATACATTGTTTAACTTGACAGCTTAACAGAAAGTTACCGTAAATATCCTAACCTATCACTATGAAAATGAAAATATGAAAAATAATAAGCAACATTTTTACCATTATTCATTTTCACATTGAATTTGTTTATGTAAATGTCTGATCAAGATCAAGTGGAATCTGTAAAGGTGAATCGGTTGCTGTTGTCTAATTTGGAACTTAAAGAAAAGATTTGGGAAAACTATGCCTCTAAAGTCGACCAAAACTGTTTGTACTGCTATCTGTGAGATGTCAGCTCAGTTCAGCAAGCATCAAAGGATTAACAGTCTTCCATTTTCTTCACCATTTTATGGCTTTTTTGGCAACAACAGAGGCCAAAAGGACAGGCCTCAAAAAGTGCTGTTATGAAGACAGGAATGTGAGAAGAGGAAAGGAAAAACCCTCATGGATGTTGCATGAAGTATCTTACATTTAAGGTGAATCACTTCATACGGTGCTGTCATTAAAGGTAAGGGTGTCATCTCTTTTGTAGGCGCATGTTCAAACACTGGCAGTTCCTCGTAGCTTAGTACACACAGATGGAATGATGCAGCAGGGTGACGAGCGAGGAAAGACGTATCGTAAACTGTCATCACTCAACTGGACAATACGTAAGCAAAGTCAGTAGGGACTGTATAACGCATTGAGGTGTGGTTTAATCAATATGGACGTGCCTGTGGGTTGTTTTGGGTGAAATGGGACCCTAGGTGTCTTTGTGCCAATGGTGTAAGTAAAATATGAGAAATATAATCTTTGCCTCCAGTCCTGCCAACTTCATCTTTCTTCTGAGAACTACCAAGGGAGCCTGCTGGCACTTCTTTCTCTACAGCTTCGGATTTGTATTTGACATAATAAACCTGACGTATGTACGACAGTCGTGTTTATTCCTGGAGTGAATGTCAGGTACGAAACGTAATGACTTCTGGCAAGTGTCCCTTGAAAGTTCTGATCAATCCTCATCAATATGCCATAGCTTTAACATGCTCATATTCTATCATCTAATGGGTCGAAATGGGTAGTGATATAGGTAGAGGTGGAGATACAACTTCTGCAATATGGTAGTATAATGCTTAAAGGATAATCGCATTTATTAGATTGCAGACTCTGCAACATTTCTTGGCTTGCGTGTCCTCCGTTATCTTCCTGGATTATGACAAATAAAATGGGGTTCATCCACAGTTTCACTCAATCCACAGATCACAGATGCCAAAATGGCGATTGTTATCGTAGGAATTCACAGGAATACTTGAATTACACCTTCAGAAGGGAAGCGGCGGTAAAGTTTCTATCTCTGCACATGATGGTGAAAGAACCGGAAAATGATATTATAGAGGATGGAACTCTGGTTCACTTTCAGGGCAAACTGAATAGAGATGCAGCAAGAATGTGGAATACAAAATCTGAACAAGCCTCTAACGTTTGACTGATAAAAAAGGAACTGGTAAAGAACATCCATCCATTTTCAACACCGCTTATCCTGCTTAGGGTTGCGGGGCGCCGGGAGCCTATCCCAGCTGACTTCGGGCGAAAGGCGAACTACACCCTGAACTGGTCGCCGTTTAGCACATCTGCCTCATAGTTCTGAGGACCCAGATTCAAATCCGGCCTCGCCTGTGTGGAGTTTGCATGCTCTCCCCGTGCCTACGTAGATTTTCTCCGGGTACTCGGGTTTCCTCTCACGTTCCAAAAACATGCACGCTAGGTTGATTGAAGACTCTAAATTGCCCGTAGGTGTGAATGTGAGTGCGCATGGTTGTTTGCTTATATGTGCCCAGCAATTGGCTGGCGACCAGTTCAGGGTGTACGCCGCCTCTCACCCAGGGTCAGCTGGGATAGCCTCCAGCATGCCAGCGACCCTAGTGAGGATATGTGCTGTGGAAAATTCATGAATGGATGTATAATGGATGTGGCATGGTGGAAGACTGGTTGGCACATCTGCCTCACAGTTCTGAGGACCGGGGTTCAATCCCTGGCCCCGCCTGTGTGGAGTTTGCATGTTCTCCCCATGCCTGCGTGGGTTTTCTCCGGGTACTCTGGTTTCCTCCCACATCCAAAAACATGTACAGTAGGTTAATTGAGGACACTAAATTGTCCGTAGGTATTAATGTGAGTGCGAATGCTTGTTTGTTTGTATGTGCCCTGTGATTGCCTGGCAACCAGTTCAGGGTGTACCCCGCCTCCTGCCCGCAGTTAGCTGGGATAGGCGCCAGCATACCCGTGACCCTAGTGAGGATTAGCGGTTTGGATAATGGATGGATAGATGGCTGTAACGCTCCTGTTTGAATGCTGTTTAAATGAGATCAAGACAAATCCTTTAAAACATTTTACAACAATAATGTGACCTATAACCTGAACAATTCCAATGACATTTTAATTCATTTTTCGAAAGGGGAAGTAAAAATAAACAACTCCAATGTGTTTGCACAAGTGTGTATATCCTATTGTAAGTGGAATGTATGCTGTATATATTTGCTGCATCTTGTACCAGGCCCCAGGCTCAACTGAAGAAAAACAACCCCAAACCATGATGCTGCCACCACCACGCTGCATTGGAGGTTTGGTGTTCTTTTGGGGATGTGTTTGCGCCAAACACACCTTTTGGAATTCTGGTCAAAAAGTTCAACCTTGGTTTTATTGGACCCTAGGACATTTTGGGGAGATTTTGTTATGGTCTGATGAAAGCATGGATGAACTTTGTGGTCATAATTCTAAAACGTATATTTATTTAACACATTACAAATTAAGCGTTATAAATGGGTATGATACAGGGGGCATTGTATGCAACTTGAACTCATGACTTAGCTTTCAGAAAAGTTGTAGGTGGCAAGTGTGGGGATTTTTCTTGACTGTATATGTGACAGACCCTCTTTTTGTTGTTGTCCTGTTTGGTTGTTAGGTCAGGCTGAAATGAAGATCTGTATCCCTTTTATGCCAGAACAGTTTTACTGTGTCACCGTGGACGTTTTAAGCTGCCACAGCGGTCTCTTTGTATTCTGATGGATATTTGAGAATTACAGTCGTTCAGTCGAACAGAAGGTTTTTAAAGGGCAGTAACGGAAAAAAATAAAGGAGAGTAAAAAAGGTAACTCAATATTATGAGAAAAGACAACAAAAGACAAAGCACTAGCTGTAAACAAGATGAGGAAAGTAAAGCATTATATAACTAGTACAATGACACATTGGATTCGAGTGCTGTACTTAACATGCATGTTTTTTGAACAGAAGTGGAAGCCGGAGCACCCAAATGAAACACACGCAGCATGGGGAGACCATACAAACTCCCCACAGAAAGGCCAGAGCCCGGCTTTGAAACCACGACCTCTGAAATGTGAGGCAGATGTGCTAACCAGTCACCCACCGTGCTACTGCCACACAAACACTTGTAGCGTATATGGGTTAAATAAAAATTTTATTAATCCAGGAAAAAAGAATGAGCTTCGTAATTTTAAAGTACAGCGTTATAAATAAAGCTTTTTTTTTTTTTATATAAGAGGGGCACCACATTGCTTTTTATGTGGATAAAATGTGGGAAAAACGATGAGAAACCTTTTTATCAGTCTCGTAATCTGAAGGTTGCTACACTTCAGAGAACTTTGATAAGAGTTCTAGACGTCCAGAGCTTTTCTCTCTCGAACCCAAACACAACAATGCAGGTAGTGAATTTTATGGAAAATGTAATGATCTAACATGGGGAATCTACAGGGAAAGAACAGAGAAAAACACAAAACAAAGTACAGATGAACATTGGCAAAGGAAACTGACTTGTGATGTGAGATTGGTAGAATGAGCGTGTAAAGAATGCATATAGCTGGGGATTCCTGTTCTCGTTAATTTAAACCCAAATATGCACTAATCTGTACTTTTAGTCGACCGCAACGGACTTATGTGTCTTGAACACGTTTGAGGCAGGCGAGTCAAGCTTCCGAGTGTTCAGCCGGCCCGGTCCACACCGGGAACAGGTCGATTTGGCGGAAAGGAAGAAGAAAAAAGTTTTTTTTTTTTTTTTTTTTTTTAAATACATTCCCACTGCAGGCGGCACGGTTGGACGACTGGTTAGAGTGTCTGCCTCACAGTTCTGGGGAGCGGGGTTCAATCCCCGACCCCGCCTGTGTGGCGTTTACGTGTACTCCCCGTGCCTGCGTGGGTTTTCTCCGGGCACTCTGGTTTCCTTCCACATCCCAAAAACATCCATGGTAGGTTAATTGAAATCTCTAAATTGCCCGTAGGTGTGAATGTGAGTGCGAATGGTTGTTTGTTTCTGTGTGCCCTGCGATTGGCTGGCAACCAGTTCAGGGTGTACCCCGCCTCCTGCCCGAAGATAGCTGGGATAGGCTCCAGCACGCCCGCGACCCTTGTGAGAATAAGCGGCTTGGAAAATGGATGGATGGATTCCCACTGCAGTGGAAAAAGTACAGCATCCTAACCAATAGGCTAATGATTCTCCAAGAGCTTATCCAAGTCAGGAGATAACCATCCAAATAGAGTCCAATTAATGTGATGAGGTGGAGGTGATTGAAGCTGCCCTGCACTATAAAAACACACCAATTTTGAGTTTTCTACTCTCTAGAAGCATTGCCCAATGTGAGTCGTACCTCGCCCAAAACAGCTCTTGGAAAACCTAGCTATGTCTAATAGCCTTGATGTCCATCAGTCCATTGTAAAAGATTGTCTAAAAGGGACAAAGTTTACCACTTGCCACTCTCCCTATGAATGGCCATCCTGTAAAGATGACTGCAAGAGCGCATCTCTTCCAAACAATCTCTTCCATAAACACTTCCAATTCCATCTCTTCAAACGTCTCAAATTTTGCCCTCCCAGATTTTCCATTGTGAAAACTACTAGAACTAACTAAACAAACAAAACCCACTTTTAAAGCCAGCAGTCTCCAATACTTTTACACCTGTTGCCAACAGTGCACACAATCTGTTAGGCTGAATATGTAATTTAGCACCCACAATTTGAGACCTCAGTGAATCAGGCCAATTGTGTGAAGGCTCAGCACACCATCCAAACCTCATCTCAACTGTGTAGAATGGTAGAGCGGGCATCATAGTGGTCAGTGAACCCTTGAGAAAGAATTACAGTTGGTGACTCACACCCGAACACTAAACGATTGAGTACCAAACATCTACTGACGCGCCAAAGTCCGCTGGGATAAGCTTAAGGTCACTCGCGGCCGCCATGAGGATAAACAGTATCGATAATGGATGGGTGGAAATATAGTATCTAAATATAAAATTATATGTTCAAGGTTCAAACTGTCTCCAACTTTTTTATTAATTGTACAGACAATAATGTTAAGTAACATTCAAGTAAATAGATATAATTGTATATTCCTCAATTTCCTTTAGAATTTTTTTTTTTTTAAATTTTAACTCAACGGAGGCCGACCAAAATCACAAAATGGTTTGTTTCAACTTTGGGTAAGTACTAAGTACTGTAACTATTTAAGTGTGTTCTTACCTCCACTTTGAGTGATGTAGCGCACCCAGGGCAAGGCCTGGTAACCACTCTTTTCTATAATCTTTAGGTAGCGCACCTGGGTAGCACAAAAAAAAAAAAAAAGAAATTTATATATGAGAATTGTACTGAAATAAAGGTACAAAACATTATTGCTAACATTGTCTCACACCTGAATGCCAGATACAGTAAAATAAGGGATCTCAAAGTTAACAATGATTGGTTTTTTTGCATCCAACTCATCACTCTCCACACTGGGTAGCCCAAAGTGTGCCCGCATCAGGTACTCCTTGCCACCCTTCAGGAACATGGACAGAAAAGAGAAGAAGTCAAAGTTGTTATTACATCTGGAAAATGATTATTACACAATACTGTGTCCGCAAAGCTGTATGTCTGGTGTATTTTCTCCTGTCAATGATGGAAAATCATGGGACATCTTATGGTAATAATCATGACAAATTTAATCAGTTTTGGCATATGTCTGAGTCATCTTAAATGTCTCAAGATTATAACCATACAACCGGTTAATCATTTTCATAATCTTTGTACATTATGTCATCTGTGCACTGTTGGTGCATGTGTCCTCTCGATTATTAATTGTAGAAAATAATTTGTTTCCATCCAGATTTGCATTAATGTAAGTCTATATTCTTAGACTGTGCAAAGTGTGACGGAGTGGTGTACATTTTGTGCCAGCGCAAGGCTCGCTCGGTGTGTTTGCATATATTGCAGACCGGTTTGCGCAGCAAGGGTGCGTCCTTTGGCATCCGCCCCGGCCCATGTGACAATTTGGTGACTTAGGGCTCTATTTTCAGCGGTGCATCTTGACCTTTGTGCAAGCGCAAGACTCGCTGCGCATTGGCAGACCTGTCTGCACCAAGATGGTTGGTGTCAACGCAGCGAGGTTATGCCCTTGGAGATGTGCTTTGCGGAGTGAGATTTTGGTGCACAGAAAGTGCGTCTAAACATAGACCTGCTCATACCATGTCCAGGTTTTAGTGCCGGGATCTAACACGATTTTGGAGAATCTGATTGGTGTACATGCAGGCAGACAGACACACAAGGTCCTCGGATGTGTGTGATGAATGACAGATTTATTTCAGAGGGAATCCATTATTATTATTATTATCATCATCATCATTATTACATTTTTTAAAATCAATGTACTGGCCAGCATGCCGCTATTGGCGTCAGGGTATATAAACAAATGATCGTTTGAGGGAATATAGATCATTGAGGTCGGACTCTTTTACTTTAAGCCGCCACCGATTTTTCACCAGCTCATTCTGTTTTTAATCAGGGTATATCGCTAACATTCAATGCTGCAATCACTCATGGGTCGCTGAGTCCTCTTCCGCATATATGATATACATACATATACAAAACGGTTTGCTCCACTTTTAACGGGTATGCAGTAACCCGCTTCCATTGGCTGAATTGAAGTCAGCTGTAGTGACGCCCACACCAGCACTAAATGCGCTGGGGGTACGCCGGTCCACGAAAGTACCAAAACCGGGTTTAGCCCTCTTCCTCCCAGAGTGGGGAGACAGAAACACTAGCTCTGCAGATATGTGGGGTGGATCGGACATATTTCCGTTATGAATACAGAACAGCGGACAATTAACCCTGTGAATTATTGTAGAATGCAATTCACTGATTGCATCATGATTATTATCATTATTAGCCCTTTTTTTTTTTTTTTTTTTTTTTTTTTAAATCACCCCACTGGCAAACACGCAGCTCTGGGGCAGTGGGGGGCATATGCACAAATGATCGTGGATCCATGGGGTCAGTGGTTCGGACATCTTTAAGTTATCACCAGCTGATGCTATATTTAATCACGTTGTCTTTTGCCACATTAGCCAAAGTGACAATGTTCCAGTCACGCACAGGTCTCGCTCTCCACGCGAGACCGTCATTGTGTCTCACTTTAAGGGAATGAATGAAATAAGCTTCTTTAATTGGTGGCGAATGACGTCGGCTGTGTTTACATACTGTGTGTACAGACAGCCCCTTTTGTTCAATACGCCAGCTGCGCGCATCTGCGAGTTTACGACAACCTGGTCTAACCTGCCCCTTTGCAGAATTACTGTATGGCACACGCCGCTCCGGATTTGTGCTAGTCATGAAAATAGAGTCCAAACTTTTCTGGACTTGTTCACTTAAGACAGATCACTGTACAGTTTGAAGTCATTTCTAGAATATTCCTAAAATCTAAAGGTCTGAACTTCACGGTGGATAATCCATGTGTGAAAATGATTCTGCATGCCAAAGGAATCCTGATTTCTGAATCCTGGCAGTCTCATATTGGTATTGGATCAGGGAAGAAAAAGAAACCTGCTCATTCAGTATATTCCAGTATCTGACCTCATTTTTTGGGCACACAACCTACTTGAACCAAATGATGCAAGCAAAACACAAGCACACAGTCTTGTACAGTAAGGACAAGTGAGTTCAATCTTTTGATCTCGTTAAAACACCAAGAACTAAGTAGCAATTGGACCAGTGCATACAAATGTATAAATTCACAGTTTATGTAAAGATCATACTCTTAATGATGTCTTGCCCTTTACAACCCAAACCCAGCATCTAAATGCATGTACAGTAATATGTTTTAAAGAATGAAAGATTAGGATGTTCCACACTAACAGGGAAAGATTTGATGTTCCACTGCACCACACTCTTCTCGGGCACCCACTTGGCACTGCCTGTGCTGGTCTTGAACTTTGGTGAGTCGGCATCACTGGGCACTGGCACCAAAATGGACACATTGTTGGCAGTTAACCGGCTCTTAAACTGACTACGAGCCTGCAATGATAAACAGACGGCAACCCAAATGCCATTCTAGAACTTTGCAGCGAAGGAGATCATGCACATGAAAATCCAAACCCCAAACCTGGCAGTATTACTGTCAAAATGGCAATTTGATTGTTTTTGCAAGCCATGTGTCATGAATATCCAAATGGTCCCAAAAGGACTAGTGGTAATGTTTGTGTTTATGCTTGTGCATCATTTGTCATTACCTTCACCTTGATCTCGACGCGGCTGTGGGAGAACTTCTCTATCACGCTCTCGATCCATATGATTGGCTTCACCTGTCAGGGGGATAGAAAGAGTGGACAAGGTCAGAGGGGTGAGCACAAACCTGAATAGCATCACAACAACACACATTACCAACAGAAAACAATGTTAAAACTAGGGGGAGAGAGAAAGAAAGAGTGAAATGTATATATACAGTATATGTATGTAGTACAACACACGCATATAAAACTGTTATCCAAAAGTGACAATGGCCTGAATAATTTTACTCTCATTGCAACAGAATAGAGCACAAAAGGTAATACATCTTTCAACAGGTTCGCAATTGGTGTGTGCATGTTTGTGTGTGAGTCCTGCTCACCATTGTGTTGAGCCGGTAGGACATGAGCTCACTCTCACCATCAGGGGGGATGAAAGAAATTGTGCGGTCATTCTGGAAGCGCGACAGACGGACACACTGATGAAACTTTACGTCCTCTAGCTCCACGGTTTTACTCTTGTCTCCTGAGACACACGATACACATAAACAGAAAAATGGTGAGAGCCTTGTAATCATTCAAAACAAGGTCAAGGTAATCAAGACACTAGCACTCTTCTCTCTCTCACACACACACACACCAAAAACCTGCCTTAGCCTCAACTAACCTCACTTTACATGTATCCAGGCAAGCATTTAATGATGATGATTTAATTTATTTAATGAAGCGATGGAGAAGAGCTGGTATAAACACACAATTATTATTCACAGTGTGCTACCATCTGTCTTCCTTTTTGCACCAACTGTATAATTACCAGATTGAGCTGTCAAGCACAGCCGCAATGTGGCTTCAAAACACAAACAAACACACATCTTTTGTTAATTTCCAGTTTTGACAAAGAACATATACAGTACTTGTATCTGAAACTGTTACTAGCCATACACAATATTAACTTGACAATATGCAAATGGCTGTTTTTAATAATATTCCAAAGGTGTCACTGTATGAGAAGGCACCCGGCAGCGTGACCAATTTCCATCACTGTGCTTTGAGTGCCGTAACAATGAGCCCATCTCTCTGACCTCACTTTAAACTGTCAGCTAGCGGTTTATTATTAGTGCCTGAATACTCACAGGCTTACAAGTAGCAGCTTGGGTTCTGTTCTTCACCCGTCTTCCAACAAAAATCCTTGAACCTTGAAAGGCACACTTTACTTGCATCGGAAAAGAGGATCTTGGACTACTGGCCAATAGTCCAGTCCTTCTTCGCCTTGGCCCATCTGAGACGCTTCCTACATTGGCTCAGGCTCAGACCCGAGGAACCCAACAGTTGTAGCCCATCCCCCGGATGCGCCTGAATGTGGTGGTTTTTGAAGCTGTGACTCCCACCTCATTCCACTTTTTCTGGATCTCTGCTCGGTTCTTGAATCTTCTCTGTTTGATAATCTGCAGAACCCCCCGGTGATCTATTTTGCTGGTGCATCTTCTCCTGCCACATTTTGTCCTTCCACTAGACTTTCCATTGATATGCTTGGACACGCGGCACGGTGGCCGACTGGTTAGAGCGTCAGCCTCACAGTTCTGAGGACCCGGGTTCAATCCCAGGCCCCGCCTGTATGGAGTTTGCATGTTCTCCCCGTGCCTGCGTGGGTTTTCTTCGGGCACTCCGGTTTCCTCCCACATCCCAAAAACATGCATGAATTGGAGACTCTAAATTGCCCGTAGGTGTGACTGTGAGTGCAAATGGTTGTTTGTTTGTTTGTATGTGTCCTGCGATTGGCTGGCAACCAGTTCAGGGTGTACCCCGCCTCCTGCCCGATGACAGCTGGGATTGGCTCCAGCACGCCCGTGACCCTAGTGAGGAGAAGCGGCTCAGAAAATGGATGGATGGATGGATGCTTGGACACAGCACTCTGTGAACAGCCAGCCTCATTAGCCATGGACTTTTGTGGCTTACCCATCCTATGGAGGGTATCAATGATTGTCTTCTGGCCAGTTGTCAAGTCTGCAGTCTTCCCCATATTGAACCCAACTGAGACAATTGAACCAAACTGAAGCAATTTAATAACAGCTGGGGAAACCTGTGGAGGCGCTTTGACTTTAGTAGATGATTAGTGTGTGACACTCAGTTTAAAACATTTATGGCCTGCAAAATTTGGGCTGAGTTCTTCACAGTATTCACATGTTTGGAATTGCTGATTTCATGGGTTTTATGAGCTGGAAGCCCAAATGATGTGAAAATAAACAAACAAATAATTGAAATTGTTTAAATTGTGGACCCTGAATCAATAATCGATGAAATTTGAACTTTTTTAATGGAATTATGCAAATACATTTTTCCATGATATAAATTTTTTTTTGGGAAAGAATCTGTAACTGCAAGAGTTGTGCAAGTGGCTTTTTAAAGTAACCTCTTTAATGGTGGCATCTATATTCTGCTGGAAAAATTAGCCCACTGTTCCCCTCTGCTGTGGTTAATGGTGAGCGCTGAGTGGTAGAAAATTGCTGAAACAACTGTGGGCCTTGTGGCCATTCAGCTAAATCCCCTCTTTCAAAGTCAGCGAAAATGTGCTTCACCTGCTCTCATTGATGAATGGGTATTGTTTTTCCCACAAGAATGTTTACATATACACAGGCTTTATCTAAGGTGTTGGCATGCTTGTTTTGAAACACATTTTTCTTTTTTGTATGCATAGCGTACATGTGCAATGCCACCTTCTGAGTGAGGGATTTGTCTCAGATCTTTGAATTAATGCAAATTACTGTAACACTTTTGAATTGATACTGTCCTTCTCTGTTCTATTCAATCTGTCTGTTACTAACTCACAAAGGCATTGAGCATTCTGGCAAAGGTAAAAAGTAAAGGTCATTTGAGACATGTTCTATCACTGCTAGCACCTCAGGGGCAATAACAAGAGACAAGACTGTGCATGTGCATGCGTACACAAGCGAGGGGAGAGCAGAAGATGTGACAATGTCCCTTGTGGTTCCGCTTTGTAACTCCTCTCACTTGGTCTCATGCTTTTAATACAGAACAACAAAATAGCCAGAAAAAAAGAAACACACCAGAGGGTCTTCTACCTATATTTGACTGTAATAGGTCAGGAATTATTTTACTGTCTGCATATCTGCTCATACTGACTGTAACCACTATTAAAATATATTCAGTCAAATTCAGAAGATTGAAATGTTCTGGTAGGTAATCACCATTAATCTAAAAATAAATAATTACCGTGTATCTGTTCAACATTTCATGTAAAATATAATGTTAAGACCTGCCTGAATGGCAGCTAACGAACTTGGTTTGTGTGAGGAATTTAAGGGACTCAGCTTCCTGTCTTTGTAAACCTTATCCAGTAGGGGGCAGTGTTATATGATGTATGTTGTGAAAAGGCTTGGGCACACTCCTCTCCTGTAAGACATATTTGCATCATTGCGTGTTTTATTTGTCAATGTTTCTGTTTGATAATTTTTCCATTTTACAGTGGGTGAAATTGGGGGTAACAATCCCAGACCTTTAACTTTGTGCGGGGCTGTGGCTGGGGGAACGGTTAAAACCTAGACAAACTAAAAAGGCTAGACAAGGAATACAAGTCAAAGGGGGCATAAGGGTGGGAGACAGGGGGAAAGGGGTACTGCAACTAGGAAGAGAGGATAAGGAATTGGAAAAACAGAACATTAATCAAGATGTGTGGAAGAGGGGAATTAAAACAAAGAAAGGTAGGAAATACTTATGGTATATGACATCTGCTGCTCAAACTGAAATAAAGGCTTTTAATAGTAAACATTTGACAAAGGCACCCCTCGTTTAGTTATCCCCTTCACTAGGAAGGGGAGAGACAGGGAGCTCACTATACAGGGTGATGAAAAAGTAACTCCCTATTTTAAAATACGTGTAATTTATTCATATGTTGTAATATTTTTCTCTTTTTGTGTATTTTCCATGATTAAAGGAGCAAGTCTCTTCTAACAAACCAACGACTTTGGAAGAACTTGAAGGGCGAATACGAGAAGTTATGTCTTCCATCCCACAAGAGTTCCTTGTGAAATCAGTTAATGTGCTTCCCAGGCAGCTTGAGAAACCGGTGGCTAATGCTGGCGCCCATATCGAATTTTAAATAAAACTCCATGCAATACACGTTCTTCTTAAAAAGTACTTAAAAATAGGGAGTTACTTTTCAATCACCCGGTAGTACTATTGCTATAATATTCACCCACCCATGTCTGAATGTGGTGATTGTGGTCATTTTGCCAAATGTCAGAAGTTGACAGGTAAACGTAGTGGACAGAGCAATGACAGCTTTCCCTATGATAATACAGACCCTTTCCAAAAAAATGGAATATCATGGAAAAGTTTATTTTAGTTCCATAATTCCTGATTTTGTAGGTTTTATGAACTAGAAACCCAAATTATGTAAAAATAAACAAATAAGTACTTGAAATTTCTTTACCTTTATTTGTCCAGGAAAACCTCATTGAGATTAAAAATATCTTTTAAAAGAGTGTCCTGGTCAGGACAGACAAACACAAAATAGTACTACCTAAATACATTCAGACAATCTCATAATACAATAATCAGCACTTTTAATTTGCAAAATCCAAACTCTTTAAAAACAAATTTAATGAAACATTGACAGTCTGATGTTTCAGCCCCAAGCTGCTTAAAAGTCTTTGTGTTCAATGAGACAAGATCCTTCCATTTCAGCTGTTGCTGAAGATTATTCAATGAGGAAGGAGCTGCGTATTTAAAATAATGTTTCCCCAGCTCAGTGTGGATCTTGGGTACAGTTAAAAGCGTGAGGGCCAAGGATCGAGTACCATAACTGCCACAATGTTTCCGATATACTGTAGCTCTGAACCTAAGATGGCTTTATAAATGAAAATGTGCCAATGTTGTAGCCTGCAGGTCGACAAGTCTGACCATCCTACACATGCATAAAGGACACAATGATCTGTGAGTGCTTGAAACCTTTGAGATATTGCAAACTGTTACTTTTGCACTTGTCTACATACATCATTCATAACATAAAAAGAAGGCAAACTGAGGATTCAAGTTGACATCAGTTGAGAACCACTTACCTTGTGCATCGGGCTATATATACAAATGCCTGAAGATAATGACATTTAGTATGGGTTGTTACTTACTGCCTGTGATTTCAAACAGCACTTTGTCATTGAGGCCCAGTCTGAGTTCAGGCATCCCTGAAAGGATCACTTTAAGCTTAATGCAGCCCACTATTTCACTTCGCAGGACACTGCCAGTGGCATTCACCTATAAGAATACAAGATTATTACACATGACACATTGGTCAAAACAAGTTACATTAACGAGGTGACAACCGAATACCCCAATCAACCTTTCAACGCACACTAAAAGGGAGAAGGATGAGAGATATTAGTGTAAACCACCAACAAAATGAGTATTTGAATTATGTTTAAATATGGCACCTCATCCATTTCCCTCTGACTGATAAACTGGAGATGACTGACCAATACATTCAAAAACAATATATCTGAGAATTCCTTTTCTTACTGTGGTGACAAATTCAGATAAAAGAACTATATATATACCAATCCATCATCTAGTTTGATGATGTGAAATTATTATCACACCATAGTTTATTTTGCATTCCACACAATGAGATTATGATAGTGCTCTGAAAATTGTGAAAGACAAAAGGCCACTATTTGGTTGGTTAATTGCTAGGGATCACAGTAAAAGTTAGGTGGGCAATGCCAGGACAAAGAGATATTGATACATGGAACGCCTCAAAAATCTTGAAATCATCTGGAGTTTTGTTGAAAAATATGGCCCTTAATTCAAACACTTATTGGAACTTGCACATCATGACCCGATATCACACAAGCTGTCAGTGCACCTTAGTTATTCTGGGTTGTGTAAAAAGTCAGATTCATTGTGAGGTTTTCTTTTTTTTTTTTTTTTTTTAAAACATCATTCTGAACGGACAATGGTGGTTACTCAAGAGGCAGAATGTAAGAGAATAATAATATTCATCGGAAGTTACCAGGAAGTCAGCGGACTGTCTAAGTACTTTTTTCCCCCGCGTTTACCTCGTGTTTGAGTGCCATAATAATTTGAGATGATGATCAATGGCCATGTGTATGACTGAGCGTAATTGTTGTTTCTTTAGCTAAGGGATGTTTGGAGATGTTGTTTTATTTGGGTAGGTTTTTACTTTGGGTTTTGATCCGTTGCTGTTTCAAACTGTGTATCGGGCTCTCAGCCCATAATATAATCCTTCCTGTGGATGTATTACATAAGACTTGGATTTGGATCTTCAACGATTGCTGTCGTGCATTACTGGCCCATCGCTTTGTGCCATTTGACAAGAAGTAGTGAGTGATGATCTAATTCCCTTAAACTTCCCAGGCGAGCGACTAACAACAAAGCCTCGACTGGTTAGCTGTCATACAATTGACATTTGGTAGAATATTTCATGTACTATATGTGTAATGGTTTTAACTTTTGTGGCCAGTGTAGTTTTATACTTTACAGTTAAAGTTATAAATGCAATATGTCAGGTGCCCCACCTCTAATTAAAATTAGTGTTAAAACAGTGTTTTAATGGCATAAGTGAAATGCATACAGTGCAGTACTGAACTATCATTTCGGAGAAGCACAACAGATTTAAAATACCATCTCAAAGCAAAATGTGGTACTGTGTGAGGCATATTTGGCACCTGTGATTAATCGGGAGGAATCAACGTTCAAAAGTGTGATTAATCGGATTTAAAAAAAATAATTGATTGACAGCCCTATCAAAAATACTAAAATGTGTCCTCACCAATAGATTTACTGACTCAATGACATCCATAAAAACTTCATTCTTCCTGTACTTGATGCCCTCTGACCTCCAAGACACAGCATTGGTGACAGTGGCAGGAGGTCGAACAGCTCCAACCTCAAGTTTGTGACCCTGCTGGGTAATGTACCTAAAAGAAACAAAGTTGGTTTCTAATCAGTCAGTAATCCAGCACAGAAACCTAATATGTTACAGAACCGTAATCACCGTCTGTTCTTGACCAATGCCATTTCTTCCCGTTAACAAACAAGGCTTAATATGAAGTAGTGTTGTTTCGTTCGCGAACGTTTCGTTCAGAAGAACAAATCTTTTAAGTGAACGAACTGAACTGAATCATATGAAATGATTCCTTCTTTTAGCTAGGCCGCTGGCCGCCGCCGTGAGGCGAGTGAGTCGGCTGGGAGCGGAAACGGAACTGCTAAAGCGTTCTGTCACTGACTTCTGAATCTTCGGCGAATGACCAATGAGCAGCCAGCGGTGCAGGTGGGGGTGGGACTTCATAAAACGTACTGCCACGTGATTTGCGATTCGCCAGCGTTTTCACTCACTTCAGCGAATCACCAATGAGCAGCCAGCGTCAGGCAGCGCCGTGCAGGCAGGGGAGGGACTTAAGTGAACTAAATGTACTGGAAAACTGATGTATTGAAGAGTGATTCGTTCAGTGGGGGACTTAAGTGAACTGGTGTACTGAAGAACTGAAGATTGATTCATTCAGGGTAGTTACTTAAGTGAACTGGTGTGCTGGTGTACTGAAGAACTGAAAAGTGATTCGTTCAGGGGAGGGACTTCAGTCTACTGGATGTACTGGTGTGCTGAAGAACTGACTAGTGATTCGTTCATTGAACTTCGTTCGTGATCCGCTAAGGAGTAATGCACTAGTACGATGAGTGCTTCGTTTGCGCAAGGAACGATGTTCTACGAGGTGAACGTACTCATCAGAAATTTTAAACGCAAGTCCTGACGTCCTCGCGGGTATAGCTTTCACAGCAGCCGTTTCTTCAAGCTAAGGGGTAATGTTGAGTCAGTCAAGCACGTGAAAACAAGCACACATATTGAAAATACATTTTAATTAATAATAAATGTATATACATACACATTCCGTCTGTGTCTCTAATGTGATTATTAAATATTTTAATTTCATATTAATAAACATAGACATTAAACATATAGCGCTTCTCAAGAGACTCAAAGACGCTTTCCACTAATCAGATGACAATAACAGTAAAGCGGCTGGTGTCAGTGACGCGGTGGAATGGAGAAAAGTCATACCGTGTTTTTTTAAAATTTATTTTTATTTTTTTTAAGTCTCCCCGCCTTTCCTAGTTGACAATACGTGACAACAACAACGCATAGTCCTTCGGTGAACGTGTTGAGTGAATGTGAACCTCAGGGATGGATCTTTAACTGAATGAGGAAGCACTTGAATGATTTTGTGAAAAAGAACTTAACAATTCGGTGAACTATATAACTGAAAGAAAGATTCAGTCCACTCAAAAGAACTGCGGTGCCCATCTCTAATATGAAGTGAATAAAAAACAGCTATTCTATATATTTCATGTGTATGCATTAGTCTATCAAGAAGCTTTCTATAATATGTTATTTATTTTGACTCAAAACTAATTTGCATTGTATGCAGATTACTGATGGGTGTAATTAAAAAAGGTGATTTGCATAAGCCAGTGTAAATTTAAAAAGGTGATTTGCATAAGCCATTGTTGTTGCAGACATAAGTGATGGCTTGACTTTCATGCATTTTTTTTATTAGATAAAATCAAAAATGGTCCTAAGAGACCAATGAATAAAGACCGTATATACATATATAAATATATATATATATATATATATATATATATATATATATATATATTTATACACACACACACACACAGTGGGTACGGAAAGTTTTCAAACCCCCTTAAATTCCTCACACTTTGTTATATTGCAGCCATTTGTTAAAATAATTAAAGCAATTTTTTTCCTCATTAATGTATTGTACACACAGCACCCCATATTGACAGGAAAAAAACGTAATTGTTGACATTTTTGCTGATTTTTAAAAAAAGAAAAACTGAGATATCACACATCCATAACTATTCAGACCCATTGCTGTGACACTCATATATTTAACTCAGGTGCTGCCCATTTCTTCTGATCCTCAGACTGGGCTGAAGGTTCACCTTCAAAAAAGACAATGACCCTAAGCACACAGCTAAAATACCGAAGGAGTAGCTTCAGAAATACTCCGTGACTGTTTTTGAATGGCCCACCCAGAGCCCTGACTTAAACCCAATTGAGCATCTCTGGAGAGAACTGAAAATGTCTGTCCACCAACGTTCACCATCCAACCTGACAGAACTGGAGAGGATCTGAAAGGAATGGCAGATGATCCCCAAATCCAGGTGTGAAAAAGTTCCCAAAAAGACTCATGGTATTAGCTCAAAAGGGCTCTTCTCCTAAATACTGAGCAAAGGGTCTGAATACTTATGGCTGTGTGATATCTCTGTTTTTCTTTTTTAATAAATCTGTAAAAAATTCAACAAAAAGCATATATTAATATAAAGTATATAAAATAACCTCAACTTGGTACTCTCTTTACTCAGAGGTCAAGCATATCGGACTGACTGTTTATACTTTAGCTTAGGCAAATCAACTGCTTATGGTTCAAATCACATTTCATGCTGCTTGGAGTCAAATCAAGAACAATTCTCAAAATCTTGCAATTGCACTTGTAAAGTTGACACACTGACACAGACATCAAGGCATACATTTGGAAAATTTCTGCAGCGATTGTGAAATATCAAAATAGACATTTATCTTTGGTTAAACATCAAAAGAGAGTCCCCCTGGTTCGACTTTGCAGTTCCTCTCGATGCCAGCGGGTGTCGCCTTGTCCCAGCAATTATTCCTAATCACAGACAGGTGGTCTGGTGGAAACATCTGGGGGCCTTTGATGCTTGGTTTAGTTTAGGGTCAACGAGGCGTCTTCTTGGGGCAGTCTCACAGCAGGGCCACTTGGAAGAATGCAGTTTATTAAGGTGAGGGGGTTGGGGGGTTCTGGCAACTGGGTCACAGTCACTACAGCATACCTCACATTACATGCATCTAAATGTGTTATTCTATAACGGTTTTAACCAGAGCAACTCCAACCTTGATGTGTTCCTTTCTAAATTTGTCTCTTCCTATCCACCCTCAGGCTGTCCCTCACCAGCGTTATCTGCAACAGCATCATCAACCAGAGGAGGTTGTTCAAAAAACTTCTTTCTGTATCCTTTCCTTAAGTTTTTTCCACATGGAGGTTTTACTTGTGTGTTGAAACCAACCAAAGTCTAGGCCTTCTGAGCGATCAAACGCATAGACAGCTGGTTTGGGGTGGAGGTTTTGTTGCTTTTGTTCCCCGGTGTTGCACAAAAATGCTAATGAAGTGGCAGCATACTGATATAATAGCATAACAATTGCTGTCATAAACATGCACAAACACACACATACACATTAATGTTCATATGTACATCCCTGCTTCACACATCACACACACACCACACATTAACTGTCACCAGATATGATGACGTTATCATATAAGGAAAATGATGTGTTTTTTGTTGTTGTGGTTGGGGCATGAAAAGATTATTGTTTGTGTGGGTATGTTTGTGTGAGTATGTTTGCGTGCACAACAGAGAGTGCAGGTGGATGCAAGCAGTTTATGTCAATCTGAGTAAATTACTCTGAAATGAGGGACCCTCATGTTCTTGAAATGTTGTCATGTAAGGCCACACACCGACTAACACAGCTGAACTGGACAATCGTGAAGAAATTACAGTGGACAACACACACCCGCACACCTGGCTATTGACTGTCGCACACATACCGAAACGCTGCAATTGCAACGCCTGGTGTTCTTATCGGGGAAAACAATGTTGCATTTCCTCTGAGATGAGAAACTGAGCCACTTATTTAATTGAACCTCAAACAACATGGTCCGATTGTCAAGGAAGAAACTGTTTTCCGCCAGCCACTGTAGATATATTACTGTATTGTATCTTACCCTCATGGTGCTTTTATATTTTTAGGTCTGTTATTTACTGTGTAATAATACAAAGACAGGAATCTGTATATTTCAGGGGATGATGGCAATGATAGACCTATTCACTGACCGCACGCATGCATTTTGGCAACAGAGGCTGTCCACGCTTTGCTTTTTAGCAACAGGTACATATGAAATTAAAAATACAGTTAAGTATTATTGTAGAACACAATATCTGATGTTGAAAACAGAAATGTAATTTTGGATTTTAAAGCTCATCTGATAGGACATAGTATTCTTGATTGCTCGTTACATCTGCAACATTGCAACGTCTTTCACATGTGACTAAAATTTCAAATCGCAGCAAAACTATTGGCTGACGGTTGGCCACTCATGAAGGCTAGTTGCACAAACATGCACACAACATGACAGATCAATGCTGCTGGCCCATCACTCGGTGTGTGCCACACTTAAAGGAGTTTCCAGGTTCCGGGCTCGAGGAAAGACAAACTATCAGAGACAAGGCGTGACAGACGACATGCCAATCATTTGCTATGGAATCTCGGGCACAATCCTGTCATCGGCACACCCCCGCAGCCTCGTGCTGATCAGTTAACTTGGGCTTTAGGAGCTTTGCTGACTATTTTGGAATATCCAACTCTGGAAAAAAATGCCCATCCCCCCAATTGCTACCAACAGGCCAAGACTAGCAAACTGCAGCATAGCGAAGGGACATCAGGCAGCTGAGAAGATTCAGAAGCAACACATTATTAGCAACATTTCTCCTGGGCAAGTATGTTTATCACCTCTTTTTGGTTTTGAATTGATTGTACATTCCAAAAAATAAAACTTTAAAACAATACATTTTGTGTTACAGTTACATTCTATTTCGAATAAATCATGCAACCAAAATAGTAGCCGTGGCTAACGTTGGCTTGTTTACAGTGCAAATGTCGACCCTAGTGAGGATAAGCGGTACAGAAAATGGATGGATGGATGTGTGCTTCGTATTGCTAGCACTGGTATTTTGTTGAAGCTGGACAGCATTCTCTATAACTATTTACCACAAATATGCACCTTTGTAATTGCATGCAGGGCTAACTTTGCCTTTAATTCCAAATGCCTTACGTCAAGAGGATTTTCCTAATATTGGTAAATTGAGATGTTTTAAATGATTTTTTTAATGTATTTGTGATTCATTAATCTTTTATTTTTTTCATTTATTTATCTTAAATAATTGGTTTATGAATTTGTCAATAAAACAACATAATTGTATTCAATAATTGGATGATTAATTACGACTAAATTAATTAAAAATCATTGCTTGACTGGCATACAGACAGCCTAGGTTTAGTTCCCACTCAGTGATGGTGTAAATGTGAGTGTAAATAGTTGTCTGTCTCAATATGTGCCATGTGATTGGCTGGCGATGTATTTTGAAGTACAACACCGGTTTGAACCCAAATGAGAAGCCGTGAATCAATAAACCATTTTTTCACCGACTGTATATGGTACGATTTATAGTGTGGTTAAATATTAAGCCAATGCACGAGTGCATTCAAACTTACGGCATGCGGAACCTTTGTCCCATGCCACTTCACTGTCCATTTCCGGCTCTTCCACAGCAGTGTTACTTTTTCACATCATATATTTTCATAATCACTGGATTAGCACCTCCAATTCCATGGAGGAAAAGTAATTTGACATTTCTTTCTCTGTTGCCATGGTGAATCGAGATATCGGTGCACCATTGATGAAATATTTTTGCTGTGGTTACGCACATACTTTACTCGAGGTAAAAATACTCAAAGTTGATTGAAATAATTCCAGTCAACTGTTCTGAAGGCAGACAGTTTTTTCTTAGATTGGCGGCAGAACAGAATGTTTGTGTGTGTGGTGTGGTGTTATGGGTTAAGATTACACCACACACACACGATAAGACCAAAACTGTGCAATGACTGATTTTTTATCATTATGTGTGGGGTCTGTCACAGATAAAAAAAAATGAATAAAAAATAAATAAAAAATTAAGATATGAAAAAAACCTTACCAGGCTCAAGTCAACTCAGTTCAGATTTCGACTAGAATACACCCCAGGTCATGGCTGAATTTGTCATTCGGCCTACAGGATGTCGAAAATATAAAAGTATTTTCTGATAAAACAAATATACAGGAGAATACTCCACAACTTGAAGCAACTGCTAGAAATTGCCCGACCAATGTTTGGGAGAAAACGTGTACAATGACTTGACAGTGAAACATGTTCCTGGTACTGTGGGCTAGTTGTGGAGAAAACACAAAGGTCTTTAGTGAGACAGAATTGCCTCTCTTAGCAAGGGAAAACAGAAAGAACCCTGTTAACAGCAAAAGCACAGCATACTTGAGTGGCACTGTCACTGCACTGGACTCAGTTCATTTCAGTCAATGGATAAAGCTCCATTATTTATTGTAGCTTAAGTCATTGGTTATATCTCACACTGAAAAACAATCGACACACCCTCTGAGGCTCTGAGAAATCATTCACTGTCAAATTTCCTCAGACTATCGTTTCCAAGTTATACATTTGAATGACACCACTTTTAGAGAACCACAGCAACAGCAATTTCTTGCCCATCTTGGCAAAATTGTGGGAATGATGTTACTTTGCATAGGCACTGGCATAATGGTAGCTGTTTTGAAGCAAGATGTTACTGTGCCTTTAGACAGAGACATGTTGAAAAGATAACTAAAAGCTAAAAAGCACCGCCCATGATCACCTTCTCTGTAATTTCTTCAGCACCATCTGCCTTCCTGGTATTAAAGGACTGGAAGATCCGTGTCTACTTTCATATGGTGAAATAATGACTGTGGTCTGCAGGGGGCCCCTTCATTCGCTGTCTCTGTTGTTTCAAAGCGGGTATAGAAATGCTTCAGCTCTTAAGCTAAGGAGTCACTGATGTTTGTGAGTGGTTCATGACTGCTTATGTATTTGGTGATTAGTTGGATGCAGTGCCGCATACTGTACATGCTGGTAAAGTGATCTTTTCCTTGTATGCCCTTTTTGCCTTCCTGCCTGGCTAAACATAGAGATGTTGTCAATTGGCAGAGAACTACAGTTTTATCTCATCTTTCCATAATACATCACAGAAACTTTGCATGTCATAGGTCATTTTACACTTGAGACTATGCGAGACCACCAGGGTTCAATCGCCGGCCCCGCCTGTGTGGAATCTGCATGTTCTCCCCGTGCCTACGTGATTTTCCTCCGGGCACTCCGGTTTCCTCCCACATCCCAAAAACATGCATGGTAGGTTGATTGAAGACTCTAAATTGCCCGTAGGTGTGAATGTGAGTGGGTATGGTTGTTTGTTTATATGTCCCCTGCGATTGACTGGCAACCAGTTCAGGGTGTACTCCGCCTCCTGCCCGAAGATAGCTGGGATAGGCTCCAGCACTCCCACGACTCTTGTGAGGATACGTGGCTCAGAAAATGGATGGATGGCACTGCGAGACCCAGGATGCACAAGTCATCAAAACGATGAGCCCCTGCAACCTATCATCAAGGAATACAGATACAGCAATCCTCTGGTATATCACGGTTGTTGCTTTGCGGTCCTGCTATGTTGAAGATTTTTATCACAGTTGTTACTGTATCTCTGATACTGTTTGTACAATATTTTAGTTTTATCCCTTGCTCTTGCTCTCTCTCATTATATGGCGTACCAGGATAGCATTTTTTTTAGAATGATATATTTTCCCAAAATCTTTCAGAATAAACAGTATCAATTTTTATTTATTTATTTTTTTAATGCCACTGAAAGAATTATAGTAGAGCATAATGAAACATTGTACACATCTTAAAAATTCTGCCCTGGTAATTAAATATATGAGCACAATTGTGTAATGTTCTCTCACTGACTAAATAAAAGTAGGGCTGCATTTCACAATAAGAGCAAATAAATAAAAAGAGAATGTTATACATCTTCAAATAAAGTGCTTAATTTCAGAAAAATATTTGAATTTTGCCCTTTCTCTTCAAGAGGCCAAATCTTGACACAACAGTGAAGTTTCAAACAATTTTACATGTTTGTATTTACCAAATCTGAACTGAACCGGTTTAGAGGTTATGTTGGTTCAAAAACATAGTTTTGTTTCATAATGGTGTCATGTCTTTATGTTAAATGACATCCATATTTCATAAGGTTAAATGGGTAGTTAAAAAGTTATTAGTTAATGTTCTCTTGTAAATATGTTCATTTTGTAGTATATATTTCATGGTGCAAACTTAAAACATTTGGAGTAAAATTGTCATAGTGAGACCGCTGATCATTCGGGATCATTTGTTTTCCCAGCGGTGTAAGTGAATCTTTCTGCTCATAGAGGATCTTTGAGGTATTCTTTCATCAGTAGAATTCAAACTAGTCTTCACAGTAAAAGTATGCGCTGAAGATGGCTCATAACATGCTAAATTTGGCTCTAAACATTTTAGCCTTGGGACATTTTCTTCTTTGTAAGTATTTTTATGTTCACAAGGACTAGCTTGAAGTCCATAATGTTTTTGGGTTTTTTTTAACACTGGAAATCGTGATTGTTTCACCAGCTAACGACAGGGTGATTGAAAAGTAACTCCCTATTTTAAAATACTTATAATTTATTCATCCATCCATCCATCCATTTTCTGAGCCGCTTCTCACTAGCATCGCGGGCGTGCTGGAGCCTATCCCAGCTGTCATCGGGCAGGAGGCGGGGAACACCCTGAACTGGTTGCCAGCCAATCGCAGGGCACATACAAACAAACAACCATTCACACTCACAGTCACACCTACGGGCAATTTTTTAGAGTTTCCAATTAATGCATGTTTTTGGGATGTGGGAGGAAACCGCAGTGCTCGGAGAAAACCCACGCAGGCACGGGGAGAACATGCAAACTCCACAAATGTATTCATATGTTGTAATATTTTTAAAAAATGTTTTTGTGTATGTTCCATGATTAAAGCAGCAAGTCTATTCTACCAAATCAATGACTTTGGAAGAACTTGAAGGATGAATAGGAGAAGTTATGTCTTCCATCCCACCAGAATTCCTTGTGAAATCAGTTAATGCGGTTCCCAGGCGGCTTGAGAAACTGGTGGCTAATGCTGGCCCAGTCTGTATTTGAAAGATCCGTTAACACTGGTTATTGATGAAAAAAGCTTTCTAACACTTATGGACAATACAGTTAGCCAGAACAAAGACAACAATTGGGTCGCTCATTAGCCTTTCCGTAGTCAAAGGAGGAGACTCCCAACCAATATAGATCATGCCCTTAAGTGTCTCTACTCACTTAAACACTTAAAAAAAACAGAAAGGAGAGATCACTACATCCAGTTTATGCAGAAAATGCTGGACAATGATCAAGGTGAACGTGCACCACCTCTGCCCGAAGGTAAGTAACACTGGTACCTGCCAACGTTTGCCGTATACCACCCACAGAAACCAGATCAAATACGGGTTGTATTTGATTCCAGTGCAGCGTGTGATGGTACGTCTCTCAAACATGTGCTACTAAGTGGACCCAATCTGAACAAATCAAATTGTATGCAATGTACATCAAAGGAAGGTGATCAGGAGCATGGCACAAAGGCCAAGCAGTTTGTTGAGACAGTTTTATGGGCTCACATCTGTCGCAACTCCTGAGCAAGCAATTGACCTGTTAACAAGAACAAAAAACGTGTTTGCAGAATCCAATCTGCGTCTCCACAAAGTGGCATCTAACTGTAGCTTCGTCATGGAAGCATTTCCTGTGGAGGACCGTGCTAAGGAATTGAAAGGTTTGGATCTTGGAGTGGATCCCCTCCTTGTACAGAGGAGTGTAGGACTCTGTTGGAGAATAGGAGAATAGTTGTTGCAGAAATGTACAAAATGGACCGAAAATCAACCAAATGTAAAAGGAGATGTAGTCCTGTTACAGGACGTTCAAGCACACAGGACTGATAGTGAAGACCTTTTCTAGCAGTGACAAGAAGGTCCACAAAGTGGAAGTGCGGATTATTAAAGAAGGGATTACAAAGGTGTTCTTAAAACCTGTGACGGAGATTATTGTTTTACTTTCAGAGACTGATTGAATAAGCCATGTAGCACTTTAGATTAGTTTGGTAGTTAAAATGTTTTATGTTAAAATTTGCTAATACGTTGATTTTGCCATGTATATTTCATCGTGCAAACTGTTAAAAATTTTTGGAGTACAATTGTCAGAGTGAGACATTTTATCATTAAGGATCGTTTGTTTTTCCAGCAGTGCAAGACAATTCGTCTGCTTATAGAAGATCTTTGACGTATTCTTTGATCTGTAGAAGTCTAGTAGTCACAGTAAAAGTGTGCTCTGAAGACAGCTCATAACATTCTAAATTGGGCTCTAAATGTTCAGCCCTGGGACATTTTCGTCTTTGTATTTGTATGTTCACAAGCACTATAATAATGTTATATGTAATGTAATGTTTTTTATTTGAACACTGAAAATCATGATTGTTTCACCAGCTAAATAAAACTGCTTGTTATATGTGTACTGTATAAACTAGCTACTTGTATTTTACACACAAAATGTACAATGTAATTAAATATATATTTATTATTTATATATTGTCTGATATTTGTATCAGCACAAGAGACCTCCATAAAAAACAAGAAAAGAACGCCTTGTATACGGAGCTTTCTGTATTTGTTCGCTGGCTGTCTAGCTTCACATAGGCAACGTGTCATGAGGACAGCACAAATGGCGTTTCACATACATATGTAATTTTAATAAGAGCTCCCAGTAGGAACTTCCCACTGAGAAGTACACACAAAAATGACTCAGGCCATTCCATTTTAAAGCCCATTTTTCTCTTTCTCTGCTTTAACTCAACTTACACACACTCCTTCTCTCACCCCTTGTCTCTGTCTGGTCTGCGCACAGTCAATGATTTCAGTGGTTACCGCCTGCGATGGAGTTTTGTTTGGCTGAAAGCATGGCGGAAAATCACGTAATTGCTCAGTACAATTCATCACTACCGCAAAGCCTGTAATATGTTGTGCCGCTTAAAATAGAAGCACCCAGTGTGTCTTGAATCGTAACCTTTCTTTTTTGGCCATGGTGTGGGTCTGTTTGGGACTGCTTCTGGGTCCGGACATGCACCGCGGTCCGCCAGTTAGTAACCTCTATTTTAAGTCAAGTTTATTTTTATAAAGACTCTCAAAAGGCTTCACAGGCCCCCGAATGGCAATGACTGATGAGATCCCCTAATCTTAACCCCCCAATCGGGCAAGGAAAAACTCAAACCTCATTTGGGGAAAAAAGAAACCTTCAAAAGATGGACAGAGATCTCCCTTCCAGTATGACCAGGCTGCAATAGATATAGCGGGCAACAATTATCACATAGTATGGTGCTGTACAATGTTCATTATGATGGCATAAGAGTTCATTTAAACAAAAAAGGCGTCGCAGGGTAGACTCTGCCTCGGGACCTGGCCTGGTTGGTCAGAGAAGAATCCTCCATGCCAACATTGTGGCATGGAGTACAGCGAGCCAGAGCATGCTACAGTATTTAGCTCCTTAGCACACTAGCCAGTTAGCTCGTGGGCTAGCGAACTTAATATATAGTTACATTTCCCTAAAATGTCCCAATTGTTTGCATCTATGGAGCCAAAGCTGTTCCACCAGCGGCTGGCTTCGTCGTAAGCGGCTGTTTTGTTACCACATCAATGAAAATTTATTGAGTCTGGAAAAAAGTCCATTGTATTTATGGAACAATAACCCCACCCTACTCTTCCGCTGTTTGGCTACCACCATGACAGGACTTGTACTTTTAGGGGATCATTCGCTGAAGCACTTTAGCAACACATGCACACACAGAGACACAGACACACACACACACACTTACACGCACACACACACACACACATGCGTACAGTAGGTAAGCAATGCTGTGCATCATTGGACGCAGATTCACCATGCTTTATGAGTCCCTTTTGGTGTGTTTCAGACACGGGACGCACATCAAACGAGATCCCTGTGGGTTTTTATTATTACTTTTTGTTCGTGTAAGTTATTTAAGCGGCCATTGTGGGGTTTTGTTGTTTAACTGAAGGGAACCAACTATTTAGCCTACCGGTGGTGCACTCAAATGCAGACCAGCAACACAAACAAAGGCAGGATCTAAATAAGTTCTTTTTTATCCCGAGAAGACTAATACAAAATGCAAAGGACGTAGCATTAAAGACAAAAAACGACACGCCTGGGAAAACTACATTCACAGAACAATGAGCACACAAAGACTGAATAGAATTAGGGGTGCTCAATAGAATCACACAGATGAGATGCAGCTCAGGAGAACACAACCCAAGGAATGGATATTATTGGCTGACATGAAAGAGTAGGGAAAACATGACCAGGTAAAACCAATGACAAAAGATGATCAGTGATCAACTGAACAAACTCATGAATAAACAACCATCAAGTCAACAAGAAAAAGCCTACAGAAAATCAAATG
This sequence comes from Phycodurus eques, assembly GCF_024500275.1. NCBI lineage: Eukaryota > Metazoa > Chordata > Actinopteri > Syngnathiformes > Syngnathidae > Phycodurus > Phycodurus eques. The sequence continues at coordinate 7,905,305 of NC_084532.1, read as the reverse complement.
TGCAGACGGTATGCATTTGCACTGCTGTTGTTCTGAAAGCAAGTACTATTATTAAAATGTGGTATCTCACTCTTGAAGAATCTTGCTATCAGTTGTTTGTGGGAATCCAAAATCCATGACTTCGTCCATCAGTTCATACACAGTCACAAAGTTGTCGCGAATACTCTCCTCCTCCAGCTCCTTAAAATACTCCTGAAACACCTACACAGCGATATAGGAAGATAGTATTCATACAAAGAAGAGTAAACACGAATGGAAACATTTCTATATCAAACATGTAATGCTACAAAACAAAAGATATGCATATCCAATGTCCTGATTCCTGAATAAGGTTAACAAACTAAAATTTCAAACTCACCTATTTTTAGTTATTCATAGCTAATATTTTTTTTAAGCATCCAGTATATGTCATTCACATAACTTTTAAAAGGCTAACAATAATTACAATGCAGTAAATCTAGAGAAAATGTTACTTACATAATTCTCTATGACAACAGTAATGTCTCATTTTCCACTCCAAATTGATGAGATTTCGCCATAATGAAAACACATTAATAATTCTACACATCCTCGTCATATTTTTACTAACATAAACTCAACATAACCAAATAGTTACAGATGATAAATGAAAGCATCTATATAGTTTACTCTAGATTGCTGCTGAGAGACAGGGAAGAGGGACAATATAGGGAGGTTATTACTTACAAGTAGTAGCCACAGTATTATTTACATTGCATAAGTAACTTCTTACTTCTAGGGAACATTGTATCTGTACACTGATAAAACTATAATTGGAAAACTATACAAAAACTTGGGCAAAATGGTTAAATGTTTCAGTAAGCGATCCAGTATTGATAAATCAATGAATCACATTTGAAGTACCTGGACTTTGAAAAAGTACTTTTATCAAGCTGGTGTCTTCGGGGGAGGGGGGGGGGGGGTTCTTTAAACATTTATGAAATTATTGCGAGTTTTTTCCCCAAAGTGGTCATGAAATACATATCTAAAGGCATTCCATTAAAGACCTGTTTTAATAATTTATTGTTTACATGGGAACACAGCTGTGTATTGTTATCCAATACGACGTCAGAATAAATGATATACAGGAGCACAAACGAAACAAAAATGGGTCAATCACAAATTGGGCAAAAAGAGCATGTAAACAAAGTATTAGATTATGATAAAAAGATACAAACCTGAACAATTCTATAAAGGAAGGAGTACACCAGAGCAGCATTGGCATTCTTTTTGGTCATGGCCACCACTGAAGAAATACAGACTGTTAAGAAATAATTATTCGTGTAGAGAAAACTGAAGGATATGTGATGACATGCAACGGATTTAAAATATAATGCCGTTATGAGATGAAAACAAATTGAAACCTTAAAGCATTGTACTCAGGGGGAAAAAAATAGAACATTGCCACAGTGAAGTAATAGCTCAGCTGCCTGATTTGAAATAGCACTTAATACCAAAATTCCATGCTAAATTAATAACATGTAATGAGGTTTGACTGTTGAAACATGCATATTAAAGGGCACATAACACATCATGATTTTGTAATGCAAAACTTTTTGCACTGCTTGCAGAATGTGGTAAGAGTCAATGAAGGCCTAGATGCCGCCTGTGATAAAATTCTAAATCTCGTCAGACAGGAATAAAGCGTTTCCTTTGGGTATGGAATTTTTCCCTTTTGTTTTTTTGTTTTTTTTTTAATTTTGACACAATGCACTGAATCCCTTTTAATAAAGCACACAAATGAAATATGAATTCTACTCGGATACGGTAAAGGTTGCTGTGTTTGATCCACAGAAAGTGTGAGGAGCCATGGGTGATCAGTGGAGTCATCTCTGCCTCTTCTTCCCGCTTAATTAGAAATGGCATGAAGTAGTCAATCTCATTCATATCCATGTTTCCCATGTAGTTACGGCTGATCAAGACCTGAATGCATAACATAAGAATATAGAGGCAAAGAGCACTGTCAGAGAAGCACAAAGGTGTTATGAAATATTTACAGCGCCTGGTTGAGGTAACAGACCTGAACACTCAAGCCGCTTCACTAAAATCTGGTACACCCATCAAGATTGTTAAAGGTCCCATATTTTACCAAACAACTTTTTCTAGTATTTGGGATGTAATATTGTCTCTAGGGTGCCTCAATAAACGTGTGAAATATGAATTAATATCATGCATGCATTCCTGAGTTCGAGACATTTTTTCTGCTGATAGGCCTGAAATCAGGTCATTCCAATTTCTCGAGATTATGTACATCACTGGCGAAAATCTCCGCCTACCGCTCTCGAGTCAGCACTGTCAACATAACAACCATGTGTGCTCTCACAAGTGGGTCTTCTACACGAAGGCAACCAATCAGAGGAAAGCCATATAGGAAAGTCATATGTACTAGCCATATATAGACAAAGCGGATACAAAACTGGTTCAAACAGAAGTAGCTCTTAGAGAGGCCTCTTCTGGACACTCGTATGAAAAAACGAAGCTGTTTTTTTAAATGAAATTGACACTTTTATACGATGTCCATGTTAGAGAGTCACTCTCTGGAGGTCTAAGTAGACAAAATATGGGACCTTTAACATTTGAACTGGTTTTTAAACTGTAAGCAACACCACACCTGACAATTAAAAACAATCCTGCGTTGTTACTGCTCTTCTAGTATGCGGTATACTTGATATTACCAACACCGCACGCACACCCAACACTTAAATATCTCTCCGCCGACAATCAAGAGTCTCGTCCCTGAAACCAGAAGTTGTGTAGTACCAGCATCCTATGAGAGACGTCATGGTGCCACAGGGCATCCAGACAGTGCATTCATTATAAATAGGCAAACCGACTCATAAGAAGAGAATCGAACAAAATAGAATAGAAATGTGTATATTTTCAAAATCCATCATACTCTGACAGATGTGTGATTATGGCTACCTCACCTGAGAACTCATGATATCTCCCATAAAAGACGAACACTTAGCAAGACTGATCAGCAGACAATGGATGTGACAAATAAATTGAGCTCATACACATCAAATTATTCTGTGCAGCGCCAGCTACTCACTTAGCATACACATTATTACACGTTTCAATTTTGATGTTGCCCAAAAGGGAAAAACTAAACAATGAACTGTGTCTAGCGCTACTGTGAAGAATGTGATAAAAGTGGTACTTTATGAATCAGATTTCGATCTAAATTATTTGATGGTTTTGAAAGTGAATATTGGGAGCGAAATGCATATATTATTGTATCAAAATGAAAAGAAAATTCATGCATGTTCGACATGAAAAATGACCAAATGTAGAAATTAGCAAAGCACAGATTATCTGTAGGATGTGAGAATTACAACTGATGGGGAAATTTATGGGGAATTTTAACTGATGGAAAGCAAATTAAGGAGTAGCACATTATCTGAACATTCAACTCACTTAACTCTAACTTAACTATTGGTTAAGTTTCATGTTTAAGTGACATTTGTATTCAACCTACATTAAATGTGAGCTACGAGAATTTTGTTAATGTGGATTTGCAGACCACAATCACCTACAAATGAATACAAATGATTCAACAATTATACTGTGCGCGCACACACACATACACACACACACACCTACACACACAGAAAACACACAAAAACAAAGCCACACAACGACTACAGAGCGATCAAAGCTCCAACGCTTGAGGGATCACACACATGTTCTCATTTTTGTAATGCAGGAGGCTGAGTTGCATGATGTAACAGAGACAAAAGGAAATCAATTAAAAGGAAATACCAAGCAAGTAATGTCACCTGGGGCAGAAAAAAAGGAATGAATGAATAGCTCACTGCTCAGCTTCTGTAAGAGAGTACTACAACACGGTCGTATAAGTTCAGGGGTCAGCAGCGAAAAACAATGAGGAAAACAATTCTTTTCATCAAAAGAAACTGCAATACTGACATTGAATTGGAATGGACTTTTTTTTCTTCTGGAATAATATGGTAATAACTGTACATACCAACAACAGTATACGAGGTGTGTCAGACAAGTTTCAGGACTGGAATCACAAAAGATATATTTCCAACCTAAACTACAAACTGGGAGTTTTCCCCTTCAGGTTGGACCAGACAATGAACCAGCACATCTAAAAAAAGATCCTGCAGTTTTGTTCAGTGCACGAAGAGAGGCGACAGTTGTGGCTACTTGACCATGACAACGTGCCTGCCCTGAGCATCCCTCAGTTCCTGGCCGGGAAGAACGTCGCCATGCTGGAGCAAACTCCTTACTTACCTTTTTTCATCTTTCTCAAGCTCAAGGACGACATCAAGATGGCCCCGATGACAGAGCTGCAGAGGATCCCGTAAAACGTCTTCCAGGATTGTTTAAGAGAAGTGAAGGCTGGGGAAGTGCGGTTGACTATGTGGGGATTACTTTGAAGGGGAACATGTAGTTTGTAGTTTGGGTTTGAAATACTGTATACCTTTTGTGACAACCTTTCTGACACACCTCATCTGTCATTGGTCAGGTCTACATGGAATTGTTCCTGTCTTCCTTTGCATCTTGTGGCTCTTTAGAAATGAAACGACTTAGCTAAAATGATTAAAATGGCCTTGGATTCCACCACTCCGGCAGATTGTCAATACTCTAAATTCGTACATTCAGCCAATCAGCGTATTTTTGCTTGAGACTTTTTTAATACCTGTTGTGCAATAAATATTTTTCATCTCAGTCCATTTGTTCCCTCGTTTCTGCACTTGGGTCCACCCTGCCACCGGAAGGCTGACATGGTTGATAGATGTAAATACGAACTAATTGACTGATTTTAGGATGAGAGCAGTATAGAGTCATATATTTTGACACACACACAATGTTGGAAATTAATGTCTCAGAATTTCAGATGACTCTCAGAAGTATATTTTTAGAGGTGCAAAAATTCATTGATTAATCAACAACTAATCATCCATCCATCCATTTTCTGAGCCGCTTCTCCTCACTCGGGTCGCGGGCGTGCTGCAGCCTATCCCAGCTGTCATCGGGCAGGAGGCGTGGTACACCCTGAACTGGTTGCCAGCCAATCGCAGGGCACATTGGAACAAACAACCATTCACACTCACATTCCTACGGGCAATTTAGAATCTCCAATTCATGCATGTTTTGGGGATGTGGGAGGAAACCGGAGTGCCCGGAGAAAACCCACACAGGCATGGGGAGAACATGCAAACTCCACACAGGCGGGGCTGGGGATTGAACCCGGGTCCTCAGAACTGTGAGGCTGACGATCTAACCAGTCGGCCACCATGCCGCCTTCAACTAATCAATTATCAAATAACTATTTTTATAATAAATTGTTCAGAGACCTTGTTTCACTTAAAATTGTCCAAATCCTTGGAATTTCAACCTCTCAACAGTAAATATTCTCAGACTTCTGTAGTCCTCCATGAAAGCATACTGATTATCTTTGAGTTTAATCAAAATAAGACATTTGCAAACAGCTGCTTTTATTTTTGAAAACAATGATCAACATTTTCTGACAAGTTACAGACCAAAAGAGAAACTGAATCATAATTGTTTTGCATTTTCTGCAGTCTTTTTTTACCCATTCATCAATTAATTGAAAATATAATTGACAGAATAATCGATTAAAAAAAATTATCGTAAGTTGCAGCCCTAGTTGTATTATTGCAAGGAAGAAGACTATGACTGCCACGTGAAGTTTATAAGAGCAAGACAAATACGAGGGTGGAGGGGAAAATATCCATCCATTAATTTTCTGAGCCGCTTCTCCTCACTAGGGTCGCGGGCGTGCTGGAGCCTATCCCAGCTATCATCGGACAGGAGGCGGGGTACTCCCTGAACTAGTTGCCAGCCAATCGCAGGGCCCATACAAACAAACAACCATTCACTCACAGTCACACCTACGGGCAATTTAGAGTCTCCAATTAATGCATGTTTTTGGGATGTGGGAGGAAACCGGAGTGCCCGGAGAAAACCCACGCAGGCACGGGGAAAACATGCAAACTCCACACAGGCGGGGCCGGGGATTGAACCCCGGTCCTCAGAACTGTGAGGCAGACGCTCTAACCAGTCGGACACCGTGCCGCCGAAGGGGAAAATAATTGTACCCAAATAGAAAATTCGACAACTTCCACCCATTCTAAACTGAACCCGATGCACACAAATTGAAAAAAAAAATAGACACATTAAAGTACTATTAAACAATTAATTGTAATTCTGATCCACACAATAGAATCTAGTAAATTAAACAGATCAAAGACAGAGACCTGCATTATTAAAAGAAAGAAATCACATTTATACACCAGCACATGCAAAAACTGCCATCTTTGTTGCACGTGGGTTTTGTCGGCAGACATCCATCTACAGTCAGCAAGCCCGTCCAGCAGGGGACCCAACCGGGGGGATGCCACCGACGCCCCCAAGACCCAGGGAGATCCCGAGCCCGACCGAAGCGTCCCGATCAGTCCCAAAGGGATGGCCACAAGGACCGGAACACCGGAATAAGATTGTGACATCTCAGATTGTAAAACAGAAATTACAATTTTTTTTATGTAACTCATTAGACATATTTTTTGAAGAGAAATAATTCAGTTGAGTTTTCAATCACGGTCCTAACAAATTGTGACTTTACTCACAGCAACTTTTGTCCCATTTTAATAATGCTGATTCCGAGCAAACCGAAATATGAGCATCATTTTTTTTATTTTCTTAACCTTGGCCTGAACAAACTATAAATGTGAACACTTTGCAAATTTCAACAACACTTTTACTTTGCTGTGACAAGAAAGTTTGACTTCAGAAATCCCAAAGTGCTACTGATGGTAATGAAATGATCCCACTGCTCATTAGAACCCCGAGCCGTGGTCTGAACAGACTCACTCATTTAAAATGCAATCAGAAGACAGAGGGAACAAATGAGGCTGTGCTGGTTCCAATAGTCTGACATTTCAGTTTTCACAGCAGGTGACATCACCATGAGGCCTGCAGCTCAGGAGCACAAGAAGTGAGGGGCAGGAGTGGGGAAGAGATGTGGTCAGGAAAAGAGAAGCGTCAGGAGAAATGAAGGTGATGATACTGACTTTACTGACATGCCCTCGGGCAAAGACAGAAAGCAAAAACCTTTGATCTGTGAAATATCCAGACTGTGGGGCTTGTACTTTTTTACTCTTTAGTTTATTTAAGTAAATACTGATTCTGATCCTTGAATAAATGAACCCAGACTTGTGTCAACACAATTAATGAATAGTGTTTTGACAGCATACACAGCTAAAATAATCGGCTATATGCACTGCAATTGACTGCAGTTCGGTTCTTGGTATAAAGTTGCCTTTTGCGCAAAATCACCTGGAATGGACTCCAGCATCCCTTTGACCATAAGCAGCAACAAACAATATAATATGAATAGATGTAGGACTGTGGAAAAGTCTTATACCACTGTTATATTTGTTTTAACTGTGCTATAATTGTAATATATGAGCAAGGATAATCACAGCGAAAGAAACTTCGGAGCAAACCGATGAACTTGTGCTTTAAAATATGAAAATGAAATTAAAACTGTTCGTTATTATTAGCTTGTACTGCATATATACAAATTACTTTAGCTAATCGTAGCTGTCCAACCGATTCAGCAACAGAAAAATCCATCAATGTTTTCACAGCCATTACTGGTCTAAAGCGAAAGCCGTGGCCAGGCAGGAAATGGACATACTGTACTCATTTTGACATGAATTGATAAAACTTTATTTTTCAATTCCATGTTTAGGCACTTAAGAATGCCTTGTTCAAAGCACTTTATTTCCAATTTATTGAGAATAAATATATTAAATGTTCCATTAGTATTAGTATTATCTATTCAGTGTGTTAATCAATAATAAATACAGTTGCAATAAAATAGAATGAAATATTTTTCATTATTTAATTGTTTGGGACAAAATTATAATGGATGCTATCCAATTTGATGTTCGAGCCTGACTTAACCAGAGGTGTCAAAAGTACTATTATTCAGTACTTAAGTAAATGTACTGATACTTGCGCAAAAAAACTATTCTGGTAAACGTTAAACTACTGAAGCCACTCCCTTACTTAAGTAAAAGTACAAAAGTACACACTTATGAACATAGTTAAGTAAAAAAAAGTAAAAAGTAAATTGATATTTTCCAGCCCTATATTAAAATACATATAGGGGGATTTGTGTATATCTTCAGATGATTGGCCTGCTTTCTCTGGGAGCAACAATTGACAATCCAACAGTAAGTTTATTTTTGTAGTCAAGGGTATAGTTGGAGGTGACTTAACAAGCTTCAACGATATCTTAGTCAGTTCATCTGTTAAACGGGATACTCAAACACCAATAATCGGGCTGAGTTTGGGCATTTTCCCCTATCTGATCAAAGTCAGCAATGGCCCGATTCTTGGACGCTCCTGAAAGATAACCGACCACCAACCATTTTTCCCGCAGTCTGAATGCCCTGTGGCACTGTGCACTTTCAGGTCAATCTTGGTACTATGACAGACATCATACACCAAACACTGTAAGAACAGTAAGCAAAAACTTTTTTTCACGGTCATATGTGGTGTATCTCACATTTTAAAAATCTGTTGACAGGTTAAAAAAATAGTATTTATGTACCCATCTTTTATTAATAGGCTACTTTATGGTTCATAGAGAACCGAGTAAAAAGTCATGATTATAAATACAAGACATTTGAACTTGCATTCTGGGCTCAGGGATTGGTCACATTGTGATTGAATTAGTGAAAGGAAAAAATTAATTTTTACCCAGTTTTGCAACCAAAGTCTATTATTAGAGTTCTTGCCATGGTGCACGTGCCACCCATTCACAGTTCACATTGCATGAGTAGTTATTGGATTATTCAGACAACTAACAAACAAATCCCAAAGCGTGAATGTCTTTAAAACGGTTTTACAAATAACCCCTCAGGCATTAATGAATAGTAAAAATAAAAACTTGTCATCATAGGCATAATTTTTCACACAACCCTTTCAAACAATTAGATGTGCGGTGTCCGATTAGGAACTCTTGTAAAGTTTGTACATTTTTTATTTATAGATATATAGAGAAAATGATGTGCGCAGTAGGTCAGACTCAAGAAATGTCAAACAAGACATTGAGACATAGTTGAAATTCAGTATTTACGAAATTAAAAAATAAATAATTATTATAAATATTGTAGTATACGTGTTTATAACCTTTTGATCATTCAGAATGAACACTCAATGTTTGTTTTGTATACTTTGAAAAGGGACTGGGTAGAACACAAGTTGCATGGCTGCACTTGCAAGTACAGCTCGTCTATGTTCCGTGGAACCAGTTTGACAAGTTATTTTTCCATTGACACGTGTCTTACATTGAGACAGAACGTGTAGAATTTAACAATTCGTTTTTTGTTGTTGTTTTCTTAATCTGGTATTTTAGATCATCTTCAAAACTGACCTTCCCTTTCAGGTCCAGTATAAATAACGCCGACGCTGACATCTTCGGTGGGGGGTAAAATCCTCAGATACAAGAACCGGGCTTCCTTTTTGCGTGTCTCCAGTTAGAAGTGGGTCACTTGTGTGGAATAATTTTAACTCCCATCACCTTTCTTCCGCCACGCCTCTCCTCCAGCCTCTGCCTCCCTTCGTCGGGTTTCCTTTCGCTTTAACTTGCGGCACTTCCTGACCGGAGTGTCAAGCTAGCTGCCAGAAATACAGTATTTCCGGTATGTAATTCGGTGGGAGCCGTGCTGCAAACGGAAACTTTGCGTTTTGAAGTAAATGGGGGTGTCTGCATTCAAAATAGTTTCCCTTTTACCACATCACATTTTGCTTGTAATGAAAGAAAGAAAGAAAGAAAATACATGCGTTTGTTTGTCATAAGAGCTCGGTAGCATTGGCTGGACGTTTATGCTATCAAAACGTGTTCCAAGAGCTTTGCTAACGTTGTGGACCAAGCTACAAAAGATGCTAAATTAGCTCACGATAACAACTGAAAAAATACACCTTACTTATATGTGTTTTTTTTTTCCAGAACTGAATTGCTACGTTTTACAAATTATGGTTCTAGCAGCAACAGCTAACTTTCAGTTTGATCAAAATATTTACATTTCTCATGGTACGTGATGATAATAACGCCTACAACTACAACATACAGTTTAGATCACCAATATATTGGATGAAAGTAAAGATATTTGCATCCCACTGGATAGCTTAAGGAATTAGTTTCTTCAAATTTGAGCCATGAGGCACTTTCAACACATTGCAATATGATATTATTATTATTATTATTAAAATAATGTAATGGATATATCATCCCTGCTGTTTTTTTGCTCATTTAACTGCAAACCAACAAAATATCATGACCGATTTAAAGGAAAAAAAATCTATGTAACTTTGACTGATCCATTTTAATGTACGTACAGTTGCCAAATATGTTTTCTTTTGATTTTTAATGGAATATCTCCAGATTCTAAACATTCTGTTTCCTGAAGCTTAGGTGCCATCTTCACAAGGCCTTGACTCATCAGTCACATCAGAAATGATTGAAAAAATGTTGCTTGTCTCAAACCCAAGGTGATTGGTCATCATGACAGAGTAATCAAATGTGTGCTGCACCCACAAATATTTTGTTTGTTTGTTCAAAAAAATGTTTTATTATGTGATACATGTGGCTTTTGAAAAAAGAAAGAAAAAAAGACTGGAATGATTTTTACCATGATGTCACAATTGTAACTGAATACATTTAATGATGTTGCAATAATTGTCCATAATGAAACACTTGGTGTGTCTGAAAGCTTAAGTTAAGAATGATAACTTGCTTTATCACTGCTTTTATGCATAGGCTCTTTTTTATACTGATGGACGTTTGTTACACATACGTAAATTAATACAATAGACACATTTATTATTTATAGTAATTTTTAGTCAAGCAAAAAGAGGTACTCTTGTACACAGCCTGGGCTCCAAAATCAATCAAGCAACTGTGAAATGATGCAAAGAAATGGATTGTTTCCAACTCGTTATTACAATTTTATTCAAAGTTTATGACTTTGATTTTATGTTAGTAGAATCTTCCTTCTATGAAAACCTAAAATAAATGGGGCATGTTCCTCTTGGTTTGTATTTAATATCCAAAAACAATTTCATAAGTATGCACACCTGAATGACACTTTGTATTATTATTATGTCCTTAGAATGAAAGATCAATAAAGTGCTTGATAATTTTTGAATGCTTCAATCATTAAATGCCCAGCTGGTCATTAAAATGTGCAACACAGAGTAAAAAAAATAAAAAAGCAGGAGTGGACATGAGGGTTCGCCTGAGGGTTCAGGTGTTCAAAAGAGGCCTAACATCACTCTCATCTAAGTAATGGTGAATTCAATTTCATCCATCTCATCCTCTGTGTCCTCCATGTTCTCTGCTGCTCTTTCAGCTCTCTCTCTTTCACTCGTCGGGATATAGTTGTCCTCAATGAAGCCATCATCATCTTCAGCACTCACAAGATGGTGAGGGTTCATTTCACATTCCCCATGCATGTCAAACCCCACCTCCAGACCTGGGTACAGATCACCATGGTCATGTGTTTTAAGTTCTTACAGACAAAAAAAAGAAAGCTCATACAGTATGTTGTAGTAGTGTATTAGCTACAGTATAAGTTGCTTTTGTAGGTGCCAGAGAACGCTATGCTGATTGTTGCCCTGATAACATCTTTTGGTGGAGGCAGTGTGATGGTGTAGGGTGGCAGCTGCCTCACTAGAAAAAAATTAGGCTTGTTATTATTGCGGAAATTCTTACTATAGAGATATATCAAGATGAGATTCTGCAACCAGTGGCAATCCCATACCTTCACAATCTGAGACTGAATTCTCTCCTGCAAGATGACAATGCTCACCCTCACAGAGCTGGGTTTGTCAGAGACCACTCATTGAGCTCTGGTTGGATCCGCTTGAAGATGCTGTTCATGCCAGAGTGACCAACACAACCGCCTTGGCTGACTTGCGACAAATGCCGGGTGAAGAATCGAACGCCATCCCATAACAGTGTGATTTCATGCTGGTGACCAGCATGAGGAGGACAGCCCAGGCTGTTGTGGCTGTGTGTGGTTCTTCCACACGCTACTAACCTTGTGATTTGGAAATGAATACATTTCTAAATTGCAGATATGTTTTGTTTCTTCAAACTTTGATCATCCAAACCATCAAAACAGGAGTCAATGGTGAGAGCAAAATAAGCTGTTTGGCCAATTCTCCATGGCCGCAACTCACCCACTAAACACAAATGTCTTCACTTTTTGTGTTATGTTTCTTATGTTTTCTACACTGCAACTAGATCTTATTCCAACTGACTGGGCGAAAGGCGGACAACACCCTGGAGTGGTCTCCAGTAAATCACAGAGCACATATAGAGATGGGTAACCATCACTAAGTGGGAAGTGAACCCATGCTGCCTACACCAAAGTCATCTGAATGTACCACTACGATACCATCAGTGGCTTTTATTATATTAAATTATCCATCCATCCATTTTCTGTACTGCTTATTCTCGCTTGGGTCACAGGTGAGCTGCAGTCTATCCCATCTGATTTTGGGCGGGAGGTGGGGTACTCCCTGAACTGCTCACCAGCCAGTACATGATATGACCTATGATATGAACCTTTGTTTATTTACTCTCAGTGTAGCTATATTTGTTGATTACCAAAATAGCAACAGTATTTAATCGTGATGTTGAGTGGGTAGAGGGCCAACCTGACTGCTCACACTGGCCTACTGTGTCTGTCTCCCTCAAACGAGTGTGCCGGTAGCTGGCCAGGTAGCGCCGAAGCACTTGACACTTAGCCAAGAGGGCCATGAGAATGGAGATGGAGATGGCAGTGGCCAAGACGGCCACCAGGAACTCCCACCTGTGAGAGGTGGTCTTCCTTGTGTCTGAGAAAGCAGCAGAAACAATCACATCTTGCATTTCCTGCTCAGTTGATATTTGATCATTTGTGTTTTGGCCTAGTTTGGTTTTAGAATGAGTTTAAATCAAAATGACATGATACATTGAGCTGAATTCCCTTACCATTTGGAGCTGGTGTGGCTGTGGGTTGTGTGCTTGTATTTGCAAATGCTTCCATCCCTCTTTTGTTTTTCTTGGCTCTACTGGGAAGTGTCCTCTCCCGTGTGACTCAATTTCCAGCTTCTTGAGCAGGACTTCAAGCATTTAATCATCGCTTATATGAGTGTATCCCATGTATCTCCATGTTCCAATTGCCAGTAGCTTAATATAATCCAGCGCACACTACCGATTATTTACCTGGTGCTGGGATTACAGTTCTTCAACAGGTCAAACTCACTTCAATGGGATGCTGCATCTCCTGAGATTATGCAGGGTGTTGTATGAGTTCTCTTTTGACCAGGATGGGTGTTGTAGCCACAGAACCCCACTAGAGGGCAAGGTTGAATGACCGTGTAGTAGTGTAAAATTCCCCACATTGGAGTAGATAGTCCTCGTGTTCTGTAAGACTGAGTGAGAAAAGACAGAAACATACATGGAGATAAAACCGTTATTAACCTCATTATTGTTTATGTTTACAAAGCCATTCTGTAAAGAAAACGGGATATTTGAATCCTTGTGAATTATGTGTGCTAGTAAATACATATTTTATTACTCTGTCATGCAAAGACAACAAACAAATGCCCTAAATATAAATATCTCACATGTGTGAGTGTGTCATCGTGAAATGGAGACATTGCATGGATATTTCGAATTCAGACATCCTAATTGATTTTGAGTTGTCAGGCGCTCCCGCGGATAAGAACCACAACAGGAAAAGTATGTCGCAAACAGGAAGCCTCACATACTGTGGAAGCCTCTTCCTTGCATCTAGCTGACACAAAATACTAGCAAAGCAAAAACACTTGGTTGGTGTGAACAGATTTAGTTTTTTGGGGATTACAGCAGGTCACTGATGGTGTAGTGGTACATTCGTCTGACTTCGGCTCCGTTGCCACTCAGTGACAGTGCGAATGTAATCGTGAATTGGTTGTCCGTGTCTGGATGTGCCCTGTAACTGACTGGCAACCAGTTCAAGGTGTGGTCTGCCTTTTTCCGGGAGTCATCTGAGAAAGGTTCCAGTACCTTGTGACCCTGAACAGAAAAAGTGGTGTTGAGAATGGATGGATGGTATTACAGCTTCCTACACCACGGGAGACCAGAATAACAAGACTTAATAATGGTAGTATTTTCACAGGTACCTTGATAGAGTCAGAACACCATCACATACACCACCGATACCCACACGATTACATACAGTACATATAAGGCTATCCAATATCAATATAGATAAGAATGTAGTGGGCGAATTTAAGAGATTGTTAAAGAGGTATTACTTAACGTTTAGCTTGGTCCTATTTTGCAGCGCTGTCTAACTACAATGGTATTTTTGATATTTTGCCTCCCACTTAAGTAGTTAAACAAGGATGAGAAACATTTGAAACTGTATCAGTATGATGTAGTGATTGTTATTCTCTGTTCTCTGGTTGGAATGTGGAGGTGTACCTAATGATTGGTCTGTTGAGTTCAACATGCAGTCAGTGAAAATATAACTTTATATCACAGCTATCTCTGTAATGGCTTGCATATGTTTAGCATGCATGGCTCCTCAGTAAGTCTTGTTTAAGAAAACACCTTTAAGTATGACTATCTGGTGATTTTTCAGATACTGTATTTGCATGCCTCAGTCTTAATGTTTGCTCTCGTTGACGGTGAAGCCATACAAATTTCGTTTATGTTTTTGCAAACATTAACAATTCATAATTGATATTCATTTTATTTACTTTTTTCCGCTCACTATGTGTCTCTCCCAATCTCCGGCAACACCAGCGACCTGCCCTCAGACTTCCAGCCATTAGGCTTCTTCCTTTTTGTCTTCAACAGCCATTCTCTTTGGTAGGCTTGTAAACAAAACCAACAGGGGCACATTTATCTCTTCCTTTTCTGCCCTCACAAAGGTAACGCGCAAAGGAGAGCCACACCAGGCACGGCAAGAAAGGGTGTAGTGTTTGTCCATTTTGGTGGAACTAATTATGACCGCAGGTTTGAAAATATTCTTTTTGCAATTGCGCTGCATTTAACATCCATTTAAGATTCTGCTAATGCTGTTGGAAATCTTTTGAACTATGTACCACAAAATATTATTATGGCAGTTAAAAGTGCATTTCATAACTTCTCATCACAAAAATGTTTCAAGTGTTATATACTGTAATTCAAAATGGACTCTCAGCCTTTCTCTCCCCCTTAAAGCTGCAGTGACATTGATTCACAGTTAATCCAGCCCCTAGTTGACCCTAAACCCAAAACCTCACAGAGCAGCATAAAAGACTCCCCCTTTCCGTTCTTCTCCCACTGCCAAGTTGTATTTCATCCTTTTTGAAATGTGAAGAGGAGTTTGACAATGCCATTGTTTTTCAAGGACAATACCACATGGTCAAGGCCAACTCAACAGCTACTCTTGTTTACAAGTGCGATGATTTTACTTATAAAAAAATGAACGTCCTTTGATTGACTGGTGACCAGTAGAGGGTGTATTACACCTTTTGCTCAAAGTCAGCTGGTATAGGCTGACCCGTGTCCCTGAACAGTATAAGTGTTAAAAATTAATGGGTGGATGCATTAAGAATGGAGCTAAAGGTGAGTTTTTAAAAACCCTTTGATAAGTGACATCTTTTATATCAACAGTTGACTTCATTGAAGCAAGCTGGTGCCGGTCAAATGGCACATTAAGGCCTGCCGCACACCGCGCAATGCTGTCGAACACCATTGGACCCGACCGTCGCATAAAAAGGAATTTCCGACGCACCCCCGGACAGTGAATGATTGGATACATGGATGCCCTGTATAGCGAGCCTGTAAAGGCGTCTGTTGCTCAGTATGTTGTACTTTATCACATTTCTTAAATCATAAAAAGCTAAATTAGTAGTTAAGGAAGAGGCGGATTGCTGAAGAGAGTGGAAGCGAATGAGGATGGGGGGGTGGTGGTCCGGTACCCGTGCTCCTCCCTTTGGGACTGATCGGGTGCTTTGGTTGGCCTGGGGGACATGGGAGTGGGTGGCGTCCAATTGACTAACATGCATGTGATATGGCTTTTTCATCCACAGACACATTATACATTATAGATATAGTTAAGTATTGATGTAAAACACAATGCTTGATGTTTTATATATGACAGTTATTTGGCTCGGGTCGGCGCGGCGGCTGTTGGGTGTCTCGCTTGGGTAAAATAACAAAATACAACAATTTAAGCTTTACTCGAGCTTCAATATCTGTCCGGTTACTTTTAATAATGATAATAATAATGCATTCGACTTATATTGCACTTCTGCATGCAATATTCATTCCCACCTTAGTGGTGGTAAGCTACCTACTTGTGAACCCACAGCTGTCCTGGGGCTAGGCTGACAGAAGCATAGCTGCCATTCTGCACCTATGGCCCCTCCGACCGAAATCAAACATCCAACAACATTCATTCGGAGGTAGTGTGAGTTTAGTGTCTTGCACAGGGGCACAACAACGACATACGCTCAGGCGGGGATACATAAGAGTGACCCTTTGATTTCAGGGTGCACACTTACCCTCTGTGCCACGCTGCGATTGCAAAGTAGGCCAAAAATAGGGATACAATTTTGTAGTTTGAGCCAGGCATATTGAAGAAAGAGTGCATGATTCAGTAGCCTACTGTTTGGAGTACAAACAATAAATGGCTAATGTCAACATGTCAGTCAGCATTGTCCTTTAGCAAATGGTTAACTGTGTATTTGATTTAATAGTTGCGTCAAAGGGCACGGAGTGGAGTATGAAAGTATACAAATAACAATAAACACATTAGATGATAAAAAAAAATGAAACCAAGCTGACATTAATTGACTTTCATTTCACTGCCATTGTTGTAAATAACTCATTAACATCAGAAAACAACAATGAACAATCAAGGCAACAAACACAATTCAAAGTCTTTCAATACCTGATCACCAGTAACTCCGCTACTGCCTTTACAGATTTTAGGTGCCTTATGCTGGCTCTCAGGCTTCACATTCACTTCATTTGTCTGTTTGGAAAACTGAGAAACATTGTGCAAAGGTTGAAGAAGGCGTGCCCTGCAGCCACTTCCCTGAAGAGCTGTTAATGAGTAACTTGGGAACAAAGGTGTGCACCCTCCCACCTGGTGTTTATGCTCCATTCAGTGCAGTCAGCACTATCATCCATTTGCACCAATGCGTGAAGAGATTTAAATGATGAAAAGGAAGCAGAACACTTCACCATCACACCTTCATAAAATCTAAATCGATTAACAAATATTGCTCTGCCCCCTGCCCTGTGATTGGCTGGTGACCAGTCCAGGGTGTACTCCACCTTTCGCCCTGAGACCCTCACTTTTATTCTTGCCCATGTCCACTCTCTTTAGCAACCCGCTTCTTCCTTAATTATTCAGCTATCGTTTTGTGGTTTAATAAATGTGAGTTTGAGGTGTGGTCTATCACATTTGTCTTATAGTGTATGACTCAACAACAGAATATTGTAATTTATATTGTGACTTACCCTTGCTATGTCCAACCTGCTTTGGAGCCAAATGTACCGTAAATATAAATTCAACAGTGGTTTGTTTTAATTTCAGCTGGCGTGCGTGTGAGGGAGTGTTTTCTTAATACTTTTTAGGTGAGGGAAAAAAACCCAGATGAGATACCATTTTGTGCAGCAAGAAGTTTTGTTTATTTAAGATGTACAGCCTGTGGGGACAGAATAGACATTGAGTGGCTCTGAAAGGAAAAACGAGGTGACCCTGAAAACAATAGGGCCACTTCCTGGACGCTGGGTGATGCGCTCCGTATCTTTCTCTCTTCCTCCCTCCCTCACTCTTCCCTTTTCTTTCTGTATGTTCCTACATGCTTCCACTACGCATCTTGAGGCAGTTGGTTGGGACATAAATGGGGTGTGACAATCAAATGACACCTCAGTTGAAATAATAATTTAGTAAAAACTAATTTGTGATTATTGTTAACAGTTGTCTGCTAGAATATAATTGTGCTTTGTTTTCTATCTTAGATATTGTCTGAAGATCAAATAACAACCTTAAGTCAATTAATAATTCATTTGGTGTACATGAACAATACAGGAGCTTGAGATAGCCTGCCTTGAAAACATGCTAATTGTTTTTTATTTACAGTCTCAGAAATTGACATTTTATGACTAGCGGTATTTTACGCAGTTGTGTTACATGTACAAGTTGTCTGGCACACCTTGTTCATTAAAACACAGCATTTAATGAAGCATATTTTGGTATGTCGCTTGCAAGAAAAGAAGACAGCAGATCTTTGCCCAATTAGCTGCCAAGTCATGGGTGGAGGAAATCAGTGTGAGGGGAATGTGTGTGGATCGCTTTACTTTGTTTATTCCAATTCTTCTTCTACTTGTTAATGGCGCTTTAGGTTTATTTTTTTGCACTTTGTATATTACTGTCAGTAGTGGTTTAAGTTTATCAGTGATTTCATTTTTTGTTTTTTAATTTTTGTACAACCCCAATTCCAATGAAGTTGGGATGTTGTGTTAAACATAAATAAAAACAGAATACAATGATTTGCAAATCATGATCAACCTATATTTAATTGAATACATTACAAAGAAAAGATATTTAATGTTCCGACTGATAAACTTTATTGTTTTTAGCAAATAATAATTAACTTAGAATTTTATGGCTGCAACACGTTCCAAAAAAGCTGTGACATGTGGCAAAAAAAGACTGAGAAAGTTGAGGAATGCTCATCAAACACCTGTTTGGAACATCCCACAGGTGAACAGGCTAATTGGGAACAGGTTGGTGCCATGATTGGGTATAAAAGGAGCTTCCCTGAATTGCTCAGTCATTCACAAGCAAAGATGGGGCGAGGTTCATCTCTTTGTGAACAAGTGCGTGAGAAAATAGTCGAACAGTTTAAGGACAATGTTCCTCAATGTACAATTGCAAGGAATTTAGGGTTTTCATCAGCTATGGTACCAAATATCATCAAAAGATTCAGAGAATCTGGAGAAATCACTACATGTAAGTGGCAAGGCCGAAAACCAACATTGAATGCCCGTGACCTTCGATCCCTCAGTGCATCAAAAACCGACATAGATGTGTAAAGGATATGGGATCAGGAACACTTCAGAAAACCAATGTCAGTAAATACAATTCAGCGCTACATCCGTAAGTGCAACTTGAAACTCTACTATGCAAAGCAAAAGAAAAGTGTTCTGTGGTCGGACGAGTCCGCATTTCGAGTTGTTTTTGGAAATTGTGGACGTCGTGCCAAAGAGGAAAAGAACCATCCGGACTGTTATGGACGCAAAGTTCAAAAGCCAGCAACTGTGATGGTATGGGGCTGTGTTAGTACCAATGGCAGGGGTAACTTGCACATCTGTGAAGGCTCCATTAATGCTGAAAGGTACATACAGGTTTTGGAGAAACATATGCTGCCATCCAAGCAACGTCTTTTTCATGGACGCCCCTGCTTATTTCAGCAAGACAATGCCAAACCACATTCTGCACGTGTTACAACAGCGTGGCTTCGTAGTAAAAGAGTGCAGGTACTAGACTGGCCTGCCTGCAGTCCAGACCTGTCTCCCATTGAAAATGTGTGGCGCATTCATTCATTCATTCATTCATTCATTCATTCATCTTCCGTTCCGCTTATCCTCACTAGGCTCACGGGCGTGCTGGAGCCTATCCCAGCAATCTTTGGGCGAGAGGCGGGGTACACCCTGAACTGGTCCCCAGCCAATCGCAGAGCGCATAGAAACAAACAACCATTGCGCACACATTCACACTTAAGGGCAATTTAGAGTCTTCATTCAACCTACCATGCATGTTTTTGGCATGTTCCATGCATGTTCAAATCGCAGTGCCCGGAGAAAACCCATGCAGGCTCGGGGAGAACATTCAAACTCCACACAGGTGGGGCCGGGATTTGAACCCTGGTCCTCAGAACTGTGAGACAGATGTGCGAACCAGTCAGCGCATTATGAAGCGTAAAATACGACAACGGAGAGCCCGGACTGTTGAACAGCTGAAGCTGTACATCAGGCAAGAATAGTAAAGAATTACACCTACAAAGATTCAACAATTAGTGTCCTCAGTTCCCAAACGTTTATTAAATGTTGTTAAAAGAAAAGGTGATGTAACACAGTGGTAAACATGACCCTGTCCCAGCTTTTTTGGAATGTGTTGCAGCCATAAAATTCTAAGTTAATGATTATTTGCTAAAAACAATAAAGTTGATCAGTTTGAACATTAAATATCTTGTCTTTGTAGTGTATTAAATTAAATTTAGGTTGAACATGATTTGCATATCATCGTATACTGTTTTTATTTATTTTTAACACAACATCCCAACTTCCTTGGAATTGGGTTGTACTTGGATTTATATAATATTCTATACTCAATAGTAGCACCCCTCCACATCCTGGTCACCACCTCTTGCAGCTCCTTCCCTCAGGTAGGTGCTATCGATCAATGAAAACTAAAACCAGCATACATTCCAACAGCCTCTTCCCTCTTGCCATTAACTTCTTAAACAGTTAACTTGTAATTCCATTGTAAAATGCTTCCAATTTTGTCATGAGATTGTTGTCACATCTCGATCGGGACATTTCTACATTATTCGTGCACTCAGTGTAGTAGTCTCGTCACTCTGCACTATTTGCACCATCGGTAAATTCCACGTGTGCTTTTGACATACTTAGCAAATGAAGATGATTTTGATTCAGATTTTTGTTTACCAGTTTTCTTATTTTGTACTTTGCGCAACATACTATATCTCATGAGTAGTATGTTGCGCAAAGTACAACATGTTCATGAGTAAACTCATCAATAACACATTTTGTTTGTACTCTATTGGAATAAAGACTAAGTTGCTTCCTCTACTGCATCCGCTGTGTTCGGTTTGAATCCGACTAACCACATTTTGATACATTTGTCACTATTTAGTAACTTTCCCAACCCCTCTAGCGACTACTTAAAATGAATAAATAAATAAATAAAAGTGGTGAACCACAAATCTTGCAACCGTGGTGTTATTTAAGACTTCTGGAGACTCTTAAAATGCTGTCCAAAAAATACTTTTATTCCTCTGTGTCCAGAGCGTAAATGAAAGGCGCTCGAGCAAAGCCACAACTCACTTATATAACCATTTATTGACTGCTGTTAACACTGTTAACTACTGCTTGTCTGTGCTAACATTGCAGCTCTGTTTTCCATTTTTGGTTTTGGCTTCTGTCATTGGCCAGACATTAGCTGATGTAGGACCCCAGCTGGTCAATTATGGGCAGAGAAACTCAGTGCGGCGGAAATTATAATGGACATTTGGCCCAGTGTTACGAATTAGTGGTGCAGAAGTGTTTCAGCACTTCTGCTCACTCACAGTCATACAGTGGGTATGGAAAGTATTCAGATCCCCTTAAAATTTTAACTCATTGTTATATTGTAGCCATTTGCTAAAATCATTTATGTTAGTTTTTCCCCCCCTCATTAATGTACACACAGCACCCCATATTGACGTAAAAAAAAAAAAAAACGGAATAAGCCATAATTATTCAAACCCTTTGCTCAGTATTTAGTAGAAGCACCCTTTTGAGCTAATACAGCCATGAGTCTTTTTGGGAATGATGGAGTTTTTCACACCTGGATTTGGGGATCTTCTGCCATTCCTCCTTCCAGATCCTCTCCAGTTCTGTCAGGTTAGATGGTGAACATTGGTGGACAGCCATTTTCAGGTCTCTCTAAAGATACTCAATTGGGTTTAAGTCAGGGCTCTGGCTGGGCCATTCAAGAACAGTCACGGAATTGTTCTGAAGCCACTCCTTCGTTATTTTAACTGTGTGCTTAGGGTCATTGTTTTGTTGGAAGGTGAACCTTCGGCAGCTGAAAAACACCCCACAGCATGATGCTGCCACCACCATGCTTCACTGTTGGGACTGTATTGGACAGGTGATGAGCAGTGCCTGGTTTTCTCCACACATACCACTTAGAATTCAGGCCAAAAAGTTCTATCTTGGTCTCATCCGCGCAGATAATCTAATTTCTCACCATCTTGGAGTGCTTTAGGTGTTTTTTTTTTTGTTTTTTTTTAGCAAACTCCATGCGGGCTATCATGTGTCTTGGACTGAGGAGAGGCTTCCGTTGGGCCACTCTGCCATAAGGCCCCGACTGGTGGAGGGCTGCAGTGATGGTTGACTTTCTAGAACTTTCTCCCATCTCCCGACTGCATTTCAGGAGCTCAACTACAGTGATCTTTGGGTTCTTCTTTACCTCTTCACCTAGGCTCTTCTCCCCCGATTGCTCAGTTTGGCCGGACGGCCAGCTCTAGGAAGGATTCTGGTCGTCCCAAACGTCTTCCATTTCAGGATTATGGAGGCCACTGTGCTCTTAGGAACCTTAAGTGCAGCATATTTATTTTTTTGTTACCTTGGCCAGATCTGTGCCTTGTCACAATTCTGTCTCTGTGCTCTTCAGGCAGTTCTTTTGACATCATGATTCTCATTTGCTCTGACATGCGCTGTGAGCTGTAAGGTCTTGTATAGACAGGTGTGTGGCTTTCCTAATCAAGTCCAATTAGTATAATAAAACACAGCTGGACTACAATGAAGGTGTAGAACCATCTCAAGGATGATCAGAAGAAATGGACAGGGTCTGAATACATATGGCTGTGTGATATTTCCATTTTTCTTTTTTAATAAATCTGCAAAAATTTCAACAATTCCGTTTTTTTCCCCTGTCAATATGGGGTTCTGTGTGTACATTAATGAGAAAAAAATTTACTTAAAAGATTTTAGCAAATGGCTGCAATATAAGATATAATGAAAAATCTAAGGGTGTCTGAATACTTTCTGTACCCACTGTACTTTCAGAAATAAATAGATAACAAAATATTTACTTGGTTGTTTAATTTCCATTGACCTAACTATTTTATCCCCCCAAAAAAGTAAGGAAAATAATTCCATTATATAGCCCCGATTATCTCCATTATAAACAGCACACATTACAAAAGAAGGTGTGTGCTAACATCATTATAAACAAACCCATCATTTTGTCATGTTCACTTAAATAAAAAAAAGTAATGTCGGACTTTTCTATTTGTTGCAGTCAGCAGCCATGTGGTATGAGACCAGTTCCAGACCATTGTAAACAACTTCAGGATCATTTGCAGCAGGTGCGGGGGAGAGTGTCCAGGGGCTTTCCATACTTTTGCTACCAAGGGATGTTTGCTATTTATCCTCTCAAAGATTTGGTGGAGGTCTGAGGCCATGGTCGTCTCTGAAAGTAAGATAGGACAGCTTTGCTAAGTCCTCTAAAGGAGGAAATGACAACACGTGTCACACTGTACAGAACAATAGAGGCAGACTTCTTGAGGAAGCGCCATATAACAAACAACTCACATTGTGACCATTAAATACCAAGACTGTATATTAATCCAAATTGCAATAATGTTTTCTTTTTTTGCTCCTAAGTGATTTGTATCCAACTTTGTGAAAACGTATAAGTTGAGAGCTTCACATTGTTTGCATTTTTTTCATTTTGCAAGTCCATATCTGGTCTCCATCTGGAAATTTGATATCATGAACAGGGCAATTTCACATCTGCTTCATATCTGAAATTTTTTTCATAGGAAGGAGCTAAAAAGGTATCAAACATTTTTCCACCTATCCACATAGTGAAATGGCCTTGTTTTTAAAATTGTAAACAGAACTTCATTGCGAAAAAGGCCTTCAATAGTTTTGCCATACTCTTGACTGCTTCTAGGTTGACCCAGATTTAGCACTTTGATCATTTAAAATTGATCACCCTCACCAGCTAGTCTAATATTAGCTCATAGGCACCAGCATATAGTGAGAGTAAACTTATACAGACACTGTATGTGTTAGATTGACCTTTTGCCACCCCTTGCAGTTATAATTCTGCATACCCTTCAGTCCAAGTTGTTTGTCTCCTTATCTGACATTTGAGCTTCCCTGTGGTTTACATATAATTGTACTTCTTTTCCTTTCAGATTATCCCATTAGGGGTCGCCACAGCATGTCATCCTTTTCCATGTAAGCCTATCTCCTGTATCCTCCTCTCGAGCACCAACTGCCTTCATGTCTTCCCTCACTACATCTATCAACTTTCTCTTTCCTCTAGCTCTCTTTCCTAGCAGCTCCATCTTCATCATCCTTCAACCAATGTACTCACTCTGTCTTCTCTGGACATGTCCAAACCATTGAAGTCTGCTCTCTCTAACTTTGTCTCCAAAACATCAAACCTTTTTAATCCTATCCAACCTGGTCACCCGAGAGAGAATCTCACCACACTCACCATTGCTCTGGACTGTTGACCCCAAGTCAAGTTTTACAGTCCTCCACCCTCGCTATCTCTTCTCCCTCTAGCCTCACTCCCCCCCACACTCTCATTCATGCACATACAGCGGCTAAAATAAGTATGTATGTCACCATTTTTTTCACTAAATGTATTTCCAAAGGTGCGATTGACATGAAAATTTCACCTGATGTTGGGAACAACCCAACTAATCCATACATACAAAAAAAATAGAACAAATCAGGTCAGAAATTACCCTAATTTCTCGTGTATAATACACACCCATGTATAATACGCAGCCCTAAAGTTGACTTCAAAATTCTGGAAAACCCTTCTACCTATGTATAATGATTTGTACAATGTATGATTTTGCTTCTACCCATACGATCAAAACATGAAGTATGAGCTGTATTTTGTTAGTTGTTTCATAGAATTATTCTGGTTAAGCACTTTAGTTGAACACGTAATACTTTCTTTTTATTTACTTGCTCTTATTTTGGAATTCACAGCCCTACTTTTATTTAGTAAATGAGACAGCACACAGTTGTGCTTATATGTTTGATTACCCAGGCAGAATTTGTAAGATGTGTACAATTCTTTAAATAAAACATGAAGGGCCAGGCGAAATTAGAATTTTACGAAATCTACACTTTTCTCATAACCTCTAGGAGGCAGTGGAATATTGGCATGAAAGTGTATAGCTTTTTCATAACCTCTAGATGTCGACATACATTTATAAAATGTGAAAGTTTTTTTTTCATGTTCCCCTACACTTATGTATAATGCACACTATTGACTTTTGACAGTTTTTTTGGGGGGGAAATGCACATTATACACGAGAAATTACGGTAACTTGTGTGTAATAATGTTAAATGACACAGGGAAAAAGTATTGATCTCACCCCGAAAAAGTATTGGTCTCACTCCGACAACTCGCCGACGGCCGGGCCAGGCAGGACGCCCACATCACCCGAGGTGACGTGGACACATCGGATGAGTCCCGGCTGCAGAGCCTCCTGCAAGCGCTCCGAGCTACCCTGTTTGGGGGCCCGAGCTCAGTCTGAGGGAACGGAGGCGGACGCAACATGCCCGCTCCAAATGTTTTTCAAACAGAGAAACCTGAGATACGTCCTTCCTGGGAATTCGTTGGCCTCCTGTTTTTCTCCCCTTTTTCTTCCTCCCTTCCGTCGAATCCACCTGTTCCCGGTGTGGACCGGGCCGGCCAAATACTCGGGACCCTGACTCGCCTGCCTCAAACGTATTCCAGACACGTAAATCCAACATTGCGGTGTACTAAAAGTACAGATTAGTGCATATTTGGGTTTAAATTACCAAGAACAGGAATCCTCAGCTATATGCATTCACTACACGCCCATTCTGCTAATCTCACGTCACAAATCCCTTCCTTTGCCAATGTTTGTCTGTACCTTGTTTGTTTTGTTTTTCTGTGTTTTATCCTGGAGAAACCCATTTTTATTATTAAATTTTCAATACAATTCACCACTTGCATCATTGTTTTGTGTGACTGGATTAGGAACAAAGACCTCTGGGAGTCTAGAACTCAAAGTTTCAGCCATTTTCAGGTCTCTACAGAGATACTCAATGGGTTTAAGTCAGGGCTCTGGCTGGGCCATTCAAGAACAGTCACGGAATTGTACTGAAGCCACTCCTTTGTTATTTTAACTGTGTGCTTAGGGTAATTGTTTTGTTGGAAGGTGAACCTTCGGCAGCTGAAAAAACACCCCCACAGCATGATGCTGCCACCACCATGCTTCACTGTTGGGACTGTATTGGACAGGTGATGAGCAGTGCCTGGTTTTCTCCACATATACCGCTTAGAATTAAGGCCAAAAAGTTATATTTTGGTCTCATCAGACCAGAGAATCTTATTTCTCACCATCTTGGAGTCCTTCAGGTGTTTTTTTTAGCAAACTCCATGCAGGCTTTCATGTGTCTTGCACTGAGGAGAGGCTTCCGTTGGGCCACTCTGCCATAAAGCCGCGACTGGTAGAGGGCTGTAGTGATGGTTGACTTTCCAGAACTTTCTCCCATCTCCCGACTGCATCTCTGGAGCTCAGCCACAGGGATCTTTGGGTTCTTCTTTACCTCTCTCACCAAAACTCTTCTCCCCCGATTGCTCAGTTTGACTGGTCGGCCAGCTCTCGGAAGGGTTCTGGTGGTCCCAAACGTCTTCCATTTAAGGATTATGGAGGCCACTGTGATCTTAGGAAGCTTAAGTGCAGCAGACATTTTTTTGTAACCTTGGCCAGATCTGTGCCTTGCCACAATTCTGTCTCTGAGCTCTTCAGGCAGTTACTTTGACCTCATGATTCTCATTTGCTCTGATATGCACTGTGAGCTGTAAGGTCTTATATAGACAGAGGTGTGGCTTTCAATCAATAAAATCAACAACAATCAATATAATCAAACACAGCTGGACTCCAATTAAGGTGTAGAACCATCTCAAGGATGATCAGAAGAAATGGACAACACCCGAGTTAAATATATGAGTGTCATGGTCCTCACTAGAGCGCAGAACTCACCTATTGGCTGAACATTCCAAATCAGATCACCAAATTGTACACCGTAAGAGACCACCACAATTTAGCCCCAGTAAAAAAAAAAAAAAACTAAATCTTGGATCCTATATAAAAGGTTCATACTAGGGCCCAGCTCACTCTGAGGTTTCTGGAAATTCATATATTTTGTCTTAGGGAGTTTTTTTTTCTTTGATGTTATAACATTTTATTGGTGTTGTTCAGTGATTGTATAATTGGTTTCTGTCAGAACAATTAATTGTCAAATAAAGTACAGTATTAACAATGAGTAACTAATTCAACTCTCCTGCTCAGTTCACAACTCAGTTGCACTTAAGAATACAGTATGTCAAAACCATCCTGCCAGTACATACATACAGTATATTCCTCATGGAAACAAGACTCAATGGCCTGCAGAGCTAAATAGCTGTGCCTGTAAGTAAAAAAAAAACCGTGTTTCACACAGGAGCTGAGACCCTCCACCCTGCACCTCCATAACTGCCATTACCTCCACAGGCCTTTCCTGCCTGTAGGTTGACTCCTGCCCCTGTACTGCCTCCACTTCCTTCATACACATATCAGCCTGGAGCAGCGGTCCCGCTTCCTGAGTCTGGCTCAAGTTCTCTGGACACTGTGAACAAGCAACAATAACTCATCTCTCTCTCTCTCTCTCTCTCTCTCTCTTCTCCCTCCATTCCTCCCATCCTCCCTTGAAATCTCACATACTGTATATGCTATCAAACCATCTCCCCCCTATCAAACTATCACCGCCACGCCCTTTCTACATTCCCTTTCTTATCCATTTTCAGGGCATACTGTATGTTCCTCTAATTCTGAACACCAGTCTTTGCGTGTATTTATTTAGAGGCATTTCAACTGTATTTGATATGTAATACAAAGTCCAAATTCCATTTTATTAACAGCTAATAACATATACATAATTTTTAAGGTGTTTGGGAAAACATTACCCACACCCGCCCTCACTTCTTTTGCTTGTCTGCTGACTGTCTGAAAATGTGTTATCCTACATGATCCCCCTGGAGGGGCCCTCCGCCCTTTCTCCATGCTCAATCCAAAGGTTGACTCCATGCTGTTATGATTGAGATTTGTCTGCGTCAGAGCCTTTCCACAACACCCATAATGAGTTGCCTATCTGCATACGGTACAGCTACCTGTGAGGTTAGCAGAGGTGCAAAATTAACATCCGTCAACATCCTGTCACCATGGAGGGTTTGTTTTGTGTCAGACTGAAAGGTCAGGTCTGATGGACCCACATCATCCTCATCACCATTTCCAGAGTCTACAATCACCATGGGAGAAAAACTGGCAGATTGGGGTTGGTGACGGGTGATGGGTCAGTCTGCCCAATTCCAACTGTTGTTTTTTTTCCATTGAGGACTGAGCAATCGAAACCTTTTATTCGGGAAAATGTAAAAATGCATTAGCACGTACGTGTGGACATGTTTCGCCACAACAATTTGAAGAAAGAGGAAATGTGCAAAGTGCTACAGCATTCCAACATTTTACTAGGAAAATAAAAGAAAATTAATGTCACTAAATGTCACTATTGCACTATATACATTTGTGCCCATATTTTCGATAAAATAACATGGGTTCTTACTTGCTAAGTTTGCTACCCCTACACAAAGTTGAATTTAACTTCCGTATAAATCAGGTATGTAGTGTAATTTTTGCCTAATCATGAATTGAGATCCAAACCACCCTACAGTGATCAAAACAATATCATTTTGCATTTGTAATTTCATACTTGGTAAGTGGTTTAGTCCATTATAGAAGACTAACATGCCTATAACATAATAACTTTTGGCCAATAACGTAATACGTTATTGGCCAATAACGTAATAACCTCACAGGTATAACGTATAACATATTACGTTATTGGCTGATTATTACGTTATTGCCCCAGTAAAAAAAAAAAAAGAAATTCTTGCAAATGTAATAAGTGAGCCTGTTACATTTTAAAAAGGGAAATTTTATTACGTTGTGGGCCGTTATTACACTCTGGGCTTCTACAGAAGAAACCCCTAACATAATAACAGCCCATAAGGTAAGTTCTAATGTCCACTACAGTTAAAATGTTGAAAAGTTTCCATACATTATTTAAAAAGACATACTTTTTTCTCACTGTCCGATATGACATTAGTCTAAACTTTTCATGTTTTAGGTCAACTGCGATAACCCAAATTATTTATATTTGCTAAATCCCAGAATAAAGAGAGAATGTTATTTTTTTCTCATTACTTTCTATGCCTTTAAACATCCATCCAGTCTCTGTAATGCAATTTGGGAAATCCCAGATGATGATGTCATGTATTTGGAAGCTTCTGATAGCTTTATTGACAACAACTAACTTAATTAGAGACACACCTGTGGATGTACTGTATTTTAAGGCACACCTGAACACACTGCTTCTTTGTATGAAATCATAGAAATAAAGCCAAATGAAATTAGCCAAAACATCGGGAAGAGAATTGTGGGCTTGCACAAGTCTGGTTCATCCTTGGGTGCGATTTCCAGAGGCGTCACATTCATCTCTTAAAACAATTGTATGCAATTATAAACACCATGGTAATGTCCAGCCATCGTACCGCCCAGGAAGGAGACGGGTTATGTGTCCCAGAGAGCAACGTGCCTTGGTAAAAAATATGCATATCAACCCAAGAAAAAAAGCAAAATACCTTGTGAAGATGCTGGGTGAAGCCAGTAAGAGTGCATCATTATCCACAGTGAAACAAGCCCTGTACCGACATGAGGAAGCAGAGTCTGGGTTCTCTGAGGCGGGCTGTCCTATCTCTGGGGTTGAGGTCACCGAGGTGGCAAGGCTCCAGTGGTGGATGAGATTCGCCCGAAGTTCCTAAAGGCTCTGGATGTTGTGGGGCTGTCCTGGTTGACACGCCTCTGCAACATCACGTGGACATCGGGGATCATTCCTCTGGATTGGCAGACTGGGATGGTGGTCCCCCTTTTTAAGAATGGGGACCGGAGGGTGTGTTCCAACTACAGGGGATCACACTCCTTAGCCTCCCAGGTAAGCTCTATTCAGGGGTCCTGGTTTGGATGGTCCGTCGGGAAGTCGAATCTCAGATTCAGGAGAAGCTGTGTGGTTTTCGTCCTGGCCATGGAACAGTGGACCAGCTCTACACCCTCGGCAGGGTCCTCGAGGGTGCATGGGAGTTCGCCCTACCAGTCTACATGTGTTTTGTGGACTTGGAGAAGGAATTTGACCGTGTCCCTTGGTCAAATTCTTCAGAACTTTAATCTTGACTATCATAGCTATGCAGATGACACTCAGTTATATCTAGCAGTGTCTCCAGATGACTACAGTTTAATTGAGGTGTTGTGTCACTGTCTAAAACAGATAAATAACTGGATGAGCAAACATTTTCTTCAAATAAACCACAACAAAACTTAGGTAATTGTTTTTGGCAATAAAGAAAAGAGGAATGCTGTTAGTAAATACCTGGAGTCACTCGCTTTAAAAAACAAAGACCACGTCCGAAACCTTGCTGTTCTGATAGATTCCGACCTAACTTTCAACAGTCATATCAAAGCAATTACAAAAAAACTGCCTTCCACCATCTGAAGAACATATACAGAGGCTTGCATGTGTCAAGCAAACCAGGAGAAGCTCATCCATTCTTTTATCTCAAATAGACTTGACTATTGTAATGGTCTTCTGACTGGACTGTCATGTACTGCCCTGCAGTACCGTGTTTGGAGCCTGGTCGTCCCCTGTGTCTCACCTCCCCTCTCTTTCAGCACCTTCCTCAAGCCGCACACCTGTCTACAATCAGCCCTCATCACCACCTACATATAAGCCTGCCTGTTCCCGGAAATCCTCGCCAAAGTATTGCAGCTTATTCCAGCGGTACCACGGCCCGCTTACCTCACGTAAGCCACACTGTTCCTTGTTTCCCTTTTTGACTCCTGTGTCTCTCCTCGTTCCCAGTATTGTGTTCCTGATCCACATCATTCCTGCCGCCAAGCCAGCCGCCTGTCCTCTCCACTGCCTGCCACCTGTAAATGCCACTGCCAACTAACCCAGGACCACCTCCATTACCTTCCTAAATATACTGTTCATCACAATCTATCTGCCTCTGCCTGCTCTTGGGTCCAACTCCTCTCCATATGTGACAGAGACTCCCCAAAAAGAGTATTAAGAGAGCTTTTTTCTCATGCTTTTAGAGCTTTTCCACTTTTTTAATTGTATTTTTTCCTCTTTTCCTTTGTTTTTAATGCTTTTAATCATGTAAAGGACATTGAGTTACCTTTTGTATGAAATGCGCTATATGAATAAATTAGATTTGTTTGCTAATCGTAATTGACCTAAAACAGTAAAGGTTTAATCAAAAACATGCAACAGTGTCACTCTACAGTGAATTGTAACATGGCTGTGCATTCAGAGTAACGAAGACATGCTTGAAATTGTGGTCAAAATAATCATCTTAGTGGTTTCACAGTTTTCTGAGTGTTTTATGTCAAGTCAATAGGAGAAGTATGTTAGGAAACCTAAAATATCGCTCCTTCACACAGACTGATACTGTATAGCCTGGTAAAATTGAAGTCTTTAAGGAGATTTGCAATTTACTGTAAGTCCTCAAGCTTATTATGTTTAAAAACATAACCAGATACAAATGGGCTCCTGGTTTATACCGTAATTAGTGTAAATGAAAGGGAAATGTTCCTTTGATAATAGTGTTAGAGCCTTTACTTTGACATCTAGAAAGATTGCTTTAAAAACAAGTGACTTGGCAAGGTTTTATGGCTCTTTATCTTTTTGGGAAATCTGATTTAAGATTCTGGTCTTTCAGGGCTTTCATAAATGCATGGGCTCAGCTCCAACAACTTTTCTGTTAATACATTTCCCATCTCACACGTCCCATTTAAGGGTCTTGGAAGGTGTGAGGAACACCCTAGCCTATAGGCTCTCCGGGACCAGTAGGATTAGTACGTGTGGAGCTGTGCCAGTTCACTACACAATGAGGGGAAATGGGAATTTAATACAAACTTTCTCACAAAGTCTCAGAGACCTCCTGCCCGAGTTGTTAGTTACTCTCCAAGGAACTCTCAGCTTTGCCATCACCACCTCCCCCACTGCAACCAAAACAAAATGTCAAAAGCCATTACAAACGCTGAGTATCACACTTCGGTAAATGGAGTGCTTGAAAAACTGTGGGAGGCAATTTCAAAGTGTCTAAAAACATGTACATTACATAGGCGCAATAGTGTCACTGTAAACAGACATAAACAGGCTCCTTTCACGTGGGAGATCATACTGTAATAATGGAATTTTGACAACATGGCAAAGGGCATTAGACAGGTTAAACACCACCTGTGATACATCTCTATTGCACCACCGCAGTTTGAGATGCCTCAGTTTATTTTATTCCCCTGAGACTTCAGCCAAATGGCTTCCATAATTTAGTTTCCCTTTGCAGGTGTTTTAAATAAGTAGAGTTATTACATTTGTTTACTTTGTTTACAGCTTATGGGTTGTATACACAGGACCAAAAATACAACAGACTTCTGCAATCTAAAAATACATAAATAAATAAAAATAACATTTTAAAAACAGTCTCAAAGTGAAAGTTTTTAAAAATGATTACATGATCATTCCTGTCCATCTTCAACACCGCTTATCCTGGTTAGATCACAGGGCACTGGAGCCTATCCCAGCTGACTTTGGGCAAAAGGTAGACTACGCCCTGAACTGGTTGCCAGTCAGACACAGGGTACATATGGACACAGACAACCATTCGCACTCACATTCACACCGTCACTGAGTGGGAACTGAACCCACGCTGCCCGCACCAAAGTCAGGCAAGTGTACCACTACACCAACAGTGAGTTGGTTGACATGACGATTAGGAGAAAGGTTGATATATAGTGTGTCCAGGAGACCAGGGAAGCAGTAAGGCTAGAAGTTTAGGGGCAGGCTTTAATTTTTTTTACCATGGTGTAGATGGGAACAGAAATGGAGTCGGGGTTATTTTAAAAGAGGAGTTGGCTAAGAATGTCTTGGAGGTGAAAAGAGTATCAGATCGAGTGACGAGGCTGAAACTTGAAATTGAGGGTGTTATGTTTTATGTGATTAGCGGCTATGCTTCACAGGTAGGATGTGACCTAAAGGTGAAAGAGAAATTCTTGAAGGAGCTAGACGAAGTAGTTCTGAGCATCCCAGACAGAGAGAGAGTCGTGATTGGTGCAGATTTTAATGGACATGTTGGTGAAGGAAACAGGGGTGATGAAGAAGTGATGGGTAAGTACGGCATCCAGGGAAGGAACTTGCGGGCACAGATGGTGGTAGGCTTTGCAGAAGAGGCAGGAACATAGGGTGACCTACAAGAGCGGACGTAGAAGCACGCAGGTGGATTACACCTTGTGCTGACGAAGGAGGTTACCGACTGTAAGGTAGTGATAGGGAAGAGTATGGCTAGACATCATAGGATGGTGGTGTGTAAAATGACTTTAGTGGTGGGGAGGAAGATTAGGAAGACAAAGGCAGAGCAAAGAACCATGTGGTGGAAGCTGAGACAGGACGAGTGTTGTGCAGCTTTTCGGGAAGAGGTGAGACAGGCTCTTGGTGGACAGGAGGAGCTTCCAAAAGACTGAACCACTGCAACCAAGGTGATCAGAGAGGCAGGCAGGAGGGGACTTGGTGTATTTTCTGGCAGGAAAGGTGAGAAGGAGACTTGGTGGTGGAACCTCACAGTACAGGAAATCATACAAGGAAAAAGGTTAGCTAAGAAGAAGTGGGACACTGAGAGGACCGAGGAGAGGCGAAAGGAATATGTTGAGATGCGACATAGGGCAAAGGTAGAGGTGGCAAAGGCCAAACATGAGGCATATGATGAAATGTATGCCAGGTTGGACACTAAAGAAGGAGAAAAGGATCTATACAGGTTGGCCAGGCAGAGGGACAGAGATGGGAAGGATGTGCAGCAGGTAAGGGTGATTAAGGATAGAGATGGAAATATGTTGACTGGTGCCAGTAATGTGCTAGATAGATGGAAAGAATACTTCGAGGAATTGATGAATGAGGAAAATGAGAGAGAAGGGAGAGTAGAAGAGGCAAGTGTGGTGGAACAGGAAGTGGCAATGATTAGTATGGGGGAAGTTAGAAAGGAATTAAAGAGGATGAAAAATGGAAAGGCCGTTGGTCCTGATGACATTCCTGTGGAGATATGGAAGCATCTAGGAGAGGTGGCTGTGTAGTTTTTGACCATCTTGTTCAATAGAATTCTGGCGTGTGAGAAGATGCCTGAGGAATGGAGGAAATGTGTGCTGGTGCCCATTTTTAAGAACAAGGGTGATCTGCAGAGCTGTGGAACTATAGAAGAATAAAGTTGATGAGCCACACAATGAAGTTATGGGAAAGAGTAGTGGAGGCTAGACTCAGGACAGAAGTGAGTATTTGCGAGCAACAGTGAGGTTTCATGCCTAGAAAGACTACCACAGATGCATTATTTGCCTTGAGGATGTTGATGGAAAAGTACAGAAAAGGTCAGAAGGAGCTACATTGTGTCTTCGTAGATCTCGAGAGTATCCAGAGAGGAACTGTGGTACTGCATGCGGAAGTCTGGAGTGGCAGACAAGTATGTTAGAATAATACAGGACATGTACGAGAGCAGCAGAACAGTGGTGAGGTGTGCTGTTGGTGTGACAGACGAATTTAAGGTGGAGGTGGGACTGCATCAGGGATCAGCTCTGAGCCCCTTCCTGTTTGCAGTGGTGATGGATAGGCTGACAGATGAGGTTAGACTGGAATCCCCGTGGACCATGATGTTTGCAGATGACATTGTGATCTACAGTGAAAGCAAGGAGCAGGTGGTAGAACAGTTAGAAAGATGGAGGCATGCACTGGAAAGCAGAGGAATGAAGATTAGCCGAAGTAAGGCAGAATATATGTGTGCATGAATGAGAAGGGTGGTGGGGGAAGAGTGAGGCTACAGGGAGAAGAGATAGCAAGGGTGGAGGACTTTAATTACTTGGGGTCAACCATCCAGAGCAATGGTGATTGTGGTCAGGAAGTAAAGAAATGGGTCCAAGCTTGTTGGAACGGGTGGAGGAAGGTGTCAGGTGTGTTATGTGACAGAAGAGTCTCTGCTAGGATGAAGGGCAAAGTTTATAAAACAGTGGTGAGGCCAGCCATGATTTAAGGATTAGAGACAGTGGCACTGAAGAGACGATGCAGGAGATAGGCTTACATGGAAAAGGATGACGCGCTCTGGCGACCCCTAAAGGGAACAGCCGAAAGGAAAAGAAGAAGATTGAGAGAAGAGATCATCCATCCATCCATTTTCAACAGCACTTGTCCTAGTTAGTGTCGCGGGGCGCTGGAGCCTATCCTAGCTGACTTCAGGCTAAAGGCGGACTACACACTGAACTGGTTGCCAGTCAGTTGCAGGGCACAGAGAATAGATCAATATTTCCAATTTTATTCACAGCTATTTACTGCACATCTGTATTTGATACAGAATTCAGAGAATGTTACATGCACCTAGTTTTAATGTGAGCAAAAATATGTGACTACAACTGTGTTTTGTTGCCCAAGTGTGTCCTATTACATTGGACATACCTATGCTCAGTTTCAGATTTGTGTTTTGCCTGTGAAGGCTACATTTATACGAGTAAGAGGTGTAACCTTCATGAAAACTAAAGAGCTGTCTATTAGCTACTACACAAGCATTGACCATCTCCATTATAATCATTTGAAATGTCATTAAATAAATTGTAAATTAGTGTTTGGGTCTGTGAACATGACAAGAGAAAGTCGATTATGTCGTATTATGTAAATCGGCCACACTGTTATGTCATATGTCACACATTTAGAAAGGCTTGCTACAAGACATCCATCCATCTTCTACTTGTCCGTGTCCCCGGTCTTCCATAGCGTTTCTGCCAGGTGGGACGTGCCGAAACCCCTCACCAGGGAGGCGTCCACAAGGCATCCTAACCAGATGCCAGAGTCACTTTATCTGGCTCTAATTAATGCGAAGGAGCAGCGGCTCTACTTTTTGCCCCTCCTGGAGGATATCTATAAAATAGAGGAAACTCATTTCGGCTATTTGTATCTGTAATCTTATTCTTTCAGTTGCCACCCACAACACATGACGTAGGTGAGGGTGGCACTGAAATGTTTAGCACTTGTCTCATGTTTATCTCATGATGTCAAGCCAAAATGCATTAAGTCTACAGTGAAATAATTTACTGGCTTTCTGCTTCAAAAAGAAACAGCGTACCCTTCCAGGGATTAATACTCTTCATTTCGTGGCATCTTTGAATGTAATTGCTCGGTCTACAAAATCAAATTTCTTATTAAAAGGCCACAAACGCACAACTTTGCTTGATTGGCAATGGCTCAGAGCAAGTGAATTTATAAACAACAATAACACAGTTGTTTAGTGTGATGAGGTTCTTCTGAAAAATACAACTGTATGACTCACTCTGGTTGTCAATAGCACAAGAGAAATGTCTTACATACGTATGCTGTACAAACATAGGCTTGTGGTAATAATGCACTGGTGGGAAGCCAGAGGTTGAAGCATCTGTGCTGACCCAGCAATTAGCCTTTCCCTTTTGGCTTCCTATAGACTCTCCACCAGCATGCAACAATATCACAGTAAATCCTACTGTATGCGCTTCCTTCTCAGTTTGTTTGACCACAAAGCTTTGAAAACACTTTTTGCAATGACTGAGATTACAGTTAGTTGGATTTTAATATTTTGACCTGCTGTACACGTGTGTTGAGCTGTGCAGCTGGTCTAAACATACCGTAGGACTCTTCAGTATCATTCTTGCATTTCAACTGGTCGCTTTTGGAGGATATTTTTAGAGCACATCAGAAGTACAGACGAAGTACTCTTTTTTTGCAATGACATGTCTAAGTTGTTCAGGTCAAAAAGACAAAAAGGAAGTACGATGGAGGAGGTGCCATCTTTGTGTGCCAATATTGAAAAAGGAAACCATGTGGTACAGTACAACACCAATTCCAATGGAGTCGCGACATTGTGTTAAACATAACTAAAAACAGAATACAATGATTTGCAAATCATTTTCAACTTATATTTAATTGAATACACTACAAAGACAAGATATGTAATGTTCAAACTGATTCACTATATTATTTGTAGCAAATAGTTATTAACTTAGAATTTTATGGCTGCGACACGTTCCAAAACAGCTGGGACAGGGTCATTTTTACCACTGTGTTTCATCACATTTTCTTTTAACAACATTCAATAAACGCTTGGGAACTGAGGACACTAATTGTTGAACCTTTGTCGGTGGAATTCTTTCTCATTCTTGCTCGATGTACAGCTTCAGCTGTTCAACAGTCCAGGGTCTCCGTTGTCCTGTTTTACGCTTCATAATGTGCCACACATTTTCAATGGGAGACAGGTCTGGACTGCAGGCAGGTCAGTCTAGCAGTCGCTGTTGGAACACGTGCAGAATGGGGTTTGACATTGTCTTGCTGAAATAAGCAGGGGCATCCATGAAAAAGACGTCACTTGGATGGCAGCGTATGTTTCTCCAAAACCTGTATGTACCTTTTCAGCATTAATGGTGCCTTCACATATGTGTAAGTTACCCATTCCATTGGCACTAACACTTTTGAACTTTGCGTCCATAATAGTCCGGATGGTTCTTTTCCTCTTTGGCCCGGTGGACACGACTTCCACAATTTCCAAAAACAATTCAAAATGCAGACTCGTCGGACCACAGAGACCTTTTCCACTTTGCATCAGTCCATTTTAGATGAGCTCGGGCCCAGAGATGCCGGCGGCGTTTCTGGGTGTTGTTGATAAATGGCTTTTGCTTTGCATAGTAGAGTTTCAAGTTGCACTTACGGATGTAGCACCGAACTGTATTTACTGACATTGGTTTTCTGAAGTGTTAAATATAAAATAATAATCATATTAAATATAGGTCGAACATGATTTGCAAATCATTGTATTCTCTTCTTATTTATCTTTAACACAACGTCCCAACTTCATTGGAATTGGGGTTGTACAAGATACATTTTCAAAGTTTCAAGCTTGGGAATGCGTAGTGTTGTGCGTTTTTTCCACCTTATTGCAGTAGTGGATAAGAATTTGTGAATATATCAAGTACGATATTTTACTGTTGTTTTACCCTTCACTGATCGATCACTTCATACTGCAGGTAAAGCTGCACAATTTGATAAAGCACAATAAAATAATAAATCTTCTGCAAAGAATTTGTTTATTTTACACTTTGTTTTTTGGGGAATCTAGCATACAAATGAATATTTCTTGTAGGCTGAAGGAACCTAAGTGAACTACTGAAATTGAAAACAGGAAATTTCAAACAATAAGGAGTAGGGTCAACTCATAGTTGATTGTCTGAAGCTGCAAGGAAACGTAAAAAAAACATCAAATCAGTGTCACACTTATTGCCGAGTAAATGAGTGGACATTTCAAAGTCAACCTTTTAAATAATCAGAGACAAAATACCAGTAGACACAACAATCATATTGTTCATTATTTTCTGAGAGTTAGGTTGGGGGGAGTACTCTAAAGCTGCGGGGATGGGAACAAACTCACTGAAGTGAAAGAACAAAGATGTTGCATTTGGCAAAACATTATACCAGCTGCAATATATCAAGTGCTTGTTTTCCAGTATCTGTGCAAAGAAAAACCTGCAGCAGCAATAAGATACGACGTCAGCCTTGTCAGAATCAGTGTTTTCATTTCAAACCCATTTCATTGCTGTTGTGGCAAACCATAACAACAGTTCTCATAGGGAATTTAGGCAACACGACAGCGCCTCCACCGAGACCCAAAACACTCCATGAACATGCACACATTTTTAAAATGGGCACACGTTATTTGACCCAAAGCTTGTGATTGATGCGTGAACAGCTTAACAAAGCATATCAAAGTCTCTAAGGTGCAGACATTCTCAGCTGTTTTCTCATGTTTTAACATTAAAATGCACAGTTTTCCAGTGTTACTTTACTTGAACCTTGTAATAATCATCACAAATTATTCAATTATTCATATTATCAGATGACTTCCCACTTCAAGCATATAGACTGTTCAAACACTTTAGAGAGACAAAGTTGAAAGTCATAACAAGGCTACATGAATGAGAATGAGGAGATGCGGAGCGCCAGCGGCGGTCCGCTGTCTGTGACGCTCTTCCTTCCTTTCCCACCCAGAGAAAACGGAGCCTCGGGGTGAGTTTAATCGCGGCTTGCTTTTCAATCTCTATAGGAGCGCCGTTACCTAAGACATCGAACGCCCTTTTCAGGAGATTACTTTGTTTGGGACATTTCGCCGAGGTATGCGTAAAAAGGCGCACCGTTCGCCGTGACGCATGGCCACTGCTTTTGACGTACGCTGCTGACAACTCTTCCAGTAGTCGATTACCAGTCACACTGGGGGAACTATTTACGAACAGTCACCTTTTGTCAATGAGGATTCCACACAGTATGAAGCTCGTGTGCCTGTGGGTGTTGTGCATCGTGCATCTGGCAGGTAAGCATGACAATGAACCACTTGAATATCCACTCTTCCATGAATAAATATTAACATCCACGTCACTTTCTTTTTTGTTTTATTCGTACCTTCAATATATGGTTTAACATTTCGAGAAATATGTTATTTTTAAGTCACGAGGACTCTCAAGCAAATTTTGAACCCTCTTGAGGGGAAAGGAGCTCATCCATGTTTCCTGGCATTGTTCTGTGGATCTGGGGCCTGAGGAATGTTGGATAAACTGACATTATTGGTTCAGGACCTGGTTCATTATTGTACATTCCAGAAGGTTTGTGAGTAATGAGAGGCTACACATTCCTTCATAAAGATTTGTGTTTTAATTTTAGTGTTTTTTTAAACGACACTTTTCGATTTGATTATGATGACATTTTGTGGCATGATTAATCAAATATATAAGTATCCACATACTCTGTTTAGCAGTATCTCATTCGTTGACCAGCCACAATATTATGACCCCTTGCACAATAAGAATAGTATTTAAAACAGGAACTGCATTAAATATTCTGCCTAGTATGCAATACAGTTCTATTCTACTGCAAACAACAATCATGAACACATTGTTAAATGGATAAATCTCTGAGAGTGTCAAACAAAACTTAACATTCTTTGCAATTCAGAATATTTATTACAGCTCTCGTGTTGATATCATTATATTGTACAAGTGGGATATACGATCTTTTGGCTGATAGGTTGGTAGATAGGTACTGCATAAATCCATTAACAAAAACCAGGTGTCAACTACATTATTATAATTATTATTGTTATTGTTATTGTTATTGTTATTATTAGTAGTAGCAGTAGTAGTAGTAGGAGGAGGAGGAGTAACAATACAGGTATACACATCACATGACTGTGTGTGTCATAGAGAGAAAGAGTACGAGAGAGATGGGGGATTGACGGATGGAGAATCTTTTAGAAAAACGTATTTTGATGGATACAAATTCATATGATAATTTCTTACTACTATAAGAAAGAACGACTCATGGAAAACAATGGAGATGGTGATGATGCTGATGTTTTCAAACAGCTAAATCCATGCCACATATTTTATACGATACAGTTGTTGAAGTTTGAACTTTGAGTAACTCTTTACTATATATTTATTTTCTATTCTCAAGCTTAAATAAAAGAAAATCCAGTACATGTGTTCTCCATCGTACATCCATCCAACAATTTTCTATACCGCTTGTTCTCATTAAGATTGCAGGTGAGCTGCTCACTCTGTGTGAGACTAGAGGCGGGATACACCCTGGACTGGTCTCCAGCCAATCGCAGGGCACATACAGACAAACAACCATTCACACCCAGACTTTCAAAGACTTTCAGTAGCCCAACATGCATGTTTTTGGAATGTGGGAGAAAGTCAGAGTGGCAGAGAGAAACCACACAAACACAGGGAGAAAATGCAAACTCCACAGAGGAGGGTAAGATTCAAACCCTGAACCTCTGCAGAACTGTGAGGCAGATGTTTTCACTACTCCGTCACTGTGCTGCCGCTACACGGATTATTTTAATCTAAAAGGTTTGAAGCAATTGAACAAATCCTAAATATGTTGCTTTTGCCCGACTATTGGATTGCTTTAATGCCAAACTCATGTCTTACAGATGCTGTAATTGACTTAACAATGATATCCACAGCAGAGGTCATCCAAGTGAATCACTTCTCCATCTCATGTATTAACGGAGAGCGCACCCCTGCCCATGTGGAACTGGACATTAAAAGAGACAACAAAATCCTCATATTCCCAAAGATGCCAAACTTCAAACTACATAAACCAAGGAACAAGAAAGTTGTGGCCAGAGAGTTCAGAGATTTGGATAACATTGGTATTTTTTACTGTGACTCAACCCAGGAAGTTCCTCCGCTTGAGACAGTCACAATGATAAACAACTTCGGCAGAGGTGCGTTCACCTTTTTTTCTGCTATTCCTACAAATGGGTTTGGATTTCAGATTCATTTGTGAGAAATAACTGCATGTGTGTGTTATTCACAGCAAATTTTATTCCAACTCACCTGACAATAACTGTTAATAAAGGGGAAACAGTTCACCTCAGCATGATGCTCCTGAGTTCCCAAAAGAGGGATGTGACCTGGAAGTACAACGGTAAGCCAGCTTTTTTTTACACGTTCACTAAAAAAAAAAAAAACATCCTGTTGCAGGATACATTGAAGTCTATGCCAACAACCATGTACTTTGTGTAGGAAATTACTATTACATGACTCACTGGAATGACATGGTCAACCGCACTGCTGTGCTGACAGTGGAGAACGCAGCTTTTGCTAATCAAGGCATCTATAGTGCCAGCTATGTGGGGGACAGTCCTCTTCAGGGGGCCTGGATGAGACTCATTGTCAGAGGTTTGTTAGCTCCTCTCATACATCCGCTGAAACTGAAACACATCCATCCTAATAGATTTGAACACCTCAAGCACCAGATGTAGCAATACGTTTAATGGCAGACAGATGCTCATGCAACATACACTTTGGTCATGCATGTAATAGGCAAGGCCACAAAATAGATTTCCATCAGCTTTTACAGCTGTAATGCTCAGTAAATCAGTCAACTGTAGTATCAGTATGAACTGGGCAACGGTAAATTGCCTCCATTTTTTTGTCCATTTGAGGACATGGGTAATGCGCACAAAGACACACATTGAGGTACAATTAATAATTATGTAATGTGTACTATACATCTGGGTCATAAACTAGAATGTGCACGAGGACACAATAACATTATTTGATCCGCCGCTACAGTAAATGAATGTAAAGGGACAATGTGGTGTTCTTTAGTGTTTTGAATCTACCTTCTCATACGCAATTCTGGGATTTATGTTGTCCCCTTGCTAGATGTATTCATCTTAATGATAAGCCTAACCTGTCCGAGATGCACACTGCCTCTGCTGTCTGTTGAGATTTAATTGAACTAATCATATGCTAATGTGACATGTGGTTAAAATTTCCATTGGTTTCACACTAAAATATGAGTGTATATTGAATTATTTGAGATGTAGTTTTATTTTTTCTAATATCATGCCTCTACCATGAGACTGAATGAAGCAAAACATTTACTGTAAACTGTTTTTGTCATGCAGTGCAGTTCTATACCATTGTAAACTACAAACACAACAATAAACACATTTTTAGCTGAATTAATGATTTCTTCCTCTTAATACTCAGCACTTCTGGAGCTTGCATCATATTTAATTGAATTGTGCAAATGTACCTAATGTGCGTGCCTGCACGTATGAACAGAATTGTGAAGAAGTTTCAAATCCGCAGTATATTGCCCAACTTTGTCTCCCTCGTTATTATTGCAACACTTGGAAAGTCATATTTAGGGAAAATATTGTGCACATTGAATGAGGTGTAAAATCACTGCAGGGATTGTCCACATGCTGTACTTTGTTATTCTTAAGAGACATTGGTAAGCCATCTCCACCCGCCATCTGTTCTGCTTTAGGATTTTGGTTTTCTTGTTATTTCTCAATTCCTGTGTGTGTTGTATGTCATAATCTGATTCCGTGAACATCTCATAAATATGTGTATTAAAAAAAAACAGTCAAAATACATTACACTAGTTTATAGCCAAAAGTAGATGCAGTTAGACAAAATAAATCCCAACATTATATTTGGAATTGAGTAGGATGAAGTCTTGAATGTTAAAATTGATTACAAGTAAACAACTTGAAAACCATTTTTGTAGATTGTCCAAATAAGAAATGGGGTCCTGACTGTGACAAAGACTGTCCAGAATGCCTCAATGGTGGCGTATGCCAAGATGTGGATGGAGACTGTATGTGCCCTCCCGGATTCATGGGAACACGCTGTGAGACAGGTTGGTACTCAACAAACATAACATTCAACATTGCATTGCTGAATTGATGACATATCGCTACTCTCACCCCCCCCTGCCATTCCAAACATGTTTGCATAAGCAAAAAAGATCGGTTCTGTTCTGAATGATCGGCGTTCATTTTGCCTGCAGCTCATTATAATGATTACGGATAGCGGTGCTGTTTGCACCTGCCTTTCAGGCGCAGTATTTCAGGATGCAAAAGAGCCCATCGCAATTTTTCTCAGGTTTGTTAAATCACATTGCTCGTGCTAAATGAATCTATTTGCACATAATCCTTCCAGAACACTCAAAATTAACTGCTCTGAAATTTCGGGTGTTTGGCAGACGAATCCTGGTTGCGCTCGGTTAATAGATTAGCTTCCACATCTGTTTATGTGAGAAATCAAGTTTGCACCCGTTTTTGAACACGCAAACATTTAGTAAATCAGGCCCTATGTGTTATCTGAGAACCTCAGATAAAGACTGCTGGGGTCAAAATATACATATCACATATACCGAAATTAACTGT
This sequence comes from Phycodurus eques, assembly GCF_024500275.1. Classification (NCBI taxonomy): domain Eukaryota; kingdom Metazoa; phylum Chordata; class Actinopteri; order Syngnathiformes; family Syngnathidae; genus Phycodurus; species Phycodurus eques. The sequence goes on along the minus strand of NC_084532.1, from coordinate 7,861,497 downwards.
ATCTCCTAATTTAAAAATAACACATTTTATTATTCTCTGATGGTTTGTAGCCTGCAGAGAAGGAATGTTTGGCCGAAACTGCCAAGAGTCGTGCAGCTCAGAGCTGAACTGCAAGGGGCTTCGATTCTGCCTACCAGACCCTTACGGCTGTTCTTGTGGTAGCGGCTGGTATGGGAACCGATGTGAGAAGGGTAATCCCGACCTAACTTTATCAGCCCTTGAATAATGTGATTATACTTCAATAATGTACTGCGTGTGTTTCAGCAATTTGTTACAGTTTATTTGTACACATTTGGTTCTTTTTTATTATCAGCCTGCCATAATGACATGTATGGACCAGACTGCAGGCTGAGCTGTAGATGTCAGAATGGAGGAGTATGCAATCGCTTTAGTGGATGTCAGTGTCCCACTGGATGGAGGGGACAAAACTGTGAAAAGTCTGGTAAGTTTTACGTCAGCATCAAAGAGGCTTTCTCAACTGATAGATTCTTCACAGTTAATATTACAAAATCACACATAAAATAAATAAATACTTTGGCATGAGCCTCATTAAAGGTCCAATATACTACCAAGCCAACTTTTTCTAGTATTAGAGATGTTACATTGGCTATGTGGTGCCTCAGTAAACATGTAAAATATGAATTAAAATAATCCACACATTCCTGAGTTGCAGACATTTTTCTGCCCAGAGACCTGAAATCAGGTCCATTTCTTGAGCTCATCAATGTCACTAGTGAAGATCTCCGCCAACATCTCCGCCCCCGAGCCAGCGCTGTCAGCATAACAAGCATGTGTGCTCTCACAAGTGGGTGTTCTACATGGAGGCAACCAATGAGAGGAAAGGGGATTTTCTTACCCAAATATGGACAAAGCAGATACAAAACTGAGTCAAACAGAAGTAGCTGTCAGAGGGACCTTTTCTGGACACTACTATAACAAAACTATTATGTTTTTTAAGTGAAATTTACAGTTTTATACTCAGTCCGTTTTAGAGAGTCACTCTATAGAGGTCTAAATAGCCAAAATATGGCACCTTTAACAATACTGCCACATTCCTCTTCCAGATAGGGCAAGCATTTAGCTAATGTAATGTTACCTAATGTTATCTGCTACTTGTTCTACAAGTCTTTAATAGTAGCAGAACTTTCCAAGCAAACACCCAAACCAAGAAACAGCGGATATGCCAGGTTTTATTTGTGTGTAAAAAAAGAATAATAACAATAATAAAAAAACAAGACCGAGATTAATCTTTTCATAACCCTTTTCCGCCTTTAATGTGAACTGTTACAACTTAATTTAAAAACAAACTGTTTTCAAGGGGATATTTTAAAATAAAAATATAAAATCATGTGTTTGTGTAAATGTGCACACTTTCTTATAAATGGGGATGTTGCTATGAACAGAGCTGACTGATTACATTCAGTCATAATAAATCTCAGAGACATAATGCTGTCATGGACATAATGCTTCTCATGATTTAAAACAGTTCCCAGGTGTGTTAATAACATGTCTGTGACATCATCAAGAATCAAAGATCAAGAATTACAGTGAACTGTTCACCCTCTTTTTAGACCCTTCTTGAAATGAACCTTCTTTAAAGGGGAAATCACAGTCTCAATACAAAGGATCCGCTGCTCACCCCAAGCCCCTCCATTGTGGGCTGTGCTACAGCGAGAATGGCTATCATTACCATATTGACTCGGGCAGCCTACTTGTTGAGGCCCGACTTTAAAAGTGTGAGTCCAAAGAGGCAAGTGCATGCAAGCCCCCATAAGGACATGTGAACTAGTGTACGGAGCCATGCATGTGACGCATGCAACAAGCACATCACTGATCCCAAATAAAGTTGTTCTAGTATGATTGATAAAGAGTATCGTTAGTGCAAAACTAGTCACTGAGGCTGTGAATAGGTAAGCAGCAACATGTGACAACAAAGTGATGATGATGTACTGAAGAGTCACACTCGGGAAAAGTAATTTTGGATTGATTTCCGAGTCGCACAAATCAATAAAATGAAATATCAAAATCACAGATATCCGCCCATTTTTGAATCTGTCATTATTATATTGTTATGATTTCAAGTTTTTGCCATCAGAGGTCACCACAGTGAGTCACACTTTGTTTGGCCCAATTTGTACTCAGTATGCACTTCCTGACACAACCCACTGAATGTTTTTATCCAGACTGGCTCGGTTTTGGGGCACTGGCCAGGATTCAAATCTGTGCGAAAGGCAGCAGCATGTACCGCAATACTACGACAGCAAGATATCATTATTATAACTGAGCATGAAATCAAGTATGAAAAATATTGAAAAATATCTTTGGTTCATAAATTCATAACCCAATAATAAAAAGGCAAGGCACTTTTTTCATTTTAGATTCTCAAGTGAAATTCAAATGAAATGTTTGATAACATTCATTAACCCAGCTGTCCAAAAAGTATTATAATGGTTCTGTTAAAATCTGTATTTTGTCAGCTTATTTGTCATCATTCTTTCTTCTATTTTGATGAAACACCTAACGCGTCTCTTACCAGACCGGGCCCCAGAGATTCTGGACTTGGATAGTAATTTGGAGTGGAATCTCAATTCCAGCCCAAAGATCTATTGCTCTGCCACAGGCAATCCTCTGCCCAGTCATAACAGCATTGAGCTCCGAAAGTTGGACAGCACTGTGCTGAAGGTGAGTAGACCAACAATTATCCCCCCCCCATATTCACTATGAAACTTGAACTTCCCACACTGAATACCCTAAAATCTATCAAACGTCTTTGTAACCATTGCCACCACACAGCAAAGTGCAAAAGGGAAATATGTTTCCATTGTTTTCTCGAGACAATTAAGTAATCTTTCAAAAATTTAAAAATACAGCTTCCAACACCAGAAGTGATGCGCATTTCGCCCTAAATTTTGTGGGAGAATATGGCTCAAAAGTCACACTAATAATTAGAGGTGGGGCCGTCGTCATGAGTTACATCCCAAGGTGTCATCGTATCACTTGAGACCTCAGTATACAGAACTTAACAAAATCCCATTTCAGCCAGTATGAAAGCATTAACTGGCACACTTTGCTTATTATTTACATTTTTGGCTCTTTCATCCCCACATTTATTTTATAAAACAAAAAATACTACATTAAAAAAAGGTAGTAGTAGAGAGAGAAGAAAATGTGAAAAACAAGAAGAACATACTGCATACTGAAAATTAGAGCACCATCCAGGAACAGATTGTGTTCCACCTTTCAGGTTCCACTGTCAAATTAGGCTGTTTTACAGCAGCATGTGTTTCACTGTATTTTCGGATTCATATGTTTTATCTGTCTACTTTTCACCATTCATGTATTGCACTCTCAGGCATCACACACTGTCATGGATTCTAATAAAAGTATAGCCATGTTTGAAATTCCACGTCTGAGTGCTGAACAAGGAGGATTGTGGGAGTGCAGGGTGTCGACCAACGGAGGCCAGGATTCCCGTAAATTCAATCTTACCATTAAAGGTCTGTCCGAAGGAATTTCAATACATACATAAGAAGAGAAGAACGTGACAGCACAGGCTTTATCTCATTCTTGTTCAGAGCCACCAGTTCCCACCACTGCTCCCATACTGTTGGAAAAGAGGAGTAAGCAGCTACTTGTGATGCCTATGGACTGCCACAGAGGAGATGGGCCCATTGTCTCCACCACGCTCCTCTACAAGCCTGTCGACAATGAAGATTCTTGGTCCTCCATAATTGGTAAAGATATCATTCATGATGAGACTTACTACTACTGCTACGAACTATAAATCAAAGTTGGAGTACAAATCCTTCACTGAGGCAGTCGTGCAAGGCGGAGTCATCGTTCCTTTGTGTTTTCTTCCAGTGTACAGTGACAAGGAGCCCATAACACTGATGAACCTGGAGCCTTCAACACGCTACCGTGTGCGGGTCCAGCTGACTCGCCCTGGCGCAGGAGGTGAAGGAGCCCCGGGGCCAGAGGCCATCATGGAGACTGATTGTCCTGGTAAGACCTACAGACAAACAGACTTTGACAGACAATTGTTCAATTTGACTTGAAAATTAAATACAGTTATATTGTGTGTGGCTAAAAATATAAAATAGGTGTAAAAGTTGGACACCCTATCAGATATGTTGCCGTCTGCCATGCAAAACATGCTCTGGGGATCCTGAGCAAAAGGTCCAGGAGAGCAATGAATCCCAAAGTGTTTAAAGGGTTTTTCTGCTCCGATGAAACTTAAAAATCTTTGGCCAATTATCAGCGGTATGTGTGGAGGAAACTAGTGTCTGCTGAGTAACAACTTGCCCGAGCCATTATTGTGCACTTTAAGTGCAGAGGATAATTGCAGGAGTCATGTATTGTATCATGTATCTCTGGCATAGAATCTATGCATTTTCATCAAATTGTCTGTGAGCTCTTCAGGAAGTTCTTTGGACCTCATGATTTCATTTTGACTCTGTTGTGCTGTGGGGTCTTAAGTTTGAGATAATGGTGTGCCTCCTCTGAGAATAAGGCTGCAAATGCAGAAATAAAAGTGATGCGGGTCAGAAAACTTTGGAATGTATCTTAGTGGACACTTTAGGAAAGAAGTTCACTTTATTACAAGGCTGTTAGCACCTCTCAGTTCATCCTGTGTTCTCTGTCACTGCAGAGCCCACAGTCCAACCTGAGATTGACATCAGCTCGGTGGAAGGTCGCAATGTCACTGTGCGATGGCGACTGCCCAGCAACAGTGGTATTAATGTCGAGACAGCCAGTGGCTTTTTAGTGCAGCTCTTCGGGCCACCGCCCCACAGTGAAAAACTCCTGGAGGGCACCACCTTGTTAAATGTTCTGTCCAAAAAGTTCTACAACATGGAGTATCAACAAGACTACAGGGTGGTGGTGCGCCTCATCAACTGTGGCAGCCAGGGGCCTCCTTCCAAGCCCTACCACATCCGCATCAACAGCCAGGGTAAATAGTAATTCAAATGAGTTTGGACAGAAGAAAAACTGTACTAAAACGACATCTTAATGATGCACATGCGGTATTTATAAAAATAATGTAGGCTTCTACCAAATAAAGGGTGGGATCCTTAGATTTATGGTGTATGGTTAGTGCTTGCTGGTTGCTTGTGGAGTTTCTCTGTCCACAAACCTTGTGTGAGTTGAGCACAAGTTGAGCAGCTGGATGCCCAATGTGTTTTCAGAACACCTGAGCCCTGAGAGATGTGTATTGAAGTTTTGAAGTAACAAATTTGTTTCATGTTCAATATAGAATCACTCTTAAAGGTCCTAACAACTCTCATGCTTTCGTGTCTCAGGCCCATCACCTCCTCGTAATGTCCAGACTGTGTCCGTGTCCCTGTCAGCCATCCAGCTGAAGTGGCAGCCCCCCGAGGATGTTAATGGAGGCGTCATGAAATATGTCATTGAGTACCAGCCAGTCGGCCAAGGGAGCCCACACTTTTGGGTGGACACAGATGACGGGAACAAGACCACGAAAGATGTTACGGCACTCAACGGCAGCACCCTCTACCAGTTCAGAGTGAGGGCTTTTTCCAAGGTGCCAGGGGAGTGGAGCAAGTTTGTTCAAGCCATTACACAAGGGGATGGTAAGTGGATAAGATTCAATCCAAGAATAACTTCTGTCAATCGGTTTTGGTATAATGTAAGTAAAACAAAAACTATTTGAAACCCCTGACACTTCAGTTCTGCAGGACTGTAAACTATTACCAAAATAATACATGGCCTTTTTAATACCTTTCTGGATTCTGTATTGAATCCCAATATATACGAGTGTCTATCCACATGTATTATTGTAGCGGAATTATTTGCCGTACATCAAATTAAAACTTGGACAAGACTGTCTTACTGCCAAATGTTGTTAGATGCAATTTCACTGATAACTGTCCCAAAGGTTTTTTGCTTAACTAAAAAAAAAAAAAAAAAAAAAAAAGTGATTTATAGCATTATGAGACTAACGTGGTTGAGAACAGGTATTGTAGCAAAGGGCCAGATACTTAAAAATATAAATATATATAAAAAAATCAACAAATCTAGTCCAAGGTACAGAACATGATGCAGTTGTGTATTTTGTTTTTCGGAAAATGTGCTTAGTCCTATCAATCTAAAACCTCCAATGAATTGCTTTCTACACGTTTGTGTGCCAGTTTTGTGTTTTAGACTGGACCACCCACACAGGTTCCAGAGACACTTAGGATAATACCACAAGGTCCATTTATCTCTTCTGCCTAAAAATCATCTGCTCCTTATTTTTTCTCTCCATCTCTTTTCTCTTCTGCCAAAAAAAAAAAAAGGCCTGGAAAGTTTAACTCCGACCACCCAAGGTGTGGCTCGAAAACCAGCAGGGGACAACTACCAGCTGTTGGTGGCAGTAGTGGGCTCAGTGACGGTCACGTGTGTGACCATCCTGCTGGCACTGCTTGCACTTTTCTTCATCCGCAAAACTCTACTTAACCGCCGTCGCACATTCACCTACCAATCTGGATCGGTAAGGAACTGATCATTTTGCAATGTTTATTTTGTTTTGAATTTATGAAAGCTAAGGCGTTCCTAAATGCTGTTCTATTAGTCCAATTAAATTCATACCACTTTAATATGTTTGTGTTATTGCTGAGATGAGCCCTGTTGACATCAACAGGGTGAGGAGACAATTCTGCAGTTTAACTCTGGAACTCTGACCCTGACCCGAAGACCTAAGCCCACCCCAGAACCTCTTACTTATCCAATCCTAGAATGGGACGACATTAAGTTTGAAGATGTCATCGGTGAGGGCAACTTTGGACAGGTGTGTCAAATTGGTATTGTCTTCATATGTCACCATCATTTACTTATGTGGTTACATATTTAAGCTATCAATAATGTCATAACCAGGTGATCAAAGCCATGATCAAGAAGGACGGCAACAAGATGAGTGCAGCCATAAAAATGCTGAAAGGTGACCTTCAGTTAAACATAAACAAAACTGTATTTCACATGCAGATGATGTGTTTGTGTGTTGTTGTTTTTTTTGCTTTTTTTTTTTGTCATTTATTTCACAACACTGTGTCTGTTTCTCATCTCCCTGCAGAGTTTGCCTCAGAAAATGACCACCGGGACTTTGCAGGGGAACTGGAAGTGCTGTGTAAACTAGGCCAGCATCCCAACATCATCAACTTGATTGGAGCTTGTGAGAACAGAGGTGAGGGACTGACATCTAGTGGGCTTTTTTAATGGCCCCCCCAAAAAAATACGAAGCAATGTTTACTGCAAAGTGTGACATAAACATAGCTGTGTTGATGTTTAATCACAATCAATTTCAACATGTTCTAATGTGATTAACTGTTTATTCCTTTTGTTGTTTGCCTCACCATGTACATTCATCACAGAAAAATGCCATGACACATGATGAAATTAGTATATCCAATAAAAATAGTGTGGGTTATGAAGACTTTTATATTGGGGTTTTCAGCAGTAACTTCATCTGCACATGGAATCCACCACAATGGAGCCATTCAAAATAACCATTGGGTTCTTGGATCATTACATCATCCGTCTATTTATCTTATTGTATAACATTTCTTGACCCCGTTCTGACTGAGCTGTGCATGCGGTATCTGTTTCCCTGCTACATTTTACATCATACAATGCTCTGATTCAGACAGTGTTTGAACAAATAAGTTTCAGATGTTTACAGTAAAGAGTAGCCTCCATTTTTAGGTCATTGTAGAACCAAATCAGTCCTCAAATATCAACATTTAATATTTTCTAACTTGTCATTTGGCCCTTCAAACATCAACAAAATGACAGCTTTGTTGTACTACCAGTTAAAGCTAGCTTTCACAGATTTGAGCAATAGTCAAGTTGAGATTGTCTGTGGTTTGATTTGCTTTTTCAAGCTGTGTCTCTGCCCTTTTACTAAAAGGAATGTCTTCACCTGTCCCAGGTTACCTGTATATCGCCATAGAATATGCTCCCTATGGGAACCTTCTGGACTTCTTGCGAAAGAGTCGTGTCTTGGAGACTGACCCTGCCTTTGCCAAGGAGCATGGCACAGCCTCTACGCTCACCTCCCAACAATTACTGCAGTTTGCTGTTGATGTAGCAACTGGGATGCACTATCTCAGTGACAAACAGGTAAGACAGTGTGTGGAAGTTAATCTAAACCCATCTAGGAACTTTTATTAGGGTCGTTCCAGAACCGGAGGACAATTTAGTAGGTACCAACATTATTGAAAAAAAATCGACCATTTATTTTTAGATTTTCCGTTTGTTTGTTTTGTTTTTGTTGAAAAACAGGTCATGAATCGTCATATAATTTGATTCGTCCAGCTCAGCCATCAACAGTACCCCTTTAATGAGATATTTTATTTGTTATATCATATATTTTCATGTGTTTGGCGCAATTCTGTTACAGATACTCAGGCACCTGAAAAACATAATTCAAAAATATTGCTGAATAAATCCCTTAAAATTAAATAAAGAAAGTTACATTTTATTCAAATACTTTTAGTATTACTAGTATTATTTATTCAAATACTTTTAGTATTACTGCAATCATAGTAACAGGGTTTCCAAGTGATATTGTTGCAAATTAATATAATAATATGTTCTAGAGTTTTTGCACAAGAGTAGGCTCCATGCTAGTTATGTTAGCTGCTATACCAACTGGTAAAAAGGTAATGTAGTATATATAATGAAAAAAAGAAAACTTTGATATTAATATGTCTTTTTCTGCTACAATAAGTAAGAGGGCTGTGTTGGTTTGAGGGACAACCTCAATTTTGGTTGAAATCATGGAAAAATAAAAATATGAAAACAGGGGACTTACCTTTGGTCGACCGTGGTCCGAGCAATTAGCTTAATAATGTATTTTCTGCTAAGTTGTGTAGTTCGTTTTTTTTTTTCTTCCTAAAAATATTTGTGTCTATGTCGAGAGAAAACGTCAGAGTATAAGGCATCTTTATAAAAACAGCAAAAATGTAAATTAATTGTGTGCTCAAAATCAATAGATTCTTCTGGCATTGTTCCCTGCAATAATTTCCCTCTTCTCCTTCTCCACTCATTTCAAATCAGTTCATTCACAGAGATTTGGCCGCCAGAAATGTCCTTGTTGGCGACAACCTCATGGCAAAGATAGCCGACTTTGGTCTGTCCCGTGGTGAGGAGGTTTATGTTAAGAAGACAATGGTAAGTATTGCGTGAAGATTTGATCAAATTTTCTTATTGGTGAGCCAGTTGGAGACGATGATTGGTTAGTCGTGTCTGTAACAAGTGTGGAGATACATAGATATCAATGTTAAAGTTACAACGAGGACAACATTGTCAAAACCCATTTAGGACGATCATGATATTGTGTTGCTTCCAGGGTAGGTTGCCCGTTCGTTGGATGGCCATTGAGTCTCTGAACTACAGTGTGTATACAACCAAAAGTGATGTGTGAGTAACCATTACATCTTCCGTCAATTGAAAAAGAAAAGAAAAAGAGAATTTTTCACAAAAGGCCAAGCTCAACAGTGTTAATTTGTGTAACCATTATATTTCTTCACTATATATGGTAACAATATTTCAGAGACACTATTAGTGCAGGTGGAACAATGGGCAACTAGTTAGCACATCTGCCTCATAGTTCTGAGGACACGGGTTCAAATCCCGCCTCACCTGTGTGGTGTTTGCACGTTCTCCCCGTGCTTGCGTAGGTTTCCTCCCTGTGAATGTGAGTGCAAATCGTTGTTTGTTTATATGTGCCCTGCGATTGGCTGGCAACCAGTTCAGGGTGTACCCTGCCTCTTGCCCAGTCAGCTCGGCTAGGCGCCAGCACACCCGCGGCCCTAGTGAGGATTAGCGGCACGGAATACGGATGGATGGGCTATTGGTGCACTCAGTGGTATGAAAATCCTTGGCTGAGACATCAAAGTAAAAACAATTTCTAAAGTAGCTCGTATGATGACACCAAAAACTACTTATTTCACCCTCTCGTGAGTTTTAAACTCTGCCGACCACAGAAAACGGCTACCAAGGCAGAACAACAAATCATCCCCCTGTCACTGGAGAGATGATAGTAGTGTGTTAAGTGTGATAAGCACAACCAGGAAGTCTGGGTGAAACTTTGCAGACGTTGATACGTCAACTGGAACCTATTTATATGCACTGAAAAACAAAGTTGGAAGAGGAGGCAGAGCTGGTTATAGAGTCACAGTGACATGTAAACATCAGCAGTATTTGAATAAATGAAAACAGAGAAACAACTAACAAAATTATGGATTTGAAGACATCCAGTAGACATAATGGCACATATGACAACAATTTGAATCCAATCAAATGATACACTTTATAAGGCAAGAATTTTACACTTGGATTGGAATGAGTTACAGTCCTGAAATCCATTTTGCATGCCACATAACCTTTAAGTCATAACAGCTGCACTGTTTAAGATTTCCATGATCTTTGTTCTCAGGTGGTCTTTTGGAATTCTCCTTTGGGAGATTGTAAGCCTAGGCAAGTGAACCCACTATTTTACTTGAACCCTAATAATCAAATCAAAATGATAGTTCATTTAAATGACAGCCTTTCATAATTCTCTATGATACAATGGATTCTAAACACTTTCATGATACCATTTGTGCATGTGTGTCAGGTGGCACGCCATACTGTGGAATGACGTGTGCTGAGCTTTATGAAAAACTGCCACAAGGCTACAGGATGGAGAAGCCCAAGAACTGTGATGATGAAGTGTAAGTCATATTTTCACTCCTTTATTCAGTCTGTTATCCTGACCATATGAGTCAACTTGATTGGTCCCAGGTATGAGCTGATGAAACAGTGCTGGAGGGATCGGCCGTATGAAAGACCCCCTTTTTCCCAAGTCTCGGTGCAGCTCAACAGGATGCAAGAGGCCAGGAAGGTAAAAAAAATAAAAAGAAATAAAAAGAAGAAGCCCAGGCTTCTTTCTAGTAATTTTACATGTAACACATTATTTTAAAAATATATATAGGCCGTGCATGTTTGGTAGAAATATAAACCATTTCAAGAAGAAGAAGAATGCCTAAAATGTGCCACTTTTGATAAATACTTCCTTTTCCTAGGCCTATGTGAACATGGCGCTTTTCGAGAACTTTACTTACGCTGGAATAGACGCTACTGCGGAGGAGGCCTGACTACCAGCCCCCCCAGGCCCTGGCATGCCACGTAACCTCAAGAGGAAGCCCAAACGATTGTCACCACGTTACTGCCACCTCCTCGCTGCTAACCACAGAGAAAGGAGGACCAGACGTGCTTTCAAAACCACCCAGCTATAGATGGAGGACTGTGAAAGGACACTGAGTGAACGTATCCGAGGCATTGGCAGATGTGGAGCGTGGCCTCGGATGGAGGCAATCACTACCAACCCGTCATATTGAGGAGAGTCAAATCATCGGGCTTCTTGTTGTTGAAGATGTTACACTTATGACTGAGTGTCAAAGGTCATGGAGTTGTGTGGCTTACTAAAACACTGCAGGGTCTGTGGGGTGCTTATGCTGGACCTTATTTGCTCTCTGTTCTCCCAGAGGAACGGACATGGAGTGAATCACAATCATTTCACTTCTCGGACTGTTAGAAACATACAATGTAGCACTTAACACCAGCCTTTTTTAAATACACTCTGTGTATTATCACTGCCATGTGAACTACTGTACAGTATACTGTACTGTGTGTGTGTGTGTGTATATATATATATATATATATATATATATATATATATATATATATATATATATATATATATATAATTGTGTTTTGTTATCAAAACCTCCTATAGCCTGAATGTATTAGTCAGCACAAATGCACTAATGGTTATATGAATGTTTAAGGACACAAAACCATGGGTATTTTTTTACACATTTGTTTTTGTGTGTGGTTTTGGTCTTTTGTTCACCTGCAAATTATTTTATGTCACTGTTTGGAACACTAAACTCACTTTTTAGTGTTTTCGTTAAACGGAAAAACCTGCGTTTCATGTTTTATTTTTCTAATTTCTATTTTTTTCTCCCTTGTCTAATACAACCAGAAGCAGTGGAAGTGGGGTGGGTGGTGGGGTAACTTCCAAATTCCAACAAAGAAGGCAACCATGCTGAAAATTTAAAAACACATCATTGTTTTCAAAGATAGCAATGCTTTAATCAATTTACAAAATGTAGCAGATACAACTAAATATAGCACCAACAAAATTATATATGAGTTTGATTATATTGTATAAAACTATTTAAAGAACAATTCCATATCATTAAGTAACTAGGTATACAAACATTGACATGAAAACCTCATGAGCGCACAAATAATTTCTCGTGGTTAAAGTTCCACAATCCAAAAAATTACTTACATTTCCTGAAATAATGCATAATTATGCTAGTGATAAGCAACATAATCCCACCCAGTGCAATAAATTAGGGGTGTGAAAACATAGAAGATAAAAGTAGCAAAGGGGCACAGTTCAAAAAGTGTGGGGCTGCATGCCCCCAATGCCCCCCTGGTTCTGCTGCCTTTGAATACAACGTAGCTTTTTACCTCTTTATCTTTTTTTTTTTTTTTTTTTTTTTTACTTTTTAATCTTTAATGTTATGTTAATTCCATATTCAAATTGAATTCACTCGTGAGTCCAATTTTCCTATATTTGTCATTGTTTTTTTTAAATAGTTTACTGACAGGTTTTACTTATTGTCAGTCTTTTGATGACTAAAATGGCCTCACAGTTAGGGAGAATAACAAATCTTTTGATTTGTCAATGAGAGAGTCTGTTAAAACTATTTGTGTACGCGTGGCTGTGACCTTGTGTGAAATATTCATGTAATCATATACAGTATATATAAATCATATTTTTTTTCACTGTATAAATGACTTAAGCAGTTTTGACATTTCCGCCTACAGTGGCAAATTTTTCCTAGGATTCAAATCATGATCTAAAATGTTTAATTACCTATATGTGTGCGATTAAAACATTTGTGCTAGAATGTCTCACAGTGGGAATATACAGTACGGTATGTTTTTACATTCACTGAATAAAACCTTTGATACAGTATGTAAACTACGACTATTCACTGTTGTTGTTGTTTTGTTGTTTTTTATCCTTTCTGTCTACACTCACTATACTGTACCTGTCTTTGTCTTCTGCTGTTTTGTGTGTCTATGTTTGCATCTGTGAATACCCATAGAAAAGTGCTTTGCAATCCCAATGTATTATTATCAAACACAAGTAGTTTTAGTACGATATGAACTTAGATGGCTGTTTCTCAGTCACTATTAGTGAGCATTACAGCAACTTGTGCCGAAGTTCTTAACTCATACTGTATCTCCTTTGCTGCCCTAAGATGATGTGTCATCAGTTTCCTTTCTCAATAAACAATCTACGATGTCAGAAGAGTCTGTCAAACATGGCCTTCCTGATGGCTTCCGCAAAGATCACTGCTCAACTATAAGAAGAGAACAACGTTGTGTCTTGTCTGAGACCTTGCCTTAATGTACGAAACAAGCCCTCAGTATTTATGGATCATGTTCACAAAGCTCCCTGTCCAAACATTTTATTCATTTATTTTAGTAAAAGAAGTGCATTTCTAGTTAGCAAACTAGCAATTTGCAGAAAACAGCCTCATGTTGACTTGACCAGTTGATGCCCCATAAATGGTAGACCACCAGGGTTTAGTCAGATGAAATGCAATAAATTTACAGTAGATTTACAGTCTGCAGTAAAAGTCCCTGTGGTAAAATGATCACCACAAAATGTGATATAGAGAAAAATCTGCGATACAAAATTACATAGAGTATGTCACAGTAAACCTGTTTCAGCATAAAAGGGATACAGATTCTCCTTCCTCCTTGACCTAGCAGCCGAACAGAAAAAAAAATAAAAGTATCCATAAAAAAAGTAATCCATATGTATTCACAAAATGTAACCTCTCTGTTTAACACATAGCAAGCACACAAAATGTACAGCGGGCAACTTTCCAAGGTCTGTGAAGCAGCTGCAGGTTCAAGGGCACATCACAAAGGAGCTGAGTCGTAAACTTGTAGTCCTGTAAAGGGAATTCAACCTGGGGCCTTTTGGTCATTGTGTAACTGCATTTTTTTGTTTTTTTAACCACTAAACCACAAATCCCCACATGCGCATGAAGACTTGACAACTGTTGTGAGGAAAAACATTCCAACAATAGACTAACAAGAGGAAGAAAAGATCAACCATCAGTAGTTGCAGTTCCAGAGGCATAGTCCCCCACTACAGGGACGATTCATTAGGTACAGGTGCGCAATCAAATTGGGCCAAATACAAGACCAGTAACGGAAAAAGGTGTTTTCAGTATTTTGACTTTCATGTTGACGGAAATGATTGGCTGCACGCTTGCGCAACACTGCATCCACTTTTGTTTGATACATTCAAATGCAGATGCACACCCAGATCTCCTTATCACCATACAGTTGCATTACACTTAGTCGCACCGGTACAAGAAACGCACAAAATATCGACGCAGGGTGCGCTGGGAAATTCACTCCGGGCGTGCTCTCTACACTCCGGACCCTTCGCTAACATGACGGATGTACTGATGTATCCCTGCCAATAGCCAACACGCTCATTATTGAAGTTATAGAAAATGTAGTACCGCAAACTTGAAACGCGGTGAGAGCGTCGGACTGAGTTTCCGAACGCACCGAGACACCTTTTCATATAACCATTGACCTATCTATGTTTCAGGACTCAAACTCAATTGTGGATACAGTGTCTCTATTGTGTGGAGCCACGTGCCGCCACACGTAGCGATCAATGACAAATTAGATGGCCCAACCACAGGTACGTGAGCGACAAGCTAACAAACTCGCAAGACCAGCGAGGTATGTCTAATATGTCACCTCCTGGCTTGGTTTTGTATTGGTATTGTATTTTCACTTTACAACTTTTAAAATTGGCGGCACGCGATTGGCTGGCAACCAGTTCGGGTGTACCCCGCCTCCTGCCCGATGATAGCTGGGATAGGCTCCAGCAAGCCCCCGACCCTGGTGAGGAGAAGCGGCTCAGAAAATGGATGGATGGATGGATGGATGGATGGATGGATGGAATTTTTAAAATCAAAACCACATCATTGCTCCGTTGGAGTGCAGTAAAGTAATAGACGCTTCATACGGGAGATATAAATGGTATTTTATTGAAACAGTATATTTAAAGAGCTGAAGTTGGGAAATACAAAATCCGACAAACCAGACAACAAGGACAGTCCAGTTGCCATGATTCAACCTTTGCGGATTACAAAAACCTGGATGACGGAGAATCTACAGAAACGAAATCCGACAAAAATCCCCACCCTTGGGAAGTCGCATTTCATTTACATTAACAGAGCTAAGTTGGTTTATAAAAAGGAGGCGCGGTGGACACGAATGTCCAGCAGCAGAGAGCTGAGACCCAAAGGGTTAATATCACTTTGACAGTGTCAGTGTCACTTACAATGTAAAAAAACATATATTGTTGTTTATATATGGGCTAATAATGAATGATAAAAAAACATTAACAGTTATAAATTACTTAGGACCATCTCCTTTTTTAATATTCAGAACCCTTCATTAGGGTACCCTTAAAATTTACAATAGATTATCTTGTGCTTGTTTACCCGAATGTGACTGCAACAGCTTTTATTCTGTTGAAGTATGAACTGCTGTAAACTTTCACAAGGCTTTACCACACACGCGCACATGCACGCACACACACACATACACACACACACACACACACACACACACACACACACACACCCATTTCCTTCTTGTCACATTAAACCAGTCCCTTGGCCAACCCCCCTTCAACTACTCCCCAGTGAGTCGAAACACCCTTGACATGACAACAAACACAATGCACATACAAGCATGTGCTGGTTTTACTATATGGTGGCTAATTCTTCAAATTACCTAATTTTATCATGGTATTGAACAACACGAGGAAGATACTCTTTAGAATGTGGTTACAAGCACTTTGCCTGCTCTGGATATGTTGCAAGGATGTGACTGACACTCATCTTTTACAAGATGGTAGGACAGATCTTATATGCTTTTATTTCAACAAAATATAAATATTATTATTATTATTATTATTTTTATATTGTGTAATTATCACCTCCTGGATGACAGTTATAATTTTGGGGGCAGATATGGCCCTCCTAAAGGAAGAAGAGGACCCAAAATGTTTCACAAGGACAGAAGAGGAATTCACCTGCTTCTTTGAGACCACAGACAATGAGACTTATGAGTTGTTATACAACATTGGCGAGTATGTTGCATAAAAAGATCAATTTGTAGTCTATTACCTGCTGTCGAAGATCTGACTGTTAGGTATTGTGTGCACATGTATAAACTGATGTCTCGTAGAAATGGGCTTTTCCTTAAAACCAGTAATAATAACCAAACAATGTACGTTGTTAATTACGATCACATTTTAATCTTGAGGCTTGTTTTTTTTTTTGTGCTATCACACTTATAAAATGCAGCAATTGTGTATGTCATTACGTTCAAAGGCAATCCAGGGAGAAAAGATGTGAATTGTTGACCCAGAGAACGAAAAAAGGAACGCTACTCCACATCTGCGCATTTCCTTATTTGGATGTTGTCACATATGTGGATATACACCTTCAAGTGGTGGAGCGCAACAGGAAGACCAGAATTTACAGTCGCATCATCAGTGTGGAAGACCACAGTAAGACATTTTCCTCAACCATTTCATACTTAATCAGTCCATTGAATGTTGTTCATTCTATCTAGGATTGTCCATATGTCGGTATCGCACAGGTTCCAGCAGGTTGCAGGGTTGGACAGGTTTGGTCAGAAATGTAAAAAAAAAAAAAAAGCATACTGTAATTGCTTTGTCTAGTAGTGTACAGTGACATGACTCCAACACTCGTGGATTCAGAAATGTTCTGTTTTCCCTGACACGACTTTGTCTTTAGTTCTCCTGGATGCCCCGTTCAATGTGTCATTACACCATAATGGCAAAGCTGGACAGCTGCGGGTTTCATGCCTCACAAATGTGCCAAAATACTGGGAGGATAAGGTACGATATAGGATCCGATACACCTCCAAGGGGCTAGGAGAGAGGACAAAAGAGGTACTGACAAATATTTAGAAAATGAGTCTTTAATTATACAAGTAGTTGGGTCTCTGAAGCAAGTGTGAAATTTTACACAACCAAGTAAATCTGTTCTTATAGTAACTGCTTATTTCCAAAAATGCACACACTTAAGGTAATTTACACAATAAAGCTGCCACAAAAAATTATCCGTCCATGACTTGGTGGCAGTTTATGCAGAAACATTACCATGTCAAAGCCAAAAGGTAATTAGAGCAGTAGTGTTAGCATATATTAGCATTTGCTAACAGTGTTATCAGCATTAGGTTTGACAACCAGCATATACTCAAATATACAGCGAGGTTGTCAACGTGGGAGCGGGGATATTTGTGTTTGACAATGTGTCTGCTGCAGGCGCCAAATGTACAAATCTGCAAACAAGTCTAATTCGCTTGGTGATGAAGTGCTGCCATCATTAAGGAAAATACAGTAGATCTTTTGGATCGCGTCCCCACACTCTGGGCTTGTCCTTACTGCTCGCCTTGTTCCACACTCTTGCAGTGGCTCTTTTGCATGAGACAGAAATTCCCCTCCAAAACTTAACATTGTAATTTCAACCAAAGTGTTCCAAGAGTATGTGAAGTGTACTATAATCATTTGAGTTTGGTGACCAAATAATGTCATAAATCCTTTATTCAAACATCTTAGAACTGGTTTAAATTGCAAAAACAAAAGCACAATACAGTATTTCTCTTAAGATAAATGTTCTGTAATTAGTAGGCCAAACTAAAAAATTAAAAAGAAATGTATGAAACATGTACAAAAAGCCATGTACACAAAGCATAACTGGCTTTTGTGTGTCCATATTCACTGCTCTAAATTGTTTGTTTATGTTTGCTTGCTTACAGTGGATTGATAAGTGGGATGGCGCAGTGGTGTCTCTAGTGCCAGGGGAAGAGGTCCAAGTTCAGGTTGCAGTCAAGTGCGCTAATACTGTGAGTGCAGGGCACTGGAGCCACTGGTCGGACCCTGTGAGGGATGTGGCGCCACAAAGTGCAGGTGTGTAGATCGAGGAGGAACACAAGCATGTGTGTGTGTGTGTGTGTGTGTGTGTGTGTAGTCTGTATGAGTCCTACCAACACAATTACTGTATTGACTGAAGACACCTGACGGAAAAATAGAAACACAAAATTACCTTTTCATATAACCATTGACCTTAGTTACTGTACATTTGTCTTTTGGGGAGATCACATCTTATTTGAAATTCATAGGACTGAAGATAATTTGTATAAAATCACTGAATGAAGGAGAGGTTAGACAAAAAAAAAACATGTACAAGTAGCACATAATCAGAGCTTGACAGGCACGTGCACAGATAGAACCCGAATGCCCTTTTTGCTGGAGCCCATAAATGTTCTTCATTCGGCAAAATTGAAAAAAATAAATATCACCTCTCTTTCGTCTAATCCCCCGAAAAGTGTTTTGTTATCTGACATGCATTTATTTGTGTTTTTGTGAGAATTGTGTCACTCAGCTCTCATATAGTGCTGAGCTCTCATCAGACAGGCAGGTAATGACAGCGTTTCTGCAATCCCTGATATTATTTGATGCAGAATTCATCACAGTATTAACCATTACATTACGTGGCTACTCGTCCGGCAATTTCCTAAATCAGAATCAGAATCATCTTTATTTGCCAAGTATGTCCAAAACACAAGGAACACACACAAGGAATTTGTCTCCGGTAGTTGGAGCCGCTCTAGTACAACAGACAGTCAATTTACAGAACACTTTGGAGACAGAAAGACATTGACAAAAAACAATTGTGCAAAAAGATGCAGAGTCCTCTAGCACTTAGAGCAGTTCGAATGACTAATATTGCAATAGTCCGGTGCAATGACCATTGTGCAAAGGGCGCTGAGACTTCAAGGAGTGCATGCGGTTTAAAGTGACGAGTAGTGCGATCATCTGGGACAATGTTGGTTGTGCAAATGTTACAGATACTCCTCAATCAGTGTGCAAATGGAGCAGATGCTACTCTGGCATGAGTGGCCAGTATATGCGAGGTGGGATTTAAAATGCTTGCCTTTTTCATTCAAAGGAAGAAAGTGCATCCATGTAAAACACATACCCTACACATTTTGTACTAATGAAATTTGTGATTTGTAAAGCATCCAATTGTTTAACTAATGCTTCTTATGTTTAATGAACAGCCACACACTCACACACACGCACACACACACACAAAGACATATTGAGTCAGACAGAGCATTTAAACATTTTCCAGATTCACAAAATCGACAAGTTCACTAGTTTTATTTCAGTTAATATCGTGATTATTTCTTTTATTTCTTTTGCCAAAAGAGGGGGGTAAAAAATTGACTGCAAACATTTTGCAGAAGGATGCCATCTAGCTCTCACAATAAAGTGTATAAATATATATATATATATATATATATATATATATATATATATATATATTATATTTTATGATTACCGCATCCTAGCCAAAACTCTGTTCTAGCAGAGAGGTCATAAAAATCTTCCGGGAGATAGCATCAAGGAGCGTGGTCCTGTAAAGTAGCTGAGCGATCCTCCCTCCCTTCACCTCCTTTGTAAATAGTTGTATTTTACAATATATTGGATGCCTTGTTATTATTTCATTTATTCAGAGTAGAGTTTTGGTCAATTTTGAGTTAGAATTTTTTCGCAATTATTTTTTTCCGGTTATTCCTTTATTTATTCAGTTTGAGCACTTGAGTTGTCCTATTTGATAAGACTTTTGATTGTGTAAGCAAAAATGATCAATATAAATTAAAAATATCAATCTGTTTTTTTTAAGTTTTGTAAATAATTTTGGTGATGGAGGCCTTTTCAATTTTCAATTAGATTTTATCTAAAAGAATACCTGTAAGCAGTTTTGATACCAAGTTAGTTGAAAATCTTTCAATTTAAATCAGTAGCTGCATAGAAATGTAAAAATATAGCTGCATAGATACCGTTAGCAAAATCCCCAGACAGATTAATTCCTCTACAATGTTTTCACTCATTAATGCAATCATTCATAATTGTCCTCTTTTCTCTCCAGACGACATTTCACTAATGTGCTACACCTCTAACCTGCAAACGATCACCTGTCAGTGGAATGGTAGCAGATACAGCCAACCTCATGTTTGCAAACTTTTCAATAAGATGCATCTCAGGTAGCAATTTAAATCATATAATTCAGTCAAAACATGCATAGCTGCCTTTATGCAATATTGTTTGGACCTTTAGACCAGTGATTGTCAACAGCTGTCACCCTGAGACCCACATTTTCCAATTTTTGCTAAATCGCGACCCGCTTACATACAGTTTAGAACAGTAAAAAAAATAATAATAAAAATAAATAATTTTATTTTTGAAATAGCCCTTGAAAACTTGTTTATCGTATTTTTAACAAAACTACAGAAATTCACTTTTATTTCAGTTAAAACATTTTTTTAGAGCACCTTATTTAGAAGCTGAGGATGACATTACAGCTGCATGTATAAAAATAGTGTTTCCCAGCTATTAGCCCGGGGAACCATGCCCTGCCGTGAATAGCAAAAATCTGCACGTAACTGATGCCCACACAAAAAAGATTTGTAATTGCCGATCAATGGCACAAGATGGCGGCAAAGCACTTTTTTTCCTCTTACACAAGGCTATGGCAATATTAGGCGGCACAGTGTACGACTGGTTAGCACATGTGCCTCACAGTTCTGAGGACCCGGATTCAAATCCGACATCCCATGTGTGGAGTTTGCAAGTTCTCCCCGCGCCTGCGTGGGTTTTCTCCGGGTAGTCCGGTTTCCTTCCACATCCCAAAAACATGCGTGGTAGGTTAACTGACAATTCGAAATTTCCCGTAGGTGTTAATGCGAGTATGAATGGTTGTTTCCTATATATGTGCCCTGCAATTGGCTGGCGACCAGTTCAGCTGACTCAGGGCGACTCGCCTCTCGCCCTGAGTCAGCTGGGATAGGCTCCAGCACGCCCATGACTCTAGTGAGGAAAAGCAGTGTGGAAAAGGAATGAATGATTACGGCCTAATTAATCCTCCCCTCATTTCAACATTGTTCCTTGTCACCAAGATGCCACAAGTTGACAACAAAGCAATATATTACGCATGGCTTTGGCCTGATCACAAAAAGAATGCATAGGTGAGGTTTTTCGATGAATAGTGGTGAATAGGTTGACCTGCAAAAATTAGCAAATGGGCTAATTTGCCCAAATGCCACATGCCAGCCACACTTTGAATATACAGCAGTTTACTACATTTTAATATTAAATACGGACACAAAACTTCACATCTTGGCACTGAGCGCCCTTGTTTATTCATTTTCGTTTCTTCGTTTCTTACTGAATATGTTCCATGTGGCTACTTGGTACAGAGGGGTACCAAATACGTTACACCCGGAGTAATACATTTTTTTATGCATGCCTGTCAAAATACTCTCCATGTACTGTTATTTTACAAATAAAGTGCAAGTCCCACGTGAGTTGCACATTAAATATTTCACTGTTGAACAGGTTCTCAGTTTACTATCGAGTTCCACTCCACTGTTCCAAATAACGTCAGGAAGTAATTGAATGAAAAACACTTCTAGGTCATAAATATAAAACAATCCAAGGAAAAACTGTAAATATGGCAGTAACTGAGCATGCTGTGTTGTGCCACCTGAACACGTATTTGTACCCTGCTGCGCAAACTAGTTCATTGCATGCCATCCATAACTTCAAAATGTTATATGTTGGTTTTCGTATGAACTAAGGACCCCTGTAATTCTTTACTACCGTTCTGTAACGCACCCAAAAGTGGGTCGTGGGTCCCGACGCACCAGTTGAGAATCACTGCTTTCAACTAAAGCGAACACTGATGTTCACTGTGCTTTGTTCGTATTTGACATGAAAATAATTATTTTACAGTGAATCTTTGGGCTGGACTGATTGGACAGAATGTCTGCCGGACAAGACTGACCAGTGCAGTTTCCAGGGCGATGAGTCCCAAAAAGTCAGAGTCAAACTAATTAGTGGAGCAGTTCCACTCAGCAGAACATTTTACACCCAAGAGTTCACACTGAAAAACATCAGTGAGTAAATGTGTGTTTTATTGTATTTAATTGTATTTTATTAGCCAGTAGGATTAGGTTTAGTTTAATCCTTTAATCCACAGCCCAGCTCATACTGCACCCGACCCCTATGGCCCTTCTCAAAAGTGGTGAGCCCATGGGAAGTGGGACCCAACATTACCCCCATGGGTGCAGGCCTGGCCACCGGGCGCTCGCCTTCGAGCGCCACCTCCAGACCTGTCTCCAAAGGGGGACCCGGTGACCCACGTCTGGGCAAGGGAAAACATCCTCCAATATTTTTTAAATCATAGGGTCTTTTGTGCCGTGCTTTGTCTGGTCCCTCGCCTACGACCTGTTTCCCATGGGTGACCCCCAGATCCCCGAGGATCATTGGGACACACAAACCCCTCAACCACGATAAAGTGACCACTCAAGGAGGGTGGCTTAGGTTCAAATAACAGAAAATAAATTGTCCTCTTTTGGCTGCTGTTTTGTAACATTTAGATTGCAATGTAAATAAAATGTTCAGTTTAATGGATCACACGCTGTCCAGTAAATACACACTTTTCATAATACAATTTCACATTATTACCATACTCATCATCATGTGTATATTGCTATCAATTCACATGAATGAAAATGGCTTTGGAGTTACTCAAATTTTCCGTCACATTTAACAGACAGTAAAGTTGTTAATAATCATGTTCATAATTACACCAACTTGTCTTTAAGTGTATATGTCCTCATGGCTTTTTGGATTTGTGTGTGCCTTTTGATTTTAGTTAAAACATATCCGCCAGCTCCACTGAGAGTATCAGTGGAGAAAGATAAACTGTGCTTGAAGTGGAAAGCTCCTCTCATGACTCTGTCATCCCACCTGCAATATGAAGTTGGCTGCCAAATCGGAGAGAGCAAAGCATGGCTGGTAAGATGTGATACTCAGGAAGTTTTAGACCAGGCGTGTCAAAAACATTTTTCAAACGGGTTGGTTACATTGTAGTTACGATTTCCCTCAGAGGGCCGGTATGACTGTGAAACCAAATAAATGTTTGAGTGCCTCATATTATTACATTTACACAAAACAATTGATGGATAGTCAAGGAAAATAGTTTGTTCGATTATTGTTCTGGTACCCAGTAGGAGCAGCAATAAGAGCGACAGCAAAATTGCAAAGATCATCAAAGTTCTTGCAGAGTCACAATAAATAGTCAAAGGGCTCTAAAAGAATGCAAATTGTAAAAGTAATGTACCGTATTAAAAGACGAAAGTATGCAAATTAAAAAGTAAAGTGTGCACGACATATTGTGCAGTATTATTGTAGTGCGTTACGACACATTAATGCATGTCTATCCATCCCTCATTTCAGTTGATGTGGTGACGCAATTTAAAAGAAATACAAATAATAGAGGGAAAGACTAGTATGTCTTAACTCAAAGCAGTCTTTCCAGTTTGACCGTTTTTTTTTTGTTTTTTTTTGTTTTTAAACCCATCCATCCATCTCCTGTATTTTCTATTGCCTATCTTGTTCAGACTTGCACTGGGTGCGCTGCGTTAGAAAAAAAAAATGTCAGTGGTCAGGGTACATGTATTTACATTAAAACAACGAATGCAGTAAGTTGCATTGTTTTATTCATTTCAATAAAATCCACATCAATAAATGTGTCCTTAGTTGATTTCCCCCAAGGGCCCAGCAACTGATACATGTCTGGAGGTTCCCCCAAGTATCCAGTACAGAGTGAAGGTTCGATCTAAACCTAATGGATCCATTTACACTGGTCACTGGAGCGAATGGTCAGACGTTCTCACTGGGAAAACTCCTGCGGACATCGGTAAGCTCCCTTTGCTGCAGCATGGCCTGTAGCTATTTGGGACTTGGTCAGCATTGATTGCCTGAAATTCAAATTACTCCAATTTTGTTCTTACTTTAGACATCAATATCATACCATGATGTGATTTTTACAGAAACTTTGCTTATGACTTGCATTCCTGCCATGCTGCTGGTCATTGCTGTTATCCTCATCTCTTTGGGTTTTACTTACTTCCGGTAAGACTTACATTTTCCCATCTATATAATATCGTATAGCCTTTCATAAAGCAGTGTCATACACAGTCAAATACAAGGTGATATTCAGTCCTTAAGTAAATGCAACAGTGAACAGTACCGGACAGTACATGAATGTGTGTATTTAACATGATGTCATTGATAGCAAGGTCAAGCAATGTTTCTGGCCGCCAGTGCCGAACCTTGACAAAGTTCTTCAAGGCTTTTTGACTGAGATCGACTTGCAGAAATGGGTACCTTGAGATTTTATGCTTGTACTTTGTTTGCATATTCTGCTTTGCGGCACTCCATGCAAATATGCAATATTTTGAAATACTCAAACTACAGGACCCTCCAGTCACTGCAAAGCCAAACTGCGAGGAAACCACCTCTTCTTTTGTGGAAGTCATGCCTCAGGGTGAGGTCTCAGGATTGGGTAAGGCATGCCAGGAATCTACGCAGCTTCTGTCGTCAGAGCAAGGCCACCACACGGGAGACCAGGAAAAGGGAAACCCTAGAAGAGAACTCAAATTGTTTCCAGACTATGTGACTCTGAGCGGAGAGATTGTCATTAATTGTTCAACAGGAAATATGTATGTCTGTGAGCAGCTTGGGGAGATAAGAGGCCCAGGGATGGAGGGGGGGCTTCTTCCAAAAACATGTCACTGTTTCTACACTGACAACTCTGTGTGTGTCCCTGATTGCTTGGGCACCGACTTCCTAAACCATTCCTATTTGCCTCTTTCCGAACATGCATTCAGAGTCCGCGACAAGGACACTGGCCTAAGGGGGCCTGGAAACCTCTATACTAACGTACCCTGCAGCTAAATGTAACGCCATAAGCATATTGTCACTGTTGTAGATCCAATATACAGTTCATGCAGTATCTGAGCTCACTGATAATACACTGCCTCAAATAAGTATTCACCTCACTTCACTTTTTGCACATTGCATGTTCCAGCCATATTCTATCATTGATTAAATTGTATTCCGCTCAATTCTACACACAATGTACGAAATCTAAACCAAAAAAAAAAAAGTGCATTACTTACTCAATATGTTGTTGAATGCACCTTGGCAGCAATTGCAGCTTCAAAAGTCCTGGCCGTTCCAAACTTATGCATTGACTTTACAGCTTTACAACTTCAATTCTGTTTGACAAATGATAGGGGACCACAGTTTTAGTTGTTTTTTTTTTTTATTATTTAAAGGAACATTTTTAATTCAATACATTTATGAATATGGTTGTAACTTAAAATGTGCAAACGTGAAAAGGGAGAATACTTACAGTATATGCAAGGCACAGTTGATTAGCAGATCATTTTATCCATTTATCCATCAGTAACTCTTGACGTGTTTGCGAAAGGCTTGCACTATTATAGATTGCCAAATGATTTACAGTATTTGAAGCAAGGAAGTCGTACTAGTTTTTAATATTATATAATGTGTGCTCTTTTAATACACTGCTCAAAAAACAAAGACACCCATCCATCCATTTTCTGTACCGCTTATCCTCACTAGGGACGCGAGCGTGCTGGAGCCTATCCCAGCTATCTTCGGGCAGGAGGCGGGGTACACCCTGAACTGGTCGCCAGCCAATCACAGGGCACATATAAACAACCATTCACATTCACACCTACGGGCCATTTAGAGTCTTCAATCAACCGACCGTGCATGTTTTTGGGATGTGGGAGGAAACCGGAGTGCCTGGAGAAAACCCACGCAGGCACGGGGAGAACATGCAAACTCCACACAGGCGGAGCCGGGATTTGAACCCCTATCCTCAGAACTGTGAGGCGGATGTGCTAACCAGTCGTGCACCGTGCCGTGGTCATGCTGGAGAATGTTGCCAGCAATAGAATGTTCTCAATGACGTCTCTAGACTCTTTGATGTTTGCTGCATGTGCTTTGTGTGAACCTGCTCTCATCCGTGAAGAGTGCAGTGCATTATTGGCAAATCTGCCAGTCCTGGTGTACCTGGATTGCGTGGTGTTGGACAGTGAGCACAGGCCCCACTTATGGACGTCGGGCCCTCATACTTGTACCACGTACCCTCAACAGAGTCTGCTTCTGGCATGTTGAGTAGAAACATTCATATTAGTGGCTTGCTGCAGGTCATTTTATAGGGCATTGCTCCCCCTGTTCCTCCTTTCACAACGGAGCATATAGCAGTCCTGCTGATGGTTTGTTGTCCCTCTGTGGCCCCCTCCATATCTCAACAGCAGGTGAAATCGATTCCCAGGCACTGTTGCTCCCTAAATGTACAAGTTGACATCCCAGAAGTATGACTGAAAGGGAGTAACATTCGATGTTGTCTTTATTTGTAATGAGCAGTCTATATCATGGAGTATGATATATTTCCTCTAAACGCAGGTTTGAACATTGCACTTTTTGACACGTTACTCTATTAGCGTGACGTGCAGTGTACGGTTTTTCAAACGTATACTTGGTACATCAGTTTCCATCCATGGCTGCGACGTTCTGTTGCCACTAGAGGGAGCAAGCAGCTTGGTTGCAAAACGCAGCCGTGTATATACGGCTCAGGCAAAAAAAAAAAACTGGTTTTGGTATACAGTATTAGATTTTTTTCTAAGTAAACGCTCTAATAGTTGGTGGTTTGAGCAGTAAGGGCAAAATAATTTTTTAAATGCATTTTTAGTTTTTTGTATTCAAATGCCGTGGGTTATTATTATTATTATATTTAAACAGCATCTTGTTTTATTTACCACTGATGCTGTTTAATCATTTACATTGTGTAGTGTAGTACTTTATTGTTTAAATGTTTAAGTTCACACTAAAAATGGATTGACAGAATTAAATGTGCAGCTCATGTATTTGTCATATTAATTGCTTCACTGTAACTTGTGAATTACAATGTAGTCAGACATGTTGTGGTTTATCTATCAATACTTGTGGTAAATACGTGTAGTAAAAGGTTTCTTGGCTGCTCCATTATTGGTGCCACATTTTAGGTTTGAGATTACAATTTCTTGGGTGGAAAAAAATAAAATAATGCAGGTTTTATTTTATTGCCGCTAGGTGGCAGGTAGTATACTTATCCATCCATCCATTTTCTGAGCCGCCTCACCTCACAAGGGTCGCGGGAATTTACCATATTGTGACCCTAATATTAGTCTAAAGTTGATCAACCAAAGCATTTTTAACCCATTTAATACCAAAACATGTCCTTCAAAACATATGATAACATATCGACCGCTCTACTACAGTAACAGTCCTTTTATAGTGAAGAAAACATCACTCAGTTGAATGTTGGGTGTTACTTTACTTTGTAAATTAGATGTAATACTCTTGTATTGATGTAATTAGTAAAATAGGCATGAGTCACAACCTTTGTTGAAACCAAAACAAAACAAAAAATCATCAGATTAGTGCAGCAGAAAAAAAGTGAAAAGAATCCCTCCAAAAGTCAACAGACTAAGTGCTATTACCACACAGTGTACACCATTGTTAAGAAAGAGCAACCAAAAAAAGCCATGGTAAAATGTCATGATAAAACCCTTTCTATTTAATTAGCGGGGAATTGGTATTATGGCGAGGAGGTGTAGAATGTCAGGTTCTGACAAAATAATTAGCCGAGATCAATAAAAGTGAATCACCCACTGGCCAAAAACTTGCACAGTAACAATTTTGAGAATGACGCTTGCAGCAATGACACTTTTCAGCTGTTTGTCGGTACAATTCCTTATAATTGTCATACGTTTAAGCGCATTTGCCAGAGTGTACGATATATAACGAGATTGAAGTTGGCACAAACTTGTCTATGATTCAACAGTAACGGGTGGGTTAGGGAGGAAGACGGAGCATGTTTAAGAATTAGTGTTTACTGGCGTTGCAAGCCTTTCCTCTGAACAGAACAAACCAAATTCTTTCCATGCTCCATCACTGCCTGCCTGCCCATATGCAAGCATCACCTCCTGATGTCATTTCCTCAGCTCGCTGAGAAGCAGCACAGTCTAAACAGTGTTAGACTTTAACATACAGCACGTCGAATACAGGTTTTAACACATGCAAACTACACATACAGTAATAGGCTTCCTGTGATTTGTTATCTATATATTATTATATTATAAGTTTTCATTCTTAACTGCATTCAACATGAATTTAATAAAAACAATGACTACAATACAGTGTTGTTCAACTGCCAAACACAAATAGCCTGAAATTAATTCTGTTCTGTAAATACATTTTAAGAGAAGTTAATGTAATCGTTTTAAGGAAGAAAATGTGTCTGACCCTAATAGTATGATTTGTCCCTCAATAAAAATACCAAATCTGCTTAATTATTCAGTGACCATGACTATTTCACCAAGTCTTGGACTCTGTTCAGTTGTTGGCCTTCTGGTTGATGAGCACAGAGCAGCATGTAAGCGCGCCGTCCACTTTCACTTTCTCACTGTTGGACACAGGGATCAGCATGTGGTCCTTCAACTTCTCAAACACCTATGGAAAGAATGGAAATAGGTTAGTGCGCACACCTGATCCACAATCCATACCAGTAAGTGGCGGCAATGCACTCACTGTAAATGTTTCTTGCCAGACACCATAAAACACGAGAAAAAAGAAGAATGAAAAGAAAGAATGACTAATATATGATCCTATTGCTGTTGTCTTGATCACCTCTAATCCAACTTAGTAGATAATGTAAATTTAGATCAACAAGAAGATAAGTGATAAAGAAACCAGATGGATAGATGATGGATGGAAAGATTTAAAGTATTATTACTGTTGTTTTAGTCTGCAGAACTGCACTGCGCCATACTGGGTTGCATTCACCTTTTTTTGTGAACATGTCAATTCAATTACAATAAAGAACTACTGCGGGGGAAGTCGTAAGTCACTGGTAGTTCTTAGATGTCTGCCAGAACTACTGTAGGAATCACAGTAACAACTTATGGGGAAACATAAGTACAACACAAATACAAAGAAGAACACGACATAATTCAAGCCAAACTATAAAGGTATTGTGGAAAACATAGTGCTCTACTGGGTTATCAACCTAAGAAAAGAGCACTTAACACTGATGATGAAACTACACCAATCAGTCATAATATTAGGCACAAGCGCACAATCTGACTGGGTCCAACACAGTATTTGTGCCAAGAAATTGTCTCAAACTCTCATCTCAGAAATTGTGCCTTTATTGTACTAATAATGCTGAGTTTTGATTGACACAGACATAGATTTATTCAACCAGTATCAATATCAAACCCATGAGCTAAAAGGCATTGTGTGTGGAACTAACCCAGTTGACTTAATATTTATTAATTAATGTTTCAGCTAAACGTTAAATATAGCATTGTTCAAATTGTTATTTGGTATTGTTTTATCACATCAAATGGTTTATATGTGCAAGTTTGAACTTGACTTGACTTGATTATTTTCAAGGGTACACATGTGAACTCCACATTTTGGTACAAAAAGTAACTTCGCACATCACCTGGGATTTAAAAATGTTTTTTTTAATTGTTTTTTATGGATGGAACAATTCAATCATTCATCTTCTGTACCACTTATCCTCACTAGGGTCGTGGGCGTGCTGGAGCCTATCCCAGCTATCGTCAGGCGAGAGGCGGGGTAACACCCTGAACTGGTCGCCAGCCAATCGCAGGGCACACGTAGCCAAACAAACATTCGCAATCACATGCACACCTACGGGAAATTTAGAGTCTTCAATTAACCTTTTTGTGATGAGGGAGGAGACCAGAGTAAACCCACGCAGGCACGCGGAGAACATGCAAACTCCACACAGGCGAGGCCGGATTTGAACTCGGGTCCTCAGAACTGTGAGGCAGATGTGCTAAGCAGTCGTTCACTGTGCTGCCGTGGATGGAATGAAATGCTATAAAACGTTGATCCCTTTCCTTACCCACCGATGAGGCACAAGGTTAGTGTTTGTGATACTGTGAGACAACGTTTATGTGAATTTTGTCCCAATTCATTGTGATGTAAAGTTGCTACGGTGAGGTTTTAGCTCAATGTTAAGCTTTGGAATTTCTGTCATCGGCTCTTTCGTCGGTTTGAAGACTAAAATAAACGCTAAAAACCCTCAGTGCAAAAGTGCAATCAACCATTTACCTTGTGAGCTGTCTCAATGTTGGCATAAACATATTTTATATTTTTCACTCACCCAATTGACTGCGAGTTGACTTCACTGAAGCTCCACGCGATGTAGGCTGAGGCTCGGTACACATCATGAAAGCCACCATTGCACAATATAATCTTATTCCAAGTGTTGCTCTGTCATCAATTTTAACAAAGTTAAGACACACTTTTGTTCGCCGCCGCCGCCGTTGGGCGCAAGCACGTCTTTATGCGTGTTCTTATTCATTGGTTTTCGCCAAAATGTTTAAATTTGAACGATTCCGGGAGAACCGGAACGTTAGTTCTGGGAGAATCGGTTTCTGGATTCTTGATGTCCAACCTTACTTATGAGGAAGACCCATTCTATTTCATGATGAATGTGCGTCAAGGGCGGCACGGTGGACGACTGGTTAGAGCGTCAGCCTCGCAGTTCTGAGGACCCGGGTTCAATCCCCGGCCCCGGCTGTGTGGAGTTTGCATGTTGTCCCCGTGCCTGCGTGGGTTTTCTCCGGGCACTCCGGTTTCCTCCCACATCCCAAAAACATGCATTAATTGGAGACTCTAAATTGCCCGTAGGCATGACTGTGAGTGAGAATGGTTGTTTGTTTCGATGTGCCCTGCGATTGGCTGGCAACCAGTTCAGGGTGTACCCCGCCTCCAACCCGATGACAGTTGGGATAGGCTTCAGCACGCCCGCGACCCTAGTAAGGAGAAGCGGCTCAGAAAATGGATGGATGGATGGATGTGCGTCAAGCAAGGTTGATAAAGGAACGATCGAATGAGCTTGGTGTGGAACGACATTTCTGGCCCACACAGGGCCCTGGGCATGGATGGAAAATCCCATGGAGAAACTCCAAAATATTGTAGCATGTCTTCCCAAAAGTGTGTACAAGTATAAAGGGGAAACCTATTTCCAATTTCTTACTAGGTGTATTGGTAATCTGTCTCAATACCTTGTATCCAGCCAATCTCCATAACATATACCTACTCAAAACACCCATGGGCGATGAACACCATTTTTTTCCTATGAGACTTCCAAACTCGGAATGTTTTATAATTAAAGCTTTTACTTCAACCTTGCTGTAAGACTGCAGCAGACCTTGTAGCGCAGCCAGGGAAACTGACAGAACACACTTGATCTCAAGCTGCATTATGGCTTACAAGGCCTCTGGTGGTGAATCCCTTGCTGTTGATGACAGCTCCGTCTCTGTCACATTTATTCTTTTGATCTTTCTAGCTGAGTTCTTATTACTGTGGTTGAAATGTATCTGTTGGGTCGAGGATGGTGCGGTCAAATACAATAGCTGCTCCTATATTTCACTGGGGCTTTTGTCTGCTGTGTTTCTTTATCTCCAGAGTGAGTGATATAAAACTGTCTGCCACTGCCTAGCAATAAATGCCTCCTCTCCGCCTGCTTCAACTCTGCCAATCCTCATGAGGCCCTGCCTTTGTTAATGTGCAGCTCTTGTGCAACTTGACGTTGACTGGATAGATAATTTGTGGCAGAGAGAGAGAGAGAGCAGAAGAAATGTTATTGCACTGGGATATTATTGAAGCTCAGTGACAAGACATAATGGCATAGAACAAAGCCTGGTATTTTACTGCTATATCCATCCATCCATCCATCCATCCATTTTCTGAGCCGCTTCTCCTCACTCAGGGTCGCGGGCGTGCTGGAGCCTATCCCAGCTGTCATCGGGCAGGAGGCGGGGTACACCCTGAACTGGTGGCCAGCCAATCGCAGGGCACATACAAACAAACAACCATTCGCACACACAGTCACACCTACGGGCAATTTAGAGTCTCCAATTCATGCATGTTTTGGGGATGTGGGAGGAAACCGGAGTGCCCGGAGAAAACCCACGCAGGCACGGGGAGAACATGCAAACTCCACACAGGCGGGGACGGGGATTGAACCCCGGTCCTCAGAACTGTGAGGCTGACGCTCTAACCTGTCGGCCACCGTGCCGCCACTCTTAATATTTTTCAACTTTTTATACCACACATTCAAGCCAATTTCTGGTGGGTCATGGAAGAAATATTCATTTCTTACTATGCCAGATGGTCTGTCAAAGCGCTACCAAAGCTGAAAGAATGTGATAGAAAAATAGATTTTATGCTCATGATGAATCCTGTCAGTTTATCTTCTGGGAGAAAAAAACTGACTCTCTGCCACGGGTCTCCGTCCAAATACGCACATTTTTCGGAATCGTTCCTTCTAAAAATAGCTGGCAAGGTTGGGCTTTTAACCACTGAGCACATTTTGAGGTCGAAGTTCTGTACAACCAGGCTGCAGGCTACTGGATTCAATTTCATGAGATTCTTTTCGGGGGGTTTTGAGGCCCACAGGCACCTCAAAACAACACACCTATTAATAAGCCAACGCAATAACATAACAGCCAACAAAACAATGTCCAAGTGAAAGTAAGTAATGCGGTAGTATGAGAGGAATATATGTTATAATGACACTGAAAGCCTTGCTAATCCCAGCATGCTTTGCGGTGCCCATTTGTAACTATATTTAGCTATATTTAGCGGCCATGTTTCTTTAGTGAAACCGTGACTGTGTTGTATAATGAATAATGACAGTCCCGGCCATGTTCCCTGCATTGCCAGTTTTCTGGTGACTTTACTTTTTATATTGTATTGTACATACTGTATATACTTACACACGCACACACGCACACACACACACACACACACACACACACACACACACACACACACACATATATATATATATTTGAATTACACACATATATACACAGCAGCTGAAATAAGTGTTTAACAAATCTCCGTTTTTCTCATTAAATATATTTCCACAGGTGCTCTTAACCTTAAAATTTCACCAGATGTTGGGAACAACCCAAGTAATCCATACATAAAAAGAAAGAACAAATAAACTCAGAAATTAAGTTGTGTGTAATAATGTGATATCCATCCATCCATCCATCCATTTTCTGTACCGTAGTGATAGAGAGATGAAGCTTCATGAAGCATTATAACTCTTCAGCCATTGGTTCGAGTAATAGTTCATTTCTTGACACTTCATCGCACACGAAACCACATGCTGGCCATGTGCATAATCACAGGCAGCTGTATCTTTACCACATACAGTATGTGCTGCGTTGCATTTTTGCGTCTTTTTGGCTCTCGTAAATGACTATGTATTAGAAAACAATGTTTGATCAAGTCATTTCCCGACATAAAGTGTAAAATATATTATTTTTGAACGTATTCTGTGTGCTTAAAATGTTCATCACCACTGGTATGGCAGGTTGTATAATGCTTTTCTGTCACTTTGGGAAAATGGCATGGGCTTAAGAGGGGAGAGGATTTTGAAAGTGCTTATTTAGACATTTTTGTGTTAAGTGATTCATTCAAGTGCAAGATTTTTAAATTGGTGTACAGTAATCTTTCCTATCCCAGTGAGGTTTCATTTTACCTTGCTTTCTGTGAACACAATATATACTTTCAACATGAATAAAATAAGAAATGGCCTAAAATCCAGTTTTTTTTCAATGGAGTCTTGCGTGATGAGCGTGCATACAGGCAATGGCGGCAGAGTACATTACTCACTGTTTTCCTTGTGACAACAGTACTTGCTAAAGCTACTGCAGCATTGATACACTGTAGCATTTCCTTTACAAGTGCATAATAAATTATATTAAGTAATGTAATTTAATGAATAGACTCAAAAATGAGTGGTAAACCTTTTTTTTTTTTGTCAGAACTACATGTTTTACAATATTGGAGATCTTGGCAGTGTCATGAAAATAGCACATCCTGCACTTCAAAGGAACTGTCAGTAGTTCTTGTAACTAGTAGCCACTGGCTCCAACACCTCTATCTTGTTTTGACATTAGTGACAATTACCTCTTTGCCAGCTCTTGGCACTTTAACCTATTTGTGTGTGGTATTGTAGTGGTGACTCAAATCCCTTTACTGGATAATTTCAATTTAAGCACACTATTTGTGATTATTGAGCAAAATATCACCTTTACACTTTCTGGATATTCCTCTCTTGTACAATGCAGAAGCACCTGTCCTTTATTGGGCAGGTTCATGTAGATGCAGTTGGCAGCAAGGTCATCGGGCACTGTCAGTTTGTCATAATGATGATCGCTCATTTGTTGCATGATCTACAAACACAGGATATGGACATTAGGACAAAGAGATACAGTAATTGCCTATGAGAGTCCACATGAGTTGTAGAGATACAGACAGACTGAGTGAAAAGCAAGGCCACAATACTATGTGAGCATCACATTGCTCTGCAAAACCACTCTGAGACCTGTGGGGGGAGGAGGAGGGGCATTAATGGAGAACACAAGAGCAGACATTCTTCTTCGGCAGATGTCATATTATTTATGTAATCTAATGGTGAAGGTGGGATGGGAGGAGCAAGACAGAGGCTGAGATGACTCCCATGCTGCCAAGAGGAAGTGGGGTTGGAAGGTGGTCAGTGGGTAGGATGTTATGACCAGAGGAGAAGCAACTGTCTCTTAATATATATGAGCAGAACATGTGTGGATGGATACCACTGAGACAAAAGCTGTGTGTGTGTGTGTGTGTGTGTGTGTGTGTATGCATGTCACCAGTTCAAAAAAAAGAACAAAAAAATCTATGATCATTTATTTTTTATAAAAAACACAACAACTGGGTTATATGTCTTAGTCTGAGGATGGTGATTTGTCTTCTACTGTTCTAACGACTAAAGCACAAATAAAAGTTTGATTCACGTTGAGGTTTATCTTTGTGGATTTCAGCAAATGTGGTGACAGACACAAAGGTGCGCGTGTAAAGGGGTTTTGTTTCACAATGGGCCAAAGATGTTTTCATGAAACATCTCACTGCCTGCGTTTGCCGTTAGAGCAACAAGCACGGACAACGTTACCCTGTCTTCCTTTACACATATAGTAGTACAATTTAAGTTTGTACCTTGCTATTGTACTGTGTGGAAAATAAATGTGCTTGGCATCTAAATAAAACCCAGACGTTAAATGTGCTGTCAAGGTAAAACGTGGTTTTCCTTTCCCAAGAAAATTACTCTGGGTTGCAAGAAGTGACATATTTTCTTTCTGTGGGAGACAGCCCAAGTGACTCTTTGAGTATTAAAGGTTGCCGACCCCTGGTCTAAGTGAAAGATGAAGAAATGTGCTGCTGTAGCAAATGCTATGGACTCGATATAAGGATAAAATTAAAAGAACAATCAAGTATTGCATTTTGTACATCCAAATATCCATCCATCCATTTTCTGTGCCGCTTATTCTCACTAGGGTCATGGGAGCCTATCCCAGCTGACTCTAGGCGAGAGGCAGGGTACACCCTGAACTGGTCGCCAGCCAATCACATATGAACAAACAACCGTTCGCGCACACATTCACACCTACGGGCAATTTAGAGTCTTCAATTGACCAAGCATGCATGTTTATGGGATGTGGGGGGAAACAGGAGTGCCCGTACAAAACCCACCCAGGCACGGGGAGAACATGCAAACTCCACACAGGTGGGGACGGGGATTGAACCCCGATCCTCAGAACTATGAGACACATGTGCTAACCAGTCGCCCACCGTGCCGCCCATCCAAATAGTGAACTATTTGATCAATAGCGATCCTGTTAAAGACTGAAGCTGCAAATTAGTTTCAGCTTAAAGGTGACCAAAGTTTTGACAAGGCTAAGTGTGCAGGAAATGAAAATACGTTCCCGTAATATCTTGTGCTGTGCTCGAAAGACCTGTGCGTGCGTGCGCGTGCGCGTGTGTGTGTGAACAGACAGTACAGAAAGGTCTCCAGGGGGTAGGGGTGGATGCGGCAGCGCTAAATGAAAACAATCTTCATGTGCGTGACCGCAGAAACCGCCTCTCACACACAGTGGGATTAGAAGAAGTAGGTGGGAGGCGAAATGTTGACTCCACCAAAGATCACATTTGTTCCT
This sequence comes from Phycodurus eques, assembly GCF_024500275.1. Lineage (NCBI taxonomy): Eukaryota > Metazoa > Chordata > Actinopteri > Syngnathiformes > Syngnathidae > Phycodurus > Phycodurus eques. The sequence goes on along the minus strand of NC_084532.1, from coordinate 7,825,272 downwards.
GCATCACACGTTTTGTTGAACATTTACTTTTTGTTGCAAAATATATTATAATAATAGATAATAAAATGGATTTGGATGAGCCTTGCAATAATATCGTGCATTTATTGGATAATATAATTTCAACAACTTGTTATAAAACCCTTGGAGTTTGATGATTGAACAAACTCAACGAAAACACACAATTTCTTTGAAACAGATCATATTCTTTTGTTCAACAGGGATATGGCATGAAGCCAAAATCCTTAAAACAACAACAACAACAACATGGAATGAGCACTTCAAATGCCTCTAAAATCCTCCATAACAAATACATTCAGTGTAAAAACAATTGATGACTAAAGTACATGACCTATTCTTCTGCCCACAATGCTCTTCTCACGAATAATCTTCCATTTGCACTATTTAAGTTGACTTTTTAGGCGAACTGGTGAAAGTCCTGGTAATGACTTGAAGAACCCTTGGACTTTCAGACTGTAGGAGCTTATTGGTGGATATTTTTAACTGAAACCTTTCAGCCAATCAGAAAAGGGGTTCCCCAAGTACAAGACAAAATAAGTGGAAGAGGACATACATTGAGCAATAATCAAGTTACTGTTTTACACTAATTTGAAGGCGTTTTTGCCCAGATTTTCTATAGGTGATATCACACAAAAGCGTTCCCCAAAGAGACGCAAAAAAAATCAATTTCATTTTGACAGACTTTTGGGGAAATCTGGTCACGTTGTTACTAACAGTCCTCATCTAAACGGGAGACATGGTAGTTTTGTCTTTATAAACTTTACGCTTATGAAAATTATTTTTTTTCTTCTAATATTTTGTTCAATAAAGTTATTTTGCTTTGCACTGAAAACAACTTGCAGCAGTATTAATCCACTTTGTGTTTCTTATCAAAGATGCAGTCAGTGCCTGGAGAACTGTGGCCTGTTCACGGATGTTTTTATTATTTATAATGAAATACATATTTTACAGGAATTGTTTGAGTTGACAAACCATAGCCATAACCATCATCATAGGTATGGCTTAGCTTCTCTGAGTAAGCTTGTTTATGGAATTCTGAATTTGGTAAGACAAACTCTTGACTTTGTAGATTACATTGTTTTTTTAAAGGTATTTAAACATTTTAGGATGAAAGGTCGAAAGGAGAAGCTGGTCTTGCGAATCTGATCCTTTTATGCTGCGCCGTGTAGTTGTTTACATCTATTTTAGGCATGTGCACATGCAACTTCTTTCAATGGATCAGTAAATGTAAGCACAGTAAACGGATACGGGGCATTCGAAAATGGTGCAATCAGACAGTTGAACAATTGTACCTTGGCTTTACATTGGGACTGGATATTGAGACTCTTTTGTTTTAAAAAGGGAGAGAGTCAAATTTGTGAACCGCTTTTGTCTTCAGCTGCTGCTGTCTACCACTTCAGCTGACTCAGGGAATCTCCGCTAATGTAGCAGGCAGAGAAGCCTTGTGCCACATATCTTTGGTTCTGAGGCACAACTCAGTTTGAGACCTTCACTGCACTGTAATATGCTGGTGACTAATACACAGTATAAACATCCTCCAGGGGAACCCTAAACAGCATAACTTGGTGACCTCATGACAGAGACTGGGCTGGGCTGAGTAAGGGGTGCCTGGTGGTGAGCTAAAGTGAGGGGGGGCTGGAACCTTGTATGGTATTTAAAGAGAATTACTTCATGGGAGAAGCTCGGTGGTGAAAGCGATTGACGGATGATGAAATCCATCTGGTCAATCTAAACACAAGATTATACAAATATTTACATGAGTCCGGAGGCTATCTCTTCTACAAAACCTGAACCACATTGCAAAACAACACAGCACATGAGGTCAAAATCTTTATTCTACAGATTTAGAGGTCAAAACAGTGAGTTTCATCCATTCCCAATATCTCTTATCCTGTTCAGGGTCGCGGGGCGCTGGAGCCTATCCCAGCTGACTTCAGGCTAAATGCAGAATACACCCTGAACTGGTCGCCAGCCAGTCGCAGGGCACATATAGACACGGACAATCATTCGCACTCACATGCACAAGGTCACTAACCCACGCCGCCCGCAACAAAGTCAGGTCAATGTACCACCACCAGAGATGGGGGGGACTCGAGTCTATTGACTGTCTATTGACCAGTTTTATGACTTGTGAATTGCTTGCCAAATACTTCAGAAAGAGTTGACTTGACTTTAGACTTGGTAGCCAAGAGACTTGACTTGACTTTGACTTGAACTACATAACTTGACAAATCATCCCGTTTAGAGTTGGAAATATGCATTTTAATTGAGACAGTTTGCCTTTTTACTAAGTGAGAAACATTTTGGGGGTCATTCGCGCCAACCTGGCAACACAGCCTGTGCTGTTGCACACTTGTCACTGTGACGTAACCACCTGCAGGAACAATGATGGAAGTTAAAAAAAAAAAAAAATACAATTTGGATTCAAGGATTATGTTGTCGATGAATTCTGCAAAAAGAGGATGGCAACCTGCATGGTTTGCAACTCGTGCATTAAAGACACAACAAGAAATACATCAAACTTCATTCATCACCACAAAACTCACAAAGACAGGTTAGCTAATTTAACAGTTTAGCGAGCTGGTCAAACATTAAGTTTCACAGACTGGTTTGGGATGATTAAAAATAAAAATGATGTAATTGTGAACATTTTAGTCAAGCTAAGCAATGTAACTAGAGGTGTGATGGTTTATGATAACTGTCCGAACCTTTCGTTTCGGTTCATAGGCACACAAAAGTCTCTCTCTTTTTTCTCTCTCTCTCGTGCGCTCCAGAGCAGAAAATAGCACCTAAAATATAAGGTGCGGAGATGTTTGCGGGCATGACGAAAGCGCTAGAAGAAGCCAGGTTGTTGTAGGTCTGCTGTATGGGAGCACTTTGCATTACGATCAAAAATGTTGACAAAAGTGTGATCCACAAATTAGTAAGTACAGTACAAACTGTGAGTAGCTACATGTGAATATAATTTTCATACTACTGAACGTGTTTATTGAAGTTTTGCCATTAAAATGGCATCTGTTGTGTTGGCTCTGTGATAAAGCTGTCTGCAGTATGTTTTTAAAATTGAGACCACAGCATATGAAACATAACCTTTATTCTAATGACAATTGTCAATTGTCCAGAGTCAGTGCTTCAAAATAAATTAACAAACACGACTGAGTGGTTTAATTAAAATAGAGGAGACAGGCGGACTGGAAATTCTGTTCACATTACTTTTTTTTGAAGGATTGCAACATTTTTATGCCATGTATTATAGCTTAATTATAAATCTCTTTAATGCTCCATTAGCCCATTAGGTACACATCAAATTATGTTTGACCAACAGAAGACGGTTTTGGCTTTTACTTAATGGTGTTCTCTTAAGAACCGTAGGAGTTACAAGGCTGTCATCACAAAGTACACCGCATAGTTTGTTCAGAAACAAACAGACATAACAGACTCCTACCTGAGGGATGATGAAAGGACTAACCTGAGAGGTTTTGACATTTAAAGTTTTGGTCATGCCCTTTGATTGGCTGGCGACCAGTTCTGGGTGTACCCCGCCTCTCGCCCAAAGATAGCTGGGATAGGCTCCAGCCCGCCCGGAAACAGAAAATGGATGGATGTTCAAGGCCATTAAAGGTGGTCTGGTTTAAGTTGCATTGGGATGTGTGTTGGTTACTCAGCGCCTTATCCAGTAGGGGGACATCTCGCACAAGGAGGCACCACTGATGGAAAAATTTGGCCAAGGTGAATTTCACCATGCCAACCAAGAGTGGACCATCAGGGCCAAATTCCCTAAACATTTGATGTACATACAGAGTTGCACAAAGTTCTTAGGTCACCAAGCACTTGCTTTGATGTTTTGATGACTTTTATTAGAGCATCCATTTTGACATAATACCCATTACAATCTCTGTACCACGTGTTTAAAAAATGGTCCAGAGAGAATTTTATGAATGAATGGGGCATTAAGTGGGAACAGATCCCACTCCAACTGCAAGGAATTCAACTACGCGAACCAATACACGAGATGATTCGAATCAGCCAAGGCATATCAGTCCTCATTTTGCCTGCAATTTGTCATCTGTCTGCAAAAGAAATGGGATACCATGTCATATCCGTCAGCAAGAAAAATTGCCATTCCTTCCATTTCGTCTGTGTTATTGTTTGCCATTGCTGTATTGGAACTTGATCAAGTCAGAGGTCTTTTTTGTGTTAGCATTTAAGCTCTTTATTGGATGATATACTGGTACTGTACCAAACCTTTTACTAATGTGTTTTCTTACTATGGTCATTATCTATAAAGGATTAAGGTGGCATTTAGAATGCCTGGCAAATAATGACAGGGAATCTAGTCAGTCAGGATGAAAAGAACACATACCAACAAGGTTGAGCCGAAAGGCTATCAAGGAATTTAAAAAGAAGCAAACATCTGCTGTGCCAGTTTAAGAAATATGGACTGCCAAGACAATGATTCAACTGTTCCCATGACAACAGCTTGCAAAATCATCACCATGAGATGACGCGAGTTCCATAAACACATTACGCATATGCACAAATTCCATACTTTGAGGGCTTTCTGAGCAGGTTCACTGGAGCCGATGACAATGAGGCCTGGTCCCCCCATGCTGCAGAAGCTCTTCAGATGGAGCCCTTCCAACACAGGCACAGTAGACACAGCATAATCCTGCAAGAAACAAACAGAGGAAGAATTCGATTTTTTTTTCTGTTTTTTTTTTTTTCCTCAAGTATCTTTTTATTCAAGAGTTATTTTTTCCCCCAACAAAAATCTAAAAGTAAGGAAATTTGTTTTGGGAAGATAATTTATTTGTTTTAACAATGCTTCGTGGCAATAAAGCTTATCGCGGTGGAAAATGTGATACCTATATAAATTGTGCCACATTGGTAAGGAACAGTTTACAAGAGTTTGTGGGATGAGCAGCAGAGCTAGGTAAATGCGTCGCACCCAAGAAGAATTTGCCAAATGTTCTCTGCCAATGCCAAACAGCTTCTTTTGCTGCTGCCATTGACTCTCATTTGGTGGTTGGATGATTGAAGTTCAACGAAACAAGAAAAAAGGTGGCTTCCCTTTCTTAACCAGCAAGTCTTTGTTATCCAGTGTTATCCGTACACCTTGACACTGTCTCCGCCAAATGATGTTACTCTATTGGTGCAGCAATCAGCATAGCGTTCTCTGTGTCTTCACATATGACCCTTTGATCCAACTGCCATGAACACAATCTGGACTCATCGCTGAACGTAACGTTCTTCCACATGTTCAGGCTCCTGTCTCATTGGAAGGTCAATAAGAGAGGAGATTGGCTGAGAGCAGTCTGTTCCAGATTGTCTGGGCAGGGAGCCTTCTGCCATATCGTCCAGCAAATCTTCACTGCATATCTTTAGAAGACAGCCTACAGTACATCCTGTAAATGTTGACATGGTGAGGAAACAGTCTTCTTGCGGCGTCATCTTGGGGATGGCCATTTTGCATCCTATTTCTGACATCTCGTTATATTACGGAAACGGAACGTGCTGCAGCCATAACATTCTAAGTTAAGGACTATTTGCTAAAAACAATCAAGTTTATCAGTTTGAACATTAAATATCTTGTCTTTGTAGTGTATTCAATTAAATATAGGGTGAACATGATTTGCAAATCATTGTATTCTGTTTTTATTTATGTTTAACACAACGTCCCAACTTCATTGGAATTGGACTTGTAAATGGAATTATGGCTCAATCCAAACAATGCTGCAACTTGGTTATGCGGAACACGAGCTTGAAGTTGCCCTATCCACATTCATCCAAAATTCACTGGCACAACCCGCATGTAGGCTTCTCATCCCAAAAATGCATGTTCCTTAAACATTTTGCACCATTTAAAAGGAAAATTAAAATGCCTTCTAATAGTCAAAGATTGATTGGCAAGAAGCAATGTTACAACAACAACAAAATAATCTACCAAAGAAAAATCTCCTTACTTTTTGTACTTTAGATAAAGTAACTCACAAAAATATAACATCATATAATATCATTCTCATTCTCATCATTCTTCGCTTATCTTGTTCTGTGTCATTGGGGAGGTGGAGCCTATCCTATCCATCTGATTTTGGGTACAGGCCAAAGTCAGCTGGCATCTGCACTGCACATTACAATGGTCACCGTTCAATCACAGGGCACATAGAGGCAGATGACCATCGACGTTCACATTCACACAGTCTAAACCTTGTTGCTTGATGAACCAATATGCCATAAATTCCTACAATATGACATGATACCTAATATAAAGCTCTATAAATGATCATGAACTGAAAATAAACATGTTTGCAGGTCACACCAATCTTGTGGTTATTGGGTTGTTCCAAATTCTAACCATCAGGATACATTTCCACTCAGTTGAGTAGTCTCGTATTTTTCTTGTTCTGTTGTGACTCTATATTCAGGTTGTTACTATTTTCTGAGCTTGTTTTGAGTTTTTTTTTTTTCCCATGAACTTTTTCTTGGTCATTTTGTTCAGGTACATACTGTAGATCGAGAAACATGTATTCTATACTTGTAGAACTATCATCATCTGCTGTTTCTTCCAAGAGATTCATTGATTTATTGACCAAAAAGAATAACCCCCTCTTCTCAAGTTGATTAATAGAGCCTTTGAAAGGCCTCAGAACCAGTGCCAATCAGATATGCTGTAAGACAGAACCTTTTAATGTGAAAACCTGTACATTTATAGGGAAGCATAAAGTTTAGTTTTGCCTAAATAGATTGACTGATGTGTGTAATGCATGTTATGTAATGTTTCACTGTAGAGGTATAAGTCAAAATACAGTGAACCTCTAAAGTTCAAAAGCTTCTCAAAGTTCTTTCTACTATAGGGATAAAAATAATAAATAATACAAATAAAATTAAATTGCACAAAAACCTTAACTTCAAACTCAGCTTCAGCATATCTCATGAGACTTAAGTGAAGTGAGGCTACATTCAAATCTTGCTAGCACCTTTAATCAAAGGATGCATGTGTATAGTGTGGGTTGTGGGTTGCATTTAGTCTATGTGAAATCGACTGGTTAGCATGACTGGCTTGCAGTTCAGAGTTCATGTGTTCGTTCCCAGGCTCCAGCCTTCCTGTAAGGCAGGGGTGCCCAATACGTCGATCGTGATCAACTGGTAGTTCGCGTGCTGGCAGTTTTTTTTTGTTAGGTTGTTTGTTTATATGTGCCCTGCGATTGGCTGCCGACCAGTTCAGGTTGTACCCTGCCTCTCGCCCAGAGTCAGCTGAGAAAGGTGCCAGCACACCCGTGACCCTGGTGAGGATAAGTGGTTCAGAAAATGGATGGCTATATATATATATATATATATATACACACACACACACACACACACACACACACACACACACACAAATGGATTAAGGATTTAAACCCAAATAACAGAAAGGTGTCAGTATCTTGTGATGGCAGCCCTGAAAATGAGCAACCTATTTATAAACAGAAAATAGTATTTACAAAGCACAAAACTAGATAACCCGGTGGAGCATTAAAAGGAAAGTGAGTAATGGAATTGACACATGCTCACAAGCCTGACTCCAATATTTATGTTGCTTTGTGTCTGATGGAATTTGCTCAATTATTCACTACTTTAAAAGGGGATTGGAGATATCAGTGTTGTGTTACAGGGTATGGAGATCTAAGGTCAAATAGGATGATTATACTCTCTTAACGTAAGCTCTTTTGATGCCCTGGTCATCAAGATATCCTTGCTTTAATAATTTGTTTCATTCCATCCGCCACTTTATTTCACCTTAAAGGCATCAGCAAGTATTCCTGCTCCTCTTTGATTGGTCCGTTTGGAAAGGCCAACAAAGAACTCTCGACCTGCAGAAAGAAACAGAGAAAGATCAGCGAGGCTCAAGAAAAAAGTATTCTCAATCTTCAGCACCTTCTAATTAAGCAATTACCTTTAATTAAGCAATCACGAGTTACACTTCTCCATCATACCAAAACATTTTGCAAAATCGTATACACCTTGATGTGACTTGATGGGAACAGTTTAGTCTTTTTCCACCTTGACTGTGACCCAGTGCACACAGCAAATTCCATAAAGCCAAGCTTTGAAGAGTTTGGTGTAGAACAACTTGGCCTCAAGGCCATCAAACACCTCTGGGATGATCCAAAGCAAAGACTGATCCAAATCTTCTCAATTAATGTGAGAGAACCAGGTAGGAAGCTAGGTAAAAATGGGCAACCAACTTAATATTTTCTGCCATTTTTTCATTTCTATAGCTATAAGGGCCTGTGTCCCAATTGTTTAGGGCACATGGCATTCAGAAGTAGAATCTGAAATATTCTGTGAAAGAAAAACCAAACTGACAGAATGGTCCTTGGAACACCATTCGCTGAACACTGCAGTCATCACATTCAAATGTGGCTAACATGGCAGAACACAAAAAGAGAATGCTGAATGTCTGGCATACACCACTGAGCCCTGGGATTGGCTACCAATAGAACTGCTGAGCCTTTATTTGCCATTAGCTGGGGTGATGCCAACAAAAATCTTTGAGCTGTGCCATGTGAAACACTGAGACAAGAGCACAGCACTATTGTCCAGAAACCCAATTAAGTACGCTAACTGGGCTTCATAGTGGTAAAAGACATTGACCCAGATTTTAACCGCTGAACCGAGACAAATTCGAAAATACCCAAAATATTCTTGATTCCCAGTCTTCATCAGTGAAATTAAAGGTTGCCAGAAGAGTAAAAAGCCCGTGGTCGAAATGTAATTCCCGCTGATTTGATTTGACCATGCAGTGTGCTACGTAATGTTTTCACTGCAGATTACTTTCAGGAGAAATTTTGTTTAGTGTGCTGAGGTACAGGGTCATTGAGGTCACACTGTGGAATGTCTTTTAGAAAAGCTTAAACACGGACTCCATCAGACACACAAACTTCTGCTTGGGAAATAATCATAGGCTATGATTGCACAGACTCATTCGCTCAGCTACGTACAGTATCGTCGATCCTTTATGATCACACACTCCATACTTCTTGTCAGCCTAATCTACAACTAAGTTAAGAAAAGAGAACACATTTGAAAATCCTTGTAAAATGAAAATAAAAGGTTTTGAAAAACAGTGTAACCAGTGGTGTGCAGTCTTCTCTGCCGGCCTAAACACTATCAGAAGCATTGATATGTGATATTTTAGTGTCTATGTTTTGGAGTTGTTCGGCAGAAGATAAAGAGTCTTGCTTTTGTATTAATGGTATCGTAATGCCTCTCTCTCTCTCTCTCACTCTCACTCTGTAATGTCACACATTGTTAAATTGTGTTTCTGTATATTATTTTGTAAAATTGCCATGTGATAGTGGTGGTATCGAGTGGTCACTTAAGACCCCCCTGAAGGCCCAGGTCTGAAATACACTTGAGTTTAACATTATATCTCTGCATTTCTGCGCTACATTGTTACAAAAATATTTAAGTGTATTATGTCAGCAGGGACAAACTGTCTGGATATGTAATACTACTGTATAATATACTGTACAATCCTTTGCAAAGGTGTTAAGTCGGAATGCACCATTACTGACACCAGTATTGGGTCTCTGGTTTTCTACAGAGAGACAGTATCGGTACTCGTAAAAATTTTACTATACTGCACACCCCGATACCCCATCGCCAAACTGACATATACCTTCCGGGTAGGAGCCATGTCGGTCGTGTGTGTCTAGAGATATTTTAAGGACAGGTATGAAACCACTTTCAGTTGTCAAATGAGAGTGAATGTTTCTATTTTTTCTGTATCGTATTATGAAATGGATTACGAGATTTGGATAAAGGTGCAGAACCACCATCTCTTCACTTTGACGTCACAAAATTTTTTTAATTTCCCGATTGATAACATGAATGACTAAATGAAAATCAGTCATGAGGTGAATTTGTTTGAAGCTATGTAGTTTGGTGCTTTCCGACCTCTATCAAATGTAAAGAGGAACCCTTGAACCCCCCGCGAAAAAAAAAAAAAAAATGTAAATATCTAATTCAAATGGAAAGCTAATGATGTAAATGAAAAGGCTTATTGGGTCTGAGGAATAATACGATTGGATCAGCAATTAAGGATATTTCACTTACCTGTGAAAAGGACATCTCCTCCATCCAATGTGGCATTCTCATCAGCCATTTCCACAATGTTCAGATTCAGCTCCTTCAAGGCACCTTTCACTGCCTCTGTCTGTGTAAACAAGAACACAAACCAAAGTACATATAAATCAACTACTGATAAGAACAAATCAATGGAAGGTAATCTAATTGTGAAACGAAAACAACATTTATCTTCAGGGTGACTGTTATACAGTCAAGTTCCAATCAAGAATCCATAAACAGGATGAAAAAAATCATTCTGAAGATCTTGCTGGGCTACTTAACAGCACGCTGGCTCCTGTGAGACCAGATGCTATGAAACAAATCATTTTTTTGCGATGACATCATTGTAATGAGCCATGATATGATGTCATTTTATAAGTAAATCATACGGGTTATGAAGTATTGACTCCAGATAAAACACCAACTTTATATTGAAAATTCATTATCCTGCCCTCACGTTCTGGGTCATCTTTCTTTCTGTCTTTCTATTCAGTATTTGTAGGAAAAAGATGACAAGCTGGATATTAGGGGGTATTATGAAATGTGTTCCTGAGATGGAAAATGAGAAAGGTTGGTGGTTAGCTGCGTGTCCTTTACATGAACTCAGACCTTGAGGAGAGCAGGTCTTTGTTTGGTTGCTCCACGGCTGATCTGCTCTCCTCCTGCCTGACCGCCCAGTGTGGTTTTACTGTCCTGATTTGGGGGGTCCTACAGGAGTAGTTTCCAAGGCCAGGCATGTTAGTGAGAGCATCAATGTTTCCACAAGCCCTATCTCATTATGACCTCAGCCTGTTCATTGTGCTTCTTGGCCAACACAATGTTTCTGCTTCCACTTATTTGTGGAAGGACACACCATTCGGTCATACAGGTAGACTGCCATGCACTTTCCAAATAACACAATACAAAAGTGAATATGCACATGTTTCCATGAAATTACAAGTCATAGATCTTATAACTTTAAGCCAAAACAACAGTTGGTCTCAAAGAATAATCATTCTCGTACTGGTTGTAGGTCTTGAATAGATGATGAATATTATGCATTATTGATATGGTGTGGCTGTGGCACGAGCTATCTACATCATATAGTCCTATTCCTATTCCTTTGGCATTGCATTAGTAGAACAGTACGCAAAGCAAATATCTACTAGACTGCACCAAAGGTTCCTTTACCTAAGCTGCCAGGCATTTCCCCTGACATCACTGGAGGTGATAAGAGACAAAGGATGTTGCGCTCTATGTTTACCCTACCACCATGGGAATTTCTACAGCAGAATTGTATCTGCTTTGAGGATGTAGTCAAGAACATTTGACTGTCCACACGGGCCCAGAAATTGAACAGTCATTTACAGCAAGTGTCAAAACAAAATATTGACCTTTACTACAGTGTGCTTCTGATAGGTATTTTAAAAGGCTAATCAATTTCAATCATGGTTCATATCAAAATATATTATTCAAGCTGCTAAACAGATATTACTACTGTTCAGTTGCTGCCATTACTTTTTTTGGCATGCATGTTTTCAATGTTCTATTTTGGAGGTACCCAAATAGAAAATAAGATGTCACTGACTGACTGTTAATGTTTCGCATTCACGTTCATTGGCTTTTTCAGTCACAGTTGGTTAGACAGTATACAACTGCTAATTTAATATTTCCCAAGGGAAAAGTCAAATTTTTCCTCTCAGTCCTCCTTGTTTATTCCTTCTTGTTTTGTGTCTACCACATTCCCCATGCTCTCTCAACCTTTGTGGCAGGGTCAGAAATCCTCCAACTGGCACCCCGAGCTGCAGGATGATTATCTCTCAATGTAAGAGACCGCCCAATAGCTGAGCCTCTCTGGGTGCCAACTCATTTTGCAGGCCCCTCATGTCCCCTCCGTAAAACAACCTTTTTCTTCTGAGAGCTTGGCTAAGCAACACAAGGTTAGCCTGCACCCTGCTTTAAATGAAAAAGGCCTTTATGTTCTTTTAAAATTCATTAAGGGGTTTTCAGGCCAGTTGGTTTGCAGGCCACATTACCGCCGTTCCAGCTCAGTACAAGGGGGACAGGGCAAGAAGAACCCGCCTTTTATTTGAGCTTTTTATGGACCCTTTCGAAATGTTTTTGTTCCCCTGGTACCTCTGCATATCACATTCAGCTAAAAAGGACCATCTGTCTGCTAGAACACGTTGCATTTGGGGAAGGGAACAACAGCATTCACAGTCATCCTAGCCTTTCTAGAGGACAGAGGACTATCAGTTCTGTGAAAAAAAAGTATTTGCCCCCTCCTCAAATACTGACTTTTTTCATAGTTTCCCCACTTTTATGTTTTCAAACAAATGTAAATCCAACCATCCATCTATTTTCTTTGCTGCTTATCCTCACTAGGGTCGCGGGCTGCTAGGGCCTATCCCAGCTATCTTCGGGCGGGAGGCGGGGTACACCCTGATCAGACAAAAATTACCCAAGTAAACATAAAATGTCGTTTTTAAATGGCGAAGAAAAAAACAATTCAAAGCTACCTGGCCCTGTGTGACGAAGTAACTGCTCCCTTGTTAAATCATTAATTAATTGTGTGTAATCATATTATTTGTTATTCTGACTTAATTTCCACACATTTTCACACCCAAGCCTGATTACTTCCACACCTGTTCAATCGAGAAATCAATTAAACAGAACCTGTCAGACAAAATGAAATCGGCCACAAGATCTCGAGAAAATGCAACAAAATGCCACGAGCCAACGAAATTGAAGAAGAGAAATAAAGTAGTTCATCATCTATCAGTATGAAAAGGGTTACAAAGCCATTTCTAAGATTTAAGACTCCAGCGAACCACAGTGAGAGCCACTATCCACAAATAGAGAAGACATGGAACAGTGGTGAACCTTCCCAGGAGTGGCGGGCCTCCAACATATTACCCCAACAGCACAGCAATGTTTCATCCAGGAGGTCACAAAGGAACCCAGGACAACATCTAAAGAACTGCAGGCCCCCCTTGCTTCAGTAAAGGTCAGTGTTCATGACTCAACAATGAGGAGGAGACTTGGAAAACATGGCATCCATGGCTGATTTTCAAGGCAAAAACCACTGCTTACCCAATTGAACATAAACTGTCAAAGCATCTAAATTATTCCCAAGAACTTTGGAACTATATATGGACTGATGAGACAAAAGTTGAACCTTTTGGAAGGCGTGTGCCTTGTTACATCTGTCGGAAATGTAACACAGCATTTCAGAAAAATAACATTACACCAACAGTCAAACATGGTGGTGGTAGTGTGATGATCTGGGGATTCTTGCTCCTTCAGGTCCTAGATGACTTGCTGTGATTGATAGAACCATGACTTCTGTATTTTACCAGAAAACCCTGAAGGAGAAATGTCTGCCATCAGTTCGTGACGTCAAGCTGAAGCACACTTGGATTCTGCAGCAAGACAACGATCCAAAACAAACCTGCAAGTGAACTTCTGAATGGCCTAAAAAACAATATGAAGGTTTTTGCTGTGGGTCAGTAGGTAGAGCGGGTTGTCCCGTGACCGAAGGGACACTGGTTAAAATCCCAGCAATGACAGTTCGCATGCCGAAGTGTCCTTTGGCAAGACACTGAACCCTAATTTGCTCCCAGTGGGCCTGGCAGCGAGCGCCTTGCATGGCAGCAGTCGCACATTGGTGAATGAATGTGTGGGTGAATGTGAGGCTTTGTAAAGCGCTCTGGGCACTGTGATGGTATAGATAAAGTGCGATATAAGTGCAGTCCATTTATCATTTAGTGGCCTCCTAAAAATCCTTACTTGAATCCAACTGAAATGCTGTGGCATGACCTTAAAAAGGCCGTTCATGCTCGAAAATCCTCCATTGGTGCTGAATTTAACGGCACTTGGGTGTGCCATATGTACCCCTTCCCCACTATATAATCACAATATAATTTCTACCACTACAGCTAGTCGTGGACGGGAGGGCGTTAGGGTGCATTGTCACGGAACGCCAACTACACATTCGTTTGCGAGGTAGCTGGTGGCTGGTGGCTTGCACCTCTTGTCACGGCGTGGAAAGTCCCATGACCACCCGGTGGGATATATTCCAGACACCGGAGGCTATAAGCAGATTTATTTTCGAAGCTCAAACGTGTTGGGATGTTAAGGCATGAGAAAGAATTTACACATACTGGTATGTGATTGAGAGCTGCCAATGGAACAGGGTGCAGTTTTATAGCCTCATTTTATAAAGGCATACTTGGCTTTTTTGTTTTTCCTTTTTTTTTTTTTTTTTTTTTTTAATCATTACATTTTGGCAGGGTTGTTAACAACATTCTTATCTGTCCAAGACGTATGTTTCACTTTTCAGGTACTTTAAAAGTGAACAGCATATACACTGGACCTTTGGTTGAAAATCAAACCACCAACACACAGCAGACTGCATAAGCAAGAGAATAAAATCAAGGGTAACAAGCAGTATTATCAATTTTTGTTACATCGCTATTCTGACACGGCAAAAATTCCTCTGATGGTCTCGTATCCCCCTGTAAGCTGTACAGCTAATGATGCCTGACCAGACTTGAAATCAGCCCCGATTCATACTTGAGTCTGCTTACTCTGTATTGAAGGACGAAAAGGCTGAATGTACACAGGTTTTGTCCATTGCAAGACAAAACTTAATAAAAAAAAGTTTAAGTGCCCTGTCACAGGAATTTAAGTCTGAAATGCCAACCACTCATTTAGTAGCATGCAACAGAAGGCAGACCCTTGCTTAATCCAAACAAATCCCTGGTGTATGTAGGAACATACATGTGGTTAACCAAGCCATGACACCCTCCTATCATACAACACCCCCACCTTGCTTAACAGCATTACATAAATGTTGAGAAGTAGGTCAGTATGAAGCCATGCACTGTTAACAGTTGCAGGACTGGAGACCCTCACACCACATCGACCACAAAGATCTGGCAGTCTGCCTTAGTAAAGGAGCCGTTTCAGCCAAACACACTGTACTCTCAGACTCCTTTCATTTGGGACTCCTGGGGATATAAAGACTGCAAGGAGGAATATTCAACACGACAGTCCTACTTGGACACATTTACCGTCGCCTAAGAGGAAAGTATCTGTGAGAAAATAACAAGGTAAAGCTTTAGCACTGATAAAATTTTAATATTTAAAAAATATAATTGCAAATTTGGAATCAAAGAGAAGCTACTGTGCACTGGAGGAAATAATACAAAATTGTTGACAAACCAGAGTTTGAAACACAAATAATGTACCTGTTTGTGGACATGTGTAGCTTGCACCCAGACCAAACATTAATTGGTCATTGATCATGCAACGCATTTTACACATTTAATTATTCAGTGCAGAGCATCACTATACTATGTGAGCAGCTGCAAAGAGGATATGACAGATGTAAAATTACACAAATAAATGTTTTAAAATTGTTTGTCTTTTTTTATTTACTGAACTCTATTAGTAATTTAATGAATGTCAATCTATATTGGAAAGTAAAACATTGGCATTATGACGTCTCATCATCACAGGTGGGTTTTCTAGACAAGGGAATGCAATGCATTTCTGGTTGATGCTTGTTGCAATAAGAACCCCCAACAATCTAAGTAAATGTCAATTAAGAAAAATAAATGGAAGTGAAGAAGAGAATGAAAAGTATTCCTTGATTTCAAATCCTATTGCCAATGATAAAGGAAAAAAAAAAATTATTGTCTTCTCATTGTATTTTTTTCTTGCTGGAGGTGTACGCAAATTTATTATGCAGACTGTTTGCTCCAAAGGGTCAAAGTTATTGTGCAAATCAAAATTATTAGTAAAACTGTCAAACTTTCATTAGTTTTTGCTGTTTATCCAAATCAAATACCTTGCCAGACTATATAGTTTATTACCCACTGTTGTTTAACACCCGCGACCCTTGTGAGGATAAGCAGCTCAGAAAATGGATGGATGGATGTTGTTTAACACAGTGGTCACAGTCTTATTCAAATGAAACCCAAGCAGGGTCGAGCACTACAAAAACAAAGAGAAATATAAGTCTGTTCGAGCAAATAAAGAGTGCTGTCCAATCATAAAGGCTATAAAGACAGAGGGAGCTCTCCAGTCAGCTCAGATCCTCTATTTGTTGGGTTTTATCTATAGACTGGACCTCTTAATCCAAACAGAGGGGGGAAAGACAATAAACTCACCTACCTCATTGAGAGTTCTGCTTTGCTTCACTTCAATAGATGGCTAACATTGGTATTATCAAATGTTAATGCTCTCGGGATACCATACTAGAATTGTATTTGTCAGAAGAACATTTGACTGAGTGTCCTTTACTTACACTGATTAGACATATATTTGGAGAAAAGAAAATATGGTATAAAGCATGCAGACTTGTTGGAATCCTGTAATGGATCCTGATTTCAAAGACGAACATCATAAAAAGCCCCCAGGGTTGTCTGTGCCTCCCCACTGACACATGGTCTTAGTGAAAGTAAGCAATGCCACAATCGTTAAAGTGTAAAATATTCCACATAAATTATGCCTGTTAGTTCAAAAAAGGCCACTGACGTTTTCAGTTGGTCTCTCTTCTGAATAGCACTTAACCCTATTAATGTTCAAGGGGGTAGTTGGAGTCTATCCTAGCTGACATTTGGTGAAAAGATTACTAATCAATCACAGGACTAACTGAAACAAACAATCTTCTACACCCACATTTACACTCAGTAGCTTCAAAACCCAAGTTTGACTGTGCTAACAGCTCGATTGCACTCCTGAGGACTATTACTGTGTAATTATAATCACCAGGAATTAGTTTTAAATAAAAACACGGTCCATATCAAGCATTCATGTTCAACACGATATGGCACAAAATCAGATACCCACGATCCCAGATGATCCCATTAAGTCTCAAGACTTGTGAAATATAAATAGAACAAGAAAAGAAGATACAATAAGATATAATTACAGAGCGCAATATACTGCTGATTTCTGTGTTTATTTTCAGTGAGGTGTTAGAATAATCCTGTTAAATTCAATCGTATGGTCTGACATAAGTGCAATGATGCTTGCTGTCTTGCCCTCCATAGTTTACTTTAGAACATGAATTGGCACAATTCATATTGCTCTCTAAAATGAAAAAAGTGCATTATTAAAGTGTCATACTGTTATATGACAGCACACTAGACCTCATTTCTGCCAGTCTTGCTTTTTCCTTTGGATTTGGATTTGGATCGTTTTGCAAATGGACTGGACGAGGAGAAGAAGAATATACACTGAAAGTTGATTGATGAATGACTTATATCTGACCTTCAAACATGGGGACAGGTGTGCACTGTATTGCTATAGACTGTTGTTGAACAGCTAAACCCACTTGTAAAAAAGAAAAAGTGTTGTGTTACTGTCATGTGCTTTAGTGCGCATCTGCCAGCGAAGGTTTTTGGAAGCACATATATGGTCGTGTTAGAGGACTAAATTAATGGAAAGTGGAATGCCTGACAACTGTCACAAGAAGTTATATTCCCCATAACTGGTCAGGCTTTCCGAGCGCTGTGGTTAACCAATGCTTATTACCCTTACAGAATCAAAACTTGGCACCCTTTTCACATGTACCAGAGACGATTCAATTGAGACTATGAGAAGGAATCCCCATTGTGTTTGTTTTCGATCTGCCAGTTGAGGCCTCTGAAACCCAAAACAAAAATACCCATAGCTCCCATGTATTAAAGTTGTTTTAACATTCGTGAGGCCCAAGGTGTACTGCAGGAGAAAATGTGTGATCAAAGATACTTAGAAAGGATGATTTAAACGATGTGTCTTGAAGCATGACCTACCATGTGCGGAGAAAAACGTGGTTTGATGCATTAACTGGAGAGAATGTAGAGCTCTAGGAAGGATTCATGAAAGGAAGGAGAGCGTTTGATCAACAGACAGGGAAGTCAGATTTAGATTAAGCTCAGGCTTCCCCTTTTAATCACTTTCCTCCAACACAGGGAGTCCCCCTTAGTACATGGTGCTGTATTGCTCTATGAAAGAGGAACCCAATAGGCCGTGATCGGAACCTAAGTAGTGTCAGAGAACAATGACCTCACTGGATACGAGAGGCATGAATGATGTGTGCTCTTCTTTTGAAACAAAATCCTTTTATCTATATGTCCTGTTTGCTGCAAGCTTATATAACTTCAGCTTCTAACCACCTTTCAAAGCTTTGGAGCATACCGTGCCAAGAGTGAAGAAAATAAATGGATGCCTTTTCATATCTGCATTCTTATCGGTACTCAAATGTTCCAGAGGTTTATGCTCTTCGCTTTATTCACAATACTAAAAACAGCCTGGAGTGTGTTCCACTGAAGAAAAACACTATCATACCACATGGTTACGCCCACGGTTTTCAAAGAATGTGATGGATGGGTCCCAAAGTGGAAAAAAAAAAAAAAAGCATGAGGGTTTGCCCGGCAAAGGCTGGACTAACTGCCTATTATGAGGGATTTCCCAAAACAGCCCTGTAATGTGAGAGTCAAGCAAGGGGTCTGAAGTGGAAACTAAGAAAAGGACTATATGTTCTAATCTTGAAAGGGGAAAAACATTAACGGCCAAAAGATTTCCCAAATACTGGCAAAGATGGGCTTTTCCGGACAGTTGTTTTCCATCTTTTGCATGAAGCAAGCGGTCAGATGCTAACCAGCCACGACGGATCTAATCATCTGCCTTGAAATTCAAAACCATGTGATCAACAGTATCTACAGTGCAGTATCTGTTGATTTGATATTGTTTATTTGTAAAGCTTCCTTGGGTGTCATGGAAGGCACTACGTAAAGCAAATCTATCTATCTATCTATCTATCTATCTATCTATCTATCTATCTATCTATCTATCTATCTATCTATCTATCTATCTATCTATCTATCTATCTATCTATCCATCCATCCATCCATCACATGAAATTCATGGATCATGATTTATTGTGAAATATATTTGTCATAATTAAATCTATCTGCTATCAAGGGAGACACCCTGCCTTTTGGTTCATTCAGAAAGATTGCATTGGTGTCTAATAAAATGCCTGAAATACAGTAAAGTTTTCAGTAAACTCTCTCCATCCATTTGGTAAACTATCTTCTACATCCTGGCTGAGACTACACGCTGGACTGGTCAACAGTCAATCGAAGGCTAAATCTGAATGGGGCTTGAAGTCAGAAACAGCCCCAATTTGTGAATACAAATTGCCATTGTGCTTGAGTTTGTTGTCTTGGTGTGCATTGTGTGAGGCCATTCTTTTCGCCAGGCGGTAAAATTTAGCACATTGTTGAGAGGTTGCATCCAATCTCCTATTCAGTGTTCAGATGTATTAAGGCACGTGTAATGAGTTCATTACTACTTCGTTCTAATAAGTCAACTTAGATAGGTCAAAACAGAAATCATTCAGCAGAATCAATTCAACAAGTACAGAGTTCTTAGAATTTGGAGCTGATTTAACGTTGACACCATCTAATTTCCTAAAACTTATGATAACTTTGCCAGTAGTTAGCCCATTCCAACTTTGTCTCTGAAGCTTCAAATGTAACCCATATGTGTCTGTGATGGGTTCCTCTACTGTGCACTGCTGTGGACTGGGCTCACAAGGCCACAGAACACCCCTGAGCATCCACTCAATAACATTACCACTGCTGCAGTGAAACGAGACAGACTGTAATGGAAACAACCCACTTTCCAGACACTTGAGGGAATAGCAAACATCTCTGCCTGATCCCTATAAAAGACAGAAGAAATAAAGACGAGCAATCCTGGTCTCCCACCCACTCACTTTGTCTGGACAACAGAACGTCTCATCTTTCAAAAAATAACTGGGTCACTATTGTAATGATAACAGTACATTACAGATAGTAAAATGAGAGAATTTTAAATGAAATAAGAAACAAAGAAAAATAATCAACAGTTACTGCAATGAATGCTTTAATTCTATCACATTGTCCCTGACTATTTTTATCGATGTGATTTTCACTATTCTACTTAATTATGAAGGTAGATCATCCACAGGTCATAATTCTGTGTCTTATGCTGCATACCAGTCATTGTGTGTTCCAACAGCTGACTGACAGCCTGTATGTAAGGACCTTGTAAAGAATGTTGCCATAATTAAACACACTTGTGTAACTGTCAGGCTTGGAGAATGAGACATTTGTATAACCACTGGGAAGGGGGCTGATTAGCCTGTCATTTTTTAAGTCCCCTTGCTTACACTCTGCACACTGCACCGAGTAGGTGATTACACAACCAGACATCAGTCACAGGTCATTCTAAATTTGAAGGAATACTGACTTTATCAAACTCTCAGGGAATAGTATTTGTATTTGTATTTTTTTTTTTCTATATTCTAATTTCTCTCTAGATTTTAGGTTACCTGTTAAGGCAACAGGATACATGAGATTCCAAATACAGTATGTAATCTCAGCAAACCATTACAAAATGATAGGTTTGTGGCAAATGGAAAACGCCAGTCAAATATGGCCAGAGTGATCAGCATGCTTTGAGGAGTCCAATGTGGCAGCTGCGGGTTTGGTTTAAAGAATGCTGCAAGGTTGTCTCCAAAGGCAAACCCCAAGGAGATGCAGCCAAACAACAGTTATTTGAATTGTCAATCGCCAGGTTAAGCAGATGTGCAAAATCAGATTCAGAATACTTTATTAGTCCCAGAAGAGCAATTCAGTTGCATGCCCTTGTTGATTATCCAATATCTAATCAGTTTCCTTGTCTTTTTTTTTTCAAAGTACTTTCCTCTTTTCTGAATAGTTTCTGCTGGCTTATTAGTTTTTGCTTCATGTGTGCATAGACATTTTTTTTTTAAACATGCGCTTCATTGAAGAGAACTCCATTGCCTTTCAGTACAGAGTGAAACAATTACAATATGAGGCTTATTCTATGGGACTGTGTCTTAAATCAATTGCAAAGTTTACAAAGGTGTTATTGCATACACACCTGCGCTATTTTACCTTCGAGAACATAGCCTATATTTCATTGGTGACATGCAGATTTGTCAAGTTGTTGACCTTGGGTGGCAATTTCAGACAGAGTAAGTATAGCTAGTAATCAACTCAAAAACACATAAATGGGTTTGGTTTAATATATATTTAACACGAACAAGCAATGCACATGAATTCAAAATCAAAGGAAAAATTATTATGTTGTGGCATCTCCCCAAAATGGCTCATAAACTAGACTAAAAGGACAAGAAGCATACCACCATAACCCATCTTTCAGTCCAGCTTTATAGTGGATCACATTACTATGTCACTCCTTTCAATCAGCCTCCTTCTATCTGATAACATACAGTGCTGTTCAAAGCGCTTAAACCTCATCATTCCTGACATTCTTTGGATTCTGGTTGGTGTGACCTCATTGGGTGAGGGATGTAGTAGGAAAATAACCCCTGGCAGTTCCTTTGCTTCGACATGGAAACTTAAGCTTGCAAAGAATGAATGACTATGTGCAAACTTGACTGTGGGTGCACTTGCGAGTGAAAACAACAAGTTTCCTAAGTGAGAATGTTTTCACTCCACTGTGCAGATGGCCCTACAGTGCAAATTCCAGATGCAAGTGTGACTGAGTATATGCTTCATGACTGTCTCACCTGAGTGAAATGTTTTTATGTGCATGTTCACTGATTCTGCACCTTGTCCAAACAGATTCAAACTTCCGGAATACCCTGTGGTTGAGTGAACTTGATAAACCTAAAAGCTTCAACAGTCTAACTACTGTATAGTACAGCATAGATTGCTGTTGTTAACAGTTAATGTTAATGCAAAATAATATAAAATGCATGACCTGAAAAAAACTACAGTTTAGTAAGAACTGTGATATTCATTTTGACACGTCGGTTCTAGAAAAAGTAGGCACAGTAATGAAGAGTTTGAATCTCGGCTCGGCCCTTTCTGTGTGGGGTTTGCATCTTCTTCCCTCCCACATTCCGAAAACATTTTTGTTCGAGTCTTGAGGAGTGAAATTGGTCGCTGGTGTGAATTTGAATGGTTGTTTCTTTACAGTACACTGTATATGCCCTGTGATTGACTAGCGACCAGCCCAAGATGAGACTCGTGAAACTTCAACCAGAATAAATGATTTCAGATGGATGGATGGATGGATGGTTTTCCACAAAATGACAAACTGGGAAGTGTGATTTTATTTGAGACATACTACTCTATCCCCTCTTTTCTGAGTTTATGAATAATAGTCAAAAACCTTTCAAAGAGTTGATGATATCAGTTATGCTGACCATAAAAAGTGTCACAATATTATCCTGACATTTGTTTTAAGTTGTGATATATTCAGCATATACTGTAAACTTATCCATACATCCTTGAATCCAAAAGGATGTTAGTGCCAAATCTGAAGGACACATGAAGTGATTTTTGAAATGAGAAATGCAAAATATTTCAGTTAGAAAATTAGGCAAGCATACTGTAGCAACATTACCATTCAGATTCTGGTCACCTAATAGTATGAACATGAACATGAAAGTGAAGGTGGTGGTGGAGCTGAAGGTTTGGGCCTGCATGGCTTCTTCTGGGATGGGCTCACTAATCTTAATTGATAGACAACATGATGTCAGCAGAAAAATCAACTCAGAAGAAATATGGTGTGCCAAAAGAAAGTTGCACCCAAACTGATTTGGTGAACCATTTTCATGCAGTGAGAATGACCCAGAACTTTGCCAAAGCAACAAATCAGTTCGTTGGGGTAAAGAAGTGGAAGCTTTTAGAGTGACCTAATGAATCTCCAGACTTAAACGCTATAGAGAAGTGTGTCCAAACTACAGCCTGCGGGCCATTTGTGGCCCACTGTGCCTTTTTTGTGGCCTGCTGCATGTACTAAAAATAACATAGAATAGGGCGCGCAACCCTAATTTTCCCTGCCTCGCTATATCGCCATATGCAGCTGCTGGTCTTCCTCTTGCATCGTTATCACAATTTAAAGTGACTAACAGCGCAATGATCTGCTACAGTGACGATTGTGCAAATGGTACAGCTAGATCTCAAAGACATACGTGGCCAGTACTAATCAACAACAGTATGCAAATAGTGCAGCATGATAAAACAGTGAGTGTATGAATAATGTAGAAGTGTCCCAACAGTGATGTGTAAAATTGGCAGCATTTTGCAATGACAATGTAAGTTAACTGAAGAAGTTAATGGCAAGAGGGAAGAAGTCGAAGTAGTCGTTAGAAGCAAACTGGTTGTCCATCTTTTCCGCATAATTTGTCTTGGAAATGTTGATTTCTTTTGTCAGCTGGTTTCGGGTCTGATTGTACAGGGTTCTGTCCCCACTCCACTAGGCGTCCTCTTTAGCCTGGCAATGTTAGCGACGTTTGGCAGTGAACCACATCTTGTTGTTACTGAATGTGCAAAATGTATTTGTTTGTACATACACGTCTTCACAGAAGCTGATATAGGATGTAAGCCTACAATAACATCACAGAAGAATAATGCAAATGAAAGGATGTTAGTGGGTAGCAAGTGATTTGCAGGTATATTTTAAGTCATATTCGAAGTTGTGTTGTTGTAAATACCTAGAAATAAAAACTCAAGTGTTGATGTCTTGTCTCATATTTTGATGTTAAAAAACAGGTTTTCAGTCTGCAGCAAAAACAAAGGAAATTCCCTCACTGTTCCGATACCTTTGGAGGTGGGTGTACAGGCTGTATAGACTTGTAGATGGGAGTTTAGTCTCTGCACTAACTTTGACCTCATTTATATTTGAGTGATTCCAAGAAAGAAACAAAGTAGGTAAAGAATGTAAGATGAGGGGGATAAATACCAATGGTCATGCTGTTAACGCATGTCACAGTCCTTACCATGGAAAGCAATTATATGGGTCTTTGCTTTTCGGAATGTTCTTACGGAGCAAAGTGATCCATTTGGTTTGGAAATCAAGCACTTTCTCCTGTATGTGTGTGTGTATGTGTGTGTTTATTGTGGGAGTATTGGAGTTGTATGCCTCTCACTGGAGCACATCATTACTAGCTGGTGATAAAAAAGGAGGAGACGGGACCTTTGTGATTTCTGTGGCGTGATTGGTCATTACTGCAGGGGTTTATTGAATGACTGAGGGTAGACATGATTAATTACATAGCTTGGGGTTCAGGTATCCAAGAAAAACAACACTCAGAGACTCACACATGCACACATGCAGTACATATCAAACAACAATGTGCAATTTATGAGATATGTACTGCATATATTTTTAGCGTATATACAGAGAAGCAAAAGCACAAACTCTGAGCCATCTGGTATGGTAAAAATGGGGAAAGGGTTTACCCTAATAAGCAGACAGAAAATATTGACAGTGCTGAACTATTTCCCCAAACCATGTTGGAAAACACATACCGATATAAGCACAGATTCCTGCCTTATACATAATGCAAGGAACCATTCAGTCAGGACCGCAGGATGCTTATGGGGAAGTAATGAAAACAAACTGGGGGATGCATACCTGATGGTTTTCCCAGCCGTAAATACCAAACGTTTGAATGGGAGCTGGTATTTATTGCTTTGTACAGTACTATGGTGCACTGTTCGTACTTTCAAAGTGCTTCACAAATAAAGTTGTGTTGGAGACTGCAAAGGAGATTCAATCAAACGGACCTGCCATTTTACCTTATAAGGTTTTGCCTTCAGGTTTTGTACCTTTGTGCATTTGTGTGTGTAGGCATTCAGAAAGAGCAAAGTTCGGATGTTCTGGGGAATATTTTGCACAGCTGGTGAGTTTTTGCTATCATGCAGAGATGGCAACATCAGAGGTGGATCACGAAAGCTTAAGTCCTATTTAAAGAAAGCTCCTGGGTTACGACTTGAGCTAAGATCATTCCATTCCACTGGTCAATGCCAGCAACACACACAAACACAGTGAACGTCCTGGTGGTAGGTCTGATCTGGAACATTTTTGGAATTCTTGTAGCCTCTGCTCCTATACTGCTGTTCTACAGAAGGTTCTGAAGAGTCTGCACCATGTTGACAGGATTACATCAATACTTTTGGCAACTCTTTGGACCAAACAGTTTAGAACTTTTTTTTTCCTCCTCAAGTGTCAACACTTGTGAAGTGTGACCTCCCAAAAATGTATCCCTAACAATTTTTGTGTTGTTTTTGTTGTGTAACCAAAACTAGAATACAGCCAGACACTCTGTTGGTTTGCAAATCCTCACCTCTGCGAGTCAGCAAGAACAAAATAAGGCAACCAAATATATCCAAGGCAGTAATTGAGCGATATGAATAACTTTATCTTAACACCAAGTTAAATTTTATTAGCTCTTAATACTTTTCTTCATTTCACACTCTAAACATGTCTTTAGGGCTTAAGGGAGAAGGTTGATAATGCCACTGCAGCTGAAAATGGAAATTTCAACTTGTTGCATTGAGCAAGGCACCGATTGAGCGAGCAAACCATTAAGGAGCACAACACTTTTGAACTGACAGCCCTCCCTTGCCAGTGGGTGGATACCTGTTTGTACAATAATCCCTTGTTTATCATGGGGGTTACAATCCAGAAACCCCACCCAATAGACAAAAGCCGTGAAGTAGCAAACAATTATTTATTGTATTATTTATATAAATCGATAAGTTTCTATATGCAATTCAGTGTAATTCAGTGGTATGATAGAGAGTTGTAGGTACTCTATTTTTAAAAGGCGGGTGTGTTCTGCTTGAGTCACATGAACATCAACCCATGCAGACGTGCTGAAGACAGGCAATTTCCTGGCTAAAGCATAAGGCAATTTGCATCACACTGGTGGTCTGGGTGGTGTAGGCAGCGAAAAACATCACAGGAAGTAGGGCCGGCAGACCCTGCTGCTTCCCAGAATTATTTATGATGATGTTTTTAACTACAGTACTGTACTGTAGTTGTAGAAAAATCTGACTAAATGTTACTCTTCCTTACTTGAATTTGTTCCTTTCCATATTGTTATGAGTGTGTGCAGTAGCCATACATCGGGCTAAGGTTAGTATTTGTGAATTTATTTGATTAAACTCTGACTGTGGTTTGTACATTAAATAATGGCTTTCCGGTTCATGTTCTTTGTATCCTCAAGCATTTTGGTGGCTTACCAAATGTATGATTTGAGATTACTCAGTTTTCTTTTTCTGTAAATAATAAGAGCCCATTTGTCCTTATGTGAGTCGTTGCTGCCACATTAAAATTAAATAGCCAATAAAGCTAAGCACGTGAATTTACTCAGGCTCAGAGCCTAACTACCAGCCCAACAACTGTTGAGGGCACATAAATAAGTATGCCGACTGTGTACTGATAAGAGCAATGACTCACTTAGGAGTCATAGGCCAGATCAGGGTCATGCAAGATGGTCATAAGTGCTAAACAAACTATGTTCATTTGGATTATCAGCTCAGTTTGGCTCCCTGCTGAGGGCATGTAGTCACTGGTCTTAACAGCATTTCCATGCATGGTGTGAAACTCTTGATGCACTTTGCGTGCACTCCATCACAGAAAGAAAAGCAAAAGACCTCTAGTCGTTTATGATAAATGACTAAAATGGAAGAGAAGGCGACTGTTTGAAGCTTCTCACCCAGAACAGTGCCATGCTACGCTAATGGAAACAAATTGCTGATGAAAAATTTTTTATAGGGCATTGTTGAACTTAAATAATTTCTACAATATATAAGAAAACAGGAGCGAACATTGGAAATGGCATCACATATCCCATTTCTGCTGCATGGCACCTACTCGGCTTGTTACAGTTCTACTTGCGATTGACACATTTCCACTGGCATAAACAAGTACTAACTCCATATGGATAAAAAATACAGGGTTCCTTGTTGTCCAGTGTTTGTCTTTGACGAACATTTATGCGGCTCAAGTCCTGAGAAAGGCACAGGAAGTATCGGCTGGCCCTAATCACCTTCTATCAGTAAAGTTTGTTCTCCCAAAGGTTCTACTGTACTGACAACAACTGATACAAGCTTCAAATCCTTAGGGCTGTTGTTCCAATGCTCACTTTGGAAAACACTTAAGGGGCAATTATTGGCAGGATGACGAGGTCGAGCCCTGTCTCTGATATTGCTGTGGCTTGCTGTAACTGATTTCAGTGATATAAAAACAGAAATGCAGTCACTCATTGAATAGCAGGCTTATAAGTTTGCACTAAAAAAAAAAAAAGCATTACTAGCATAGTGCCAAAAGGTGTGGGTAATGCAAAGAGAGAAGTCAAAAAATAATCTAAAACTATGGACAGCATAAAAGGGATATTTGTGTTTGCCCAGTCTCTCATTTGTCATTAATTCCTGTTGTGCATTCTGTTTCTGGATGAAACTGAGATTAAAAGCACATTTGCAAAACGGATTCAGCGTGTGAAGTATTTAACAATGTACTCACGATATTTTTTGATCAATCCTCATCCACAAATCCATCAAAGTCCTCATCTTCTGTATCCAAAATGAACAGCTGGGCAAGTTCTCTATCAAACAGGGCAGGTTCGCTCTCGGAGTCGGTCTCGTTGCCGTGCGACTCCTCAGAAATGATGCCGGCTTTTACGAGAGCTCGAACAACAGTGCGAGCAGACACGTTAGCCCAAGCATCCACAATCCATTCACAAATTGTGGCGTGACTCACCCGGCGCTGCCTCCTAGTCTTAGTAAAGCTGTGTTCGCCGTCTGTCATCCATCGCTCCCACGTCGCTCGCAACTTCAATTTGAACGACCTGTTTACACCGATGTCCAGCGGTTGGAGTTCCTTCGTCAAGCCTCCCGGAATGATGGCAAGCTCCGAGTTATTGCACTCAGTCGAATGGTGACTGTCGAGACGCTTCTCCCGGCTGTTCTTTGCTCATTAATCCATTGCTCGAATTGGTCTTCCAACTCGGGCCACCTCGCCTTGTTTCCGCAGAAACTCAGCTTCGTTTTATTGACTTGGCGAAGCTCGTTTTCCTGCTTCCTCCACTTGCGAACCATGAATTTGTTGATCTTGAATTCTCTTGCGGCTGCTAGATTGCCCATGTTCCTCCGCGTAACCGATAGCTTGCAGTTTAAACTGTGCTTCGTAAGAGTGTCTCTTCGTAGCTGCCATTTTCGGGGGTCCTTAGCCAAACCGATGTTGTTTTGCACAATGCACATACTATATAACTACTGGGGGCGTGCCTTTAGCGTCCTCTTTCACGCGCACTCTTTCCCCTTTAACGTCCGCATGCTGTCCTCAGTCACGTCCGCCTTTCCTCTATATAAGCAGCGTGTCGGAAATTCTCCCTGTCAGTCAAGCGGAGCGCTCATCAAAGTCACACAACAACATTTACAGATTTTGGAACTCGGTGCACACATAAAGCGCCCCGTCCATTTTAGAAAAAATGTAAGACTTTTAAGTGCGCCTTATGGTCGTGCAAATACGGTACTTTGGAAAGTTTTTAAGATGACCAAGAAATAATCAGCAACATAAAGGAATATGAACTTTTGCTCTGATTTAACAGACAGAGCATTGCCAGCTACATCTTTTTGCTATAACGGTGGAAATCAAGACCAAATGTTGTCTTGCACAAAGTCACCCCAGAGGAAAAGATCTAACTTCAGAGCTCATTGTAAAAGCTTTCCAAATCCCTTACAATTTGTCATGATTTCTGGCCCAATCTATTGAGGAGTTTTCCCAAAGATGTCGTGGTTATATTTGGTTGGCTCCCTCGTTATCCCTTGTTATCAACCTCTCATGTCTTGGACCCAATCTGAGAGGATTACACAGATGGTAGGAGAGATTCCCTCGGGACAGGCCAAAGGAAAATGTACATTGACAAACTATGGCAAGGATGACAAGACGTTTGGCTTCATAGTCATCTCCTTATTCTTACAAAAATGGTTTGGATCAACGCGCAGTTGTTCCACTGTCAATGCTCAGCCATGTTTTTGCACATCCTGTGACACAAGTACAAAAACAAAATAACTATTGAAATAAATTATATTCTGCTTGAGACAGCAGGACATAATCACTGTCATGGTGGTGGGGAGTAAATGTGAAATGCTCATCACTGTTTATTATACTGGATAGCTTTTGTTCCTAAAAAGAAATAAACTATTCTGCCAATCTGGGTTGGTAATGACTTATATGTTATAATATAATATATATTATAACTAATGTCATGAAAGTCGAGACGATGTCAACGAGTCGCTGATGATGTCACTGATATTTTCCAACACAGTACTATGATTAAAAAAATAATCACCAACAAACGACAGCTCATACACCCAACCTATGCAGAACATCCACATTATGGACTGGGTGAAGGCTCGCCCGCTGCTTTCTGAGATGGTATTTCCAGCCAGGGAAATTATTCTCATTCTCAGTGTGCTTGCTGCTGGTGGGACAGCCAGGTGATGTTTGTACGACTTGGCCGAACAGAGAAACCTGTCCTTGTTACGGGCCCACCACATGCTTCCAAATAATCACAGACCTCTTTTGTGTGTGGTGTAATAATTCCTCGCTCTTCTTCCACTTCAATAGTGTGGGCTGAGAATTTGCTCAAAATCCTGCTCGAGCCTGCCTTTTATTCCTTTTTCCTGGTTCTCCCTCACTAACCAAAACTGTGCATTCAGAAATAGAAAATTATTTAAATCAATATAGGTGATGGACAAATTTCACTGAGTGCACTCATCTGTTGCTCCAAGCAACTCTGCCTCCCCCCCTCCAGCCAAAAACGTGATTCGCAACTAGTCGACGTCACACTCTAACCATGTCGTAAAGTCGACAAATCGACTAATCTGTACGATCCCTTTTCTGTTTTACCAAAATAATGGTCTTTTTAGAGTCTTTCATACAACATTGCATTGTGAACAATTAAGTAACTTGTTCAATAACTTGTAAATGCAGTAATCATTTTGTTTAGAGTTACAAGACAAAAAAGGAAGGAAAGCAAGAACCTGAATGCACATTACTCACAACAACAGGTGCCCTTGGCATCCATTCTTGATGTAAGACTGCAAACAAAGAGGTCTTAGATCACAATGAGTCATAATCCATGTTAGCGTCAGGGCATTACATGGTAGACCACTTCAGAGACCACAGCGATATTTCTGAAGAGACCTTGACATCATGTGGCCATGACAACGTTCCAGTGAGCCAACGTGTGACTTCTGTCTTTGTCTTCCATCTGTTGGGTGGGTCATTTGTCGGAATGTGGACAAGCATGAAGTAATTGATGAAGTTCTGCTGCAGTTAAGGACTCATGGATGGATTGATGATGACTGATGACGAATATTTTGCTCCAGTGGTCACAGCTTGTGTCATTATGCAATGTCAAAAAACAGCATTAAAAATAGAATGTGATCTATTCATCACTAAATGAGTCAACTGTAATTAAACCTAAGTTTAAAATGTGTTATCGGGCATTAATTACTAGATTCTAATTTGCAATGATTTTCAACACTTTTCACTCTTGACCTCATTTCTATGTGAATAACATCGCTGCTAAAAACTGTCATCAAATATAGTCATAATAAAATAAAAATCCATAATGAGGGCATGAACAGAGATGCTGGGACAAAGCAAGAGATTGATCTACCCGTAGGGCTGTGCATAGTAAGTATTTTTCCAAATGGTGTCAAACAAAACAAACTGAAGGGGACATTTTTTTTTATTTATAAACTTTAAATATGATCATATAAAAGCAGACATGTGGTCAGAGGATCAGAATGTGAAATGGAGCACACTGGGAATGTCTCACAGGGTCCCGGTGTGTGCATTTGCATCTTAGCTGAGACACAGGGCAGGTGTGCTTCAAGGGATGGAAGAATCCGTAACTCCGCTGCCAACCTATTTTTACTGCTTCATTGTCAGCTGAACACAACCAGACCCTGGCAAACAGGTAGCAGTGAACAACCATCAATCACTGTGTGCCCTGAGAACCAACACACACATCAGTAGCAGTGTGTATTTCTGGAGGACAATCTTATTTTTCCAAGGATGTTTCTGTCATTATCATTCCTGGAGTGGCTCATGTTTGAAGTCAGAGGGCCATACAACAGCACAGAGCTCACTCTGCGCGGGAGTGTGATGGCTCTGAAAAGATGATGGGGAAAGCAGGTGCTATGATTGAAACAACATGGATGACCACAAGCATGAAAAGAGTGGGGGGAGCAACAAAAAAGGAAGATTTCTCAAAGCATAGTTCTAGTCAGAGAACTATGCTTACTAGACCCCCACTCTCTTTGATTAGTTTCCATGTCCACTTCCTCCCGTTGTCTGATCGGTCAGTTCGTCCATCTGTAGAGTTGTTTATGCCTTGTCTAGACTAGAACGGACAAAAGTGGGGGTGTTTAACTGCTTTCTTACAGAGAGCATACATGCATCCAAACCTGGCAGAACAATCTGACTTCAAAGATCTGTGTGTGTGTCTATTCATTGTGTGTGTATATACATTCATTCAATTCATTATACTCATTGTGATGGATATATATATATATATATATATATATATATATATATATATATACATATATATATACCACCACTGCAAAATATCATCTGAGCAGTCAG
Source organism: Phycodurus eques (assembly GCF_024500275.1). Classification (NCBI taxonomy): domain Eukaryota; kingdom Metazoa; phylum Chordata; class Actinopteri; order Syngnathiformes; family Syngnathidae; genus Phycodurus; species Phycodurus eques. The sequence continues at coordinate 7,793,673 of NC_084532.1, read as the reverse complement.
ACAATAGGCACAATCCACAACTACAAACAATATGCCTTGAAGAAAAGTTTCAATAAGTCTTTTATAATGTCCGTAACGCCCCAATAAAATATAATAATAAATATGGGGGTCCAAAAGTCACTATGCTGTGGTGGTTCCAAAGTGTATTCTGTGTAATAATTTAACCAGTCATTTTTTTATTTTGGCCTAGTGGTGGACTGTGCTTCACAGTCGAAACGATTCTGGTTCCAACGTCAGGCTGATTGTACACACCACATATCTCTAACAGTCTTAATAACTTTTGCTAATTAGAAGAAGAAAAAGAAACATTGTACATTTTATTTTGTCTGTCTGTTTTTGCCACACATATTCTATACCTCTACAGCTTATATGATCGTCAAAATGTCATCTTCTTACTGTATCTTTATTATATACCCTGCGACTGCTAACAGTGTAAGACGTATACCGTTTGTCAACTATAGTCAGTTGGGATGGGTTCCAGCTCACCTGTAATCTTGAACAGGATAAGTAATACAAAATGGATGGGTGGATATACTGTATATTCATGATACATACTTGTACATATACTTCTTATTTGCCAACTCAATTTGTTGCTTTAAGGTCCCCTTCCATCAAAATCCGACTCTTTCTACTGTTTTATGAATAACATAGGTCAAGGACCTGGTTTCAGTTTGACATAACATGGCTTAAGTGTGTGAGAGATGAATAGTGATGCTCCAAAATGCCTCCACTTTGCATTTAACACGCAAAGTAACGTGTCACTTTTCCTGGGAAAATAATTAGACTACAGTAAGTTCTTCACACCAGCAATAGTTTCTTTTGAGTCATCCATGTCTCTCCCCAAACACTAATTTGTGGCTGAGGACTCAAACAAAATTTAGCCCAGCTATTGAATAGTATTTAATAGCATTTAACACTGACAAATCATTGCTCAGCAAACTCAAGAAAGTGATTGGGAGCTAATTGTTTATTCTACAATGCACAGTGACGGTACAGTGCACAAAAAATGCACAATTTCACTATCGCCACAATATTTGTGTTATTTTGCTTCGTAAAAAGTGTATTTGATTGTTGTTACTTTTTTATTTACACATTAAGAATAGAGTTTTACTGGCGTATTAATTGCACAGTGCATTCTGGGTTAATTATTCATACCGAAGTGCACGGTCATAGATCGTCATACAATAAGGATTGACTCACTGAAGGACTTACAATACTTACAATATCCATCCATCAATCCATTTTCTTTTCTGTACCGCTTATCCTCACCAGGGTCGCGGGCATGCTGGAGCCTATCCTAGCTATCTTCGGGCGGGAGGCGAACCGGTCGCCAGCCAATCGCAGGGCACACATAAACCAAACAACCATTCGCATATTATCATATTAACACGTACGGGCAATTTAGAGTCTTCAGTCAACCTACCACACATGTTTTTGGGATGTGGGAGGAAACCAGAGTGCCCAGAGAAAACCCACGCAGGCACGGGGAGAACATGCAAACTCCACAAAGGTGGGGCCGGGATTTGAACCCCGGTCCTCAGAACTGTGAGGCAGATATGTGCTAACCAGTCGTCCACTGTTTCACCACAATACATATCTTAAATAATATTTACAATGAAAAGTGAAAACTTTCAACTTCGTCTGTAATCCGGACCTTGAGCTGGTTTAATGCGCTGCACAGCTGACCCAATCACCCACAGCTTTGCTAGTTAAACAGTAAACGTAAACCTCTCACCTTTTCTCGCATTTCGCATCTAAATTACGGTGGGAGCAATGGTGTGTGTGCGTTTGTGTGTGTCACTAACTTTCACATTTACGTACACGCACGCACACACACACACACACACACACACACACACACACACACACACACACACACACACAGTTGCCTTTATGGACCACAATCGGCATCCATCTATCAGTTAAGAGTCTTTAGTGAAGTTGTAGTGAGAATGGTTTGCTTGTTAATGTTTAGGTACTTACTGTACTGTGTTGGCATGTCATCTGCACTAAGTTGTTGATTTAATGTGGCTTCAACTACGCTAATATTTATGTTATTGGTTCATGTTGATTACATCATTATGTAACTTGTATGGCGTACATTACTAAGTAATGGGTACGGTTAAATTAATACTTTTTTTTAATACTGTGGATAAGTGATATTCCTGCCACTTGGCAGCTGCTGAAAGTCACTAAAAAGCTACTTTTTTCTAACTTACTTACTTTGGAAATCAAGTAATCAGTGAAGTAACTAAGTTAATTTTAAAATCAAGTAATCAGTAAAATAACTAAGTTACTTTTTCAAGGTAACTGTGGCAACACTGGAGATGAATTGACGCAAGGCGGTTAGTTGAAGTGATTGAATGGGACACGCTTTCAAAAAATCCTCCTCTCTTTTACTTCACCCATGTGACACGTTGGCTCCTCTGTGTGGTTGTGATTTGTGAGTAGTGGGCGAACAATCCAACACTTGGTGAATTCTTCTTCATGACGAGAGTAAGACCCCACGTCATCGAATGAGCCTAACGTGACGTTTCTATGAAACGCTTCGTCGGCCAGTCAGAGGAAATCTATTTTCCATAACTACATTCAGAATATAAGTAATTCAATCAGAGCAAAGCCTATTTACAGGTCACATATTAATGAGAAATTTGGCCATCTCAACTGCCAGGTGAAAAAGATGTCCCCTAATGCTGGAATTCAGGATTACAACAAAGTCTTCCTCACTGCGATAAGACGTAACTAAATGCTTGTCTGGCCTCCTCCTCCCCCTTCCAACTCTGCATGTGTTCTCCTTTCTCTATGACTCAGTCCACATGCGAGCTGTCTATATATGGGCTTGCCCGTTCATAGATAAATTACATAATTTCCGCTATGTCATTTTAGAGCTTCACCAAGTGATCCAGCGCAGGAATGTATAGGATAGTCACTAAATATAAAAAAAATTAAAAATATTGAAAAATATAGCAAGATGTGTCAGAAGCTGGTAGGATTAATCAGCAATCTGTCATCTACTCTTGTAGCAGCTTGGGTGCAAATGACTTTTTAAAAAAACGTTTTTTTTTTAGAAACATTTGCCGTAGATTATAGCTTTAAACCCAAATTATTTTGCCAACCCAATAAAAGGACATCAAAAAATCATGAAAAAAAATTAGTGTGAAGCGGTCAGGATGAGAATCGCCACCTCCAAATCTGAGATCATGGTACGAAGTCAGATAAGGATGGAGTGCCTTCTCCAGGTTGGGGATGATATCCTGTCCCAAGTGGAGGAGTTCAAGTATCTTGGGGTCTTGTTCACAAGTGAGGATTAACTGGAGCGAGAGAACGACAGGCAGATCGGTGCAGCGTCTGCAGTGATGCAGTCTCTGTATAAGTCTGTTATGGTGAAGGAGCTAAGCCGAAAGGCAATGCTCTAAATATACCAGTCGATCTACGTTCCTATCCTCATCTATGGTCACGAGCTGTGGGTCGTAACCGAAAGAACAAGATCACAGATACAGCACAAGCGGCCGCAATGCGCTTCCTCCGCAGAGTGTCCGGGCTCTCCCTTAGAGATAGGGTGAGGAGTTCGGTCATCAGGGAGAGGCTCAGAGGAGAGTCGCTGCTCATCTGGATTGAGAGGAGCCAGATGAGGTGGTTCAGGCATCTGTTTTGTATGTCTCCTGTACGACTCCCTGGTGAGATGTTCTAAGCACATCCCTTCGGGAGGAGGCCCCGGGGACGACCCAGGAGACGCTGGAGAGATTACGTCATACGCTCGCCAAGGAAGGTCTCCCGAAGAGCTGGACAAAGTGGCCGGGGAGAGGGAAGTCTGGGCTTCTCTGCTAAAACTGCTGCCCCAGAGATTGGAATAAAATACACAATATAATACATTATGGACCAATACACTGTATAAAAAGAAAAAAAACTGAAATGAACTAACTTAGTTTAAGCATCTGTCGACTCCGGTCTTATTGCTTATCATATATAACTGACTTTGGATGGGAAACATTCATTCTGCCAATTTTGGAGGAAGTGCCTTCCAGAAAGTATGGCGGTGATGTCATCTTTGCGGTCGACATTAGTAGACTGGAGGAACAATAGGATAAAGGCGGCGGATGGTAACCAGAGGAAGGGAGAGGATGATTCAGCATGTGGGCAATGAGGGCCATTGCAGAGGTCAGAGGGGAAATACTGGAAATACTGATGTGATGATTTGGTTTGTGAGGATTGTATGACATCTCCTACAAAACCATGCCAAGGGAGGTACTCTGAGTTCCAAAATACCAGCCACTCCATGTTTGTGTGTATGTGAGTCAGAGAAAGGCAGTTAATGGATTAGAGGACTGCGTAATGGTTGAAAAAGCTCCCCCTTCAGATCATCTTGACATGTAACTCATCTTGTGGTCAAAAACCTTATGGGAGTTGTGTCACCAAGGTTCTGTTGTGATTTGGTCCTGGTTTATTTTGATAACTTCCTCCCTGTAGTAAACTTTCTCTAGCACAAAAATCAGGTCATGGGGCGTTTATGGGTTACAATATATGGATGGGTTCATAAAAGTCCTGCGTTTCCTCTCAAGTTTGGTTTCTTTTCACGTAAAAAAATCAAAGTGAACCAAAATTTAGGGGCAATAATCAATAGGAACAGGAACAATACAGCCATAAAATAAATATTCTACAATGTTGTCTTTGAGACCTGAGGGTTTCAAACTATTTAAAAAGAAGAAGAAGAAAACAAGCCGCAGAACAGTTTGTCATCAACATGAAAACATTTTAGTCATGTCACTCGCCACCCTGAATTTCATTGTTGAATGCACTGAATGATGGAGTCAAGTCACAGAAGGAGGTCTACTGTAAATTATGTTGCCATGAAAGAAGATGTCTCCCCACACAAACATGGATCGTTCACTGATCGTTCACTGTCTAAAAATGTAATTTTTATTACTATATGTCATGGCCAAGCTAAAACTAGGAATCCATAAATGTACAGGCAATACTTGACGATGAATTACTTAGCAGTAGCACTCGGTAGTGGATGTTGATCCTCATCACAGCCCAGTTTTGATAAGTTCCACCAGTCTGTGTCATGAGTTTGCTAAAAGAAATTCTCATCCCCCTAACCATCCATCCATTTCCTTTACCGCTTATCCTCACTATGGTCGCGGGTGTGCTGTAGCCTAGCCCATCTATCTCCGGGCGAGAGGCGGGCTACACCCGGAACTTTGCTCACCAGCCAATCGCAGAGCACATAGAAACAAACAACCATTCGCACTCACATTCTCACCTAAGGGCAATTTAGACTCTCCAATCTCATCCCCCCCCCCCATTAAACGCAAAATCCTTGTTGAGAAAAATAATAAATAAAAAAATAAAACTAATTCCTTCATATTTTTTTAAATAAGAAGCAAATAGATTACCCCAGGCAGGATCTCCTCCCCGACCTGGAGAGGGCACTCAACCCCAAACTGCCTCAAACGGCCATATTTGCCAATGCTAGCTCTACCTTAAAGTTATCTTAAAACAGAATAATGACTAAGGTATGACAAGATGCCTTAATCTCTCGTCTAACAGGTCCACATGTATCACTACTAGGATTTTGTTTTTTTTATCTGGAAGAAGCCTATTTTAAAATATATAACATTTTGCTATTTTTTTTTTTTACTTTGGGTTGTGCAAAAATGTTGATTGGCACCCCTCTCAGCTCACAATGTGCAATTCTCTTCTCAGACAGCACACGACCCCTGACCAGGTAAAGTAAGAGAACTAGAATTCTACTTTTTACTTGCAACCACTGGTGGAGAATATATTTGCAATGTGTCAATTTACCCAACCTATGTGACAACAAGCCCCAGTCTCCGCTACATATAGACAAACGGGGGAAACAGGGAAAACATGCAAACTACACACATGCACATTTGACTGTGTGCCACTTCATCAAATTTATAAATGACTAGTTAAATTATTTCCCAAAATACCCTATTACCCTACCTATTCTTGCAGAGTTTGTATGCAAGCCCAGGGAGAACAACTCGCTAACTTTACTGCATTAATTACTAGTCAAATTCATTTATTCAGTTGATTTTTACATACAACGGAACGGTGGACGACTGCCTCACAGTTCTGAGGACCCGGGTTGAAATCCGTCCTCCCCTGTGTGGAGTTTGCATGTTCTCCCCGTGCCTGCGTGGGTTTTTCTCCGGGTACTCTGGTCTCCTCCCACATCCCAAAAACATGCAGAGTAGGTTAATTGAAGATTATAAATTGCCAGTCGGTGTGAATGTGAGTGTGAATCATTCTGCGTCTATATGTGCCGTGCGATTGGCTGGCGACCAGTTCAGGGCGTACCCCGCCTCTCGCCCAGAGTCAGCTGGCATAGGCTCCAGCACGCCCGCGACCCTAGTGAGGATAAGCGGTACGGAAAATGAATGAATTAATTAATTTTTACATACGTTGTAAATCTCAGCTAACTCACTATTATTCACATGTTAATAATGGGTGATAATTTCATAAAGCCATATGACAGTGGAGAAGAACACAATACATAAAATGCAAAGCTCAATCAGGTAAAACAAGTTAATATTTTCAACACTCCATTTTTTTTATTGATAAATGTAAACTACATAACTACAATAACTTAATCATAATTTGTTGTTGCATTTAGTTTAATGTGAAAAGATTGCATTAGTCTGTCGCAATCCTGTAGAAAAGAACCCACCATATACAATCCGTGGTATGACTTTTAAGAGTTTCGGTAAGATACAGTACCACTTACTAATGCAGTTAAATATACTTAGACATTGATTTTGAGACAGACCATACAAATAAATCTCAATTATACCTCTAAGTGCAAATTCTTACTTCGCTGACAGGATGCTTCTTTGATCGACCATTTTCACCCACAGAAATGAAATAGCTAAATTAATTAGGTGGAGAGGATCAGTTGGAACCGAGTTATCTGATTAAGTGCTATTCAGGTGAAAATGAAAGCAGCACCGAAAACACTGCCAGGGTAACACACTCCTCTATGTTTAATCGTGGCAGAAGAAACTGACCGCACACACCTCTGGTTAAAGAAAAGCCACTCATAGAGGTGTGCAATTGTGTGTTGGTGCTGTCAAAAGCATTTTTCACACAACATCCCTGGGAAATGTTGCACATCAGAGGCGACATTTATTTGCCTGTTGCTTTCAGACAGAATTTGCCAATGTTGACAGCCAAAACCGCTTTCAACACAAAGGGGTGTGGGGAGTGAGTGAGTGTAAAACTTCCCACTCTCCTTAAACATTGGCTGCGGTCTGCCTCTTTTATGCCTCCAGGAAGTCATTATTGTTGGAGGCCCTGCAGTGCTTTTTTTGTTTTTGTTTTTTTACTGCTATCCATAAGACAATCTTAAAAAGAAAGAACTAAATGTCTTCATGAGAACCCTCTATAAAGGAGGCCGGCAGATGGAAAACTATCTGATATTTACAATAAACTTAGCAAGTATAGACTATTTCACCATAATGAACAATACATGTATATTATAATTTTACATTTATACAACCTCATTTCACCCATATGCTGCAAACCTCAAACTCAAAAGGTACACTGATACATTATGGAAGATAGAAGTAGGATAGAGTCTTCCAAATAACATTTTATAAAGAACTTGGCAGCCAAAAGGCACACGGCCATCATTCAGACTTTGCATCTCTCTTGAGAATTGTAAAGCCAAACCCCAGACATGCATTATCGCAACCTAGTTTGCTCCTCTCTGAACTTCTACAGCTTCAGGCTATTTGAGGCATCACTACCTTTTAAGTAATTAATGAATGCCTCTGAGTCACATTGAGATTTTTACCTTTGGCTATGGCTAAAGGCGATCTCATTCATATCCCTTACAAAAACAGTAGCTTGGTCAATGGTGAACAGGTGTAAGCAGCAAACACTGTACTGTGCGCCGTCCTCACAAGGACACAAGTTTGCAATGAATTGGGTACACCAACAGTACGTGGACCAGCTCCTTATCACATTTTAATATGCAGTATGTATTAAAATAGGACAAATCACTAAATATCTTGACATGCCAGAAAGAATTATCCAATAAATCTTGATTACGATGATTATTTAAATGATTACTTTCTCGTAAAGATAAATTTGCTGAAATTGTGAAACCTGCCATAGGATCGACGAGGCACATATTGTATATCTAACCATTGTTCTAACCTTTGAACCAACCTTTAATAGTGGTCTTAATTTTGTAGGATCATCTTTCACCTCGAGAAATTGTTTGAAAATTGCAACTGATCAGATCAAGAATTGCATTCTGCAGAGGCTTTAATGGTGATTATGTCATAACTCAGCACAAACGCTGTCCCGTTTGATTAGCCACAAAATCTGCAAATTATATTTGTAAAATGCCGTTAAGTGGTCAAGTAAAATTCCAAGTAATGGCTCAGTCATAATCCCATGAGTTCTGTAAAACGGTTGCTACATCTCCAAGTACCCAAATGAACGAAGCATCTTCACTTTGTCACAACCAATACGGCCGCGATGTTAACGTACAATTCAGCATTCAAGGCGGGGTCTATACTGTAAATGTTGCCTATGATAATATTTGCGGCGTGTCGAACGAGGCCTCATTCAAGCTAGCACTGACACGACTGAGGTCCAGCGACAGGTCTGACCTCTCCCTGCTTATTTTGCATGATAGGCCAGGAACACCCGGGACTGGTCGCCACTCAATCACATGCTACATAAGCAGCTATTTCCACTCACCTGTTCCCCTGCATGTTTTTGGAATGTGCGAGTAAAGCAGAGTACATTCATGTTGTTAACGTGTTGTAATCATGTGTAATGAATGAAGTGAACCCTTAACACAGATCAATCCTACTTCTTTCCTGCTGAGCATCAGGAGGCATTAAAGAACACACACACAAGCTATCCTTAGGCGGATGCTGGCTTTGAGACTTCCTGTGTGTGTTAATGTGCCGATCCAGTCTGCTAAGCAACTACAAAGCGCATCAACTGGCCAACAAGAAGTGTGCCTCCTGACTTGTGATCATCTGCCACGACTGCTTCTAATTATGTCGGGTCACAGGTGAACATGCGGATGTCAGGGTTTTTCAGTGCCAGCAGAGTTTATGTCATTCATTTAATCTCATGACAAAGACAGAATGGCATGGGTTCGTGAGCACAAGCACACACACACACACACACACACGCACACACACACGTGTTCCTTTGGCTTCAGTAATAAAACATCTGCTTCGGGGAAAACTAATGACAAGAAAAAATATTAGCTAATAGTAAGCACAGCAGGTGCAAGAACAAGAAGAGTACTAAATTGTGCTTACATGTGAGTATGTGTCTGTCTTTTCCACACTTTCAAATTTTCCCGGAAGTCTGCTGGAACGTCCCGCTGCTCTGGGCTCCAGCAGATGAGTTCTTATTGTGGGTTCAGAGGCCCAGAGCAATTACATGAGTTTATGGTAAACGCTAAAAAGCGGAGACGCTTGTCATTCTGTCAGAGCTAATTTGGGCAGTATTATGCCAGAGTCGACCCGCTCAGTGAGCATAAACCAGCAAACGTATTTAATTGGGTAAACAGTAGAGTAATGTTCTTTTAAATGTAAAGTTCAGTGATATACAGTAGATTGTTACACACTGCAAAAAATGAGGAGTTGGCACAATCATTGGCTCACAAATTCTGAAGGCGCTCCAAAAGGCAGCAAACGTTCAAAACATAGTGCCTACCATAGCATAATACTTGTCTTTCCACAAGTATGAAAAAAAACTGGATACAAACAGCACAGAAAGCATAAAATTCCCTATTATTAATCCATGTCTGTATTTTTAGTCCAGAGTGTTATTCCATCCTGGTACATGCTGTCCTTTGTTCGCCCTGTGTCTCCTAAATCATTTCATAAGATGACATTTTATCATGGTTTGCTGGGAAACTGAATAAACTGTTAGACAGAGGAAAGGATATCTATTTGCAACATGCATGCATATGCATGCAGGATATTGCATAACATAGTCTTCTGTATTCTATGACAAGTCCACTTGTGGGAAAAGATGTGGACCTCCTCAAATACGGCTTGCCAAGCTTCATCTTGGATTTTCGGACCAAACGCTGTCCTCTAAAGAGCGTGTTTTCAAGCAAAATTAAAGTAAACAATGGTGGGCCCCCGAGACAGAGATTTACATTTATTAGAACTGCACAGTGCTCATTGGCATGATTGTTATTACCTCACCCTGACTAGAAGTTCAATGGTTGATTCTGACAAACAAGAGCTTGCCAAACATGGCTGAGCACTGAAGGGCAGAGCCCGTGCTATAATGCTGGTTAAATAAAGCAGTACTGCAGGTTTTAAATTGTGATGCAGTTCAGTCTGGTTTGAAATAGGGGGGTGGGGGGGGGGGGGGGGGGGGGGGGTGAATGAAAAAAACATTAGGAAAAATTGATCAAGCTAACATTACTTGTTGGTATTCTCTACACTCTCCATCGTCCGTATCGGACAGAAATCTCTCATGTGCATATTTGGGCAATTTTATATATATTTTTTTAATTCTGGTTTAGAGATACAGTATGTGATAGGGCTACTAAAAGGTTAAAACATAACCGTAAACAACATGCAAATAACACAAAGCAAGTCTTTTTCTCTTCATTCTCAAAATGTATCAACTCAATTTTTTCAGCTTTGGTTTTGCCACTATTGCCATAAAAAAGCATATTTAACTCAACATATTAAACGCTGAGACCAGATTATTATAATTTTTTTTTTTAATCTTACATAGTTGACTATTTATTCAATTAAATTAACTGATGAATCATTTCAGCACTGGCTCCTTCCTTTTCGCTCTGCAGATGCTCTGTGTATGACGAAGTAGAATAAATATTGGAGAAGAGGTGAATGTGTGTTGGCGTGAGAACAGACTAAGAGCGGACCTCACACCACACTGTGACAGCTGAGGGGAGACAGAGGAGGCAACACATAGTCACACACAACCTTCCCCAACCTTCATACCTGCCCCGTCTCAACGAACCACTCACACGTACGTACACACACAAACCCTCATCCATCGCAGAGTTCTGAATGTCTACATACACAACCGCAGAAACGTATAATCTGTCCATCTATATTTCCCACATTATCAGTTCATTTTAATTCAGTTAAATTCCAAATTATGAAGCTCTTTGGTTAAATGCTAACTTGCAATTTTGAGTTGACTTCAGTTAAAACTTTCTGCACACTAGACCTTTAACATTTCCATTTATGACCATGCATATCACATCCTGCTGTCGACTCGGACATAGTGATGAATTTTCATTTTGTCAAGGATGGTCTAGTCCAGGGGTGTCAAACTCAAATTCACGGTGGGCCAAAATAAAAAATTGGGACAACGTCGCGGGCCAAACTCAATATTTAATGAAAATCACTGCGATGTGCATGTTTCCCTTCTCTGCAGAAATGTAGCGTTAAACTTTATCATATGACAACAAACTTACATTTTGCTTAAACACTGAATCTGGAATAAACAAACTTTAATATTATAAACACATGAGAAATAACATTTGCGATAAAAGACATCAGCGGTATTTGTTTGTTGTTTTGTAACAGATAACATGAATTCTTCTGTCTCTCTATCTTCTATTTATCTATGTCCAACTACCTTTCTTTTTGATGAAAATCTTTTTTCAGAGGCCAACAACAAAACAACCCAGAAATATAAGAATTTTCTTCAATAAAAAGCCAAACTTCCAACTATTAAAAGTGCCTGCCTAGGAGTTGATAAAGGGCATTAAAAAAAACATATATCTAATATATATTCTTTGTTACAGCCATGTTGTTCCACACACGACAAATAGGTCTGTCGTTTTTTCTTTTTTTTTCAGATAATCTGCCTCCCACCTGTCTTGGAAGTTAACGGTTTTCCATCTTTCGTTTGGCCATTTTTGGGAAGGGGAAGTGTAAATTTGCCCGAGAAGACATAGCATAGTTGCTAACGACAGCAACAGAAAGGGAAGGGGCGCTCGCCGGTCTTGGCTGACGGGCCAACACACTAGCAAAGCATTCTGGGATTTGTAATATTAGTGGCGCGTGTGCTATATACTGTCGGGCCAGCTCTAATACACATTTGAGATGGTCTTGCGGGCCAAATAGAATTACATTGTGGGCCAAATTTAGCCCCTGGGCCTGAGTTTGGCATATATGGTCTATGGTCAATTGTTATACCTCACTTTTAATTAGATAAATAAAATATTAATGTTAATAAATGGAAAACTATGCAACAGTTGATGTGCTATCCATCCATTTTCTGAGCCGCTTCTCCTCACTAGGGCCGCAGGCGTGCTGGAGCCTATCCCAGCTGTCATCGGGCAGGAGGCGGGGTACACCCTGAACTGGTTGCCAGCCAATCGCAGGGCACATACAAACAAACAACCATTCGCACTCACAGTCACACCTACGGGCAATTTAGAGTCTCCAATTCATGCATGTTTTTGGGATGTGGGAGGAAACCGGAGTGCCCAGAGAAAACCCACGCAGGCACGGGTAGAACATGCAAACTCCACACAGGCGGGGCCAGGGATTGAACCTGGGTCCTCAGACCTGTGAGGCTGACGCTCTAACCAGTCGGTCACCGTGGCACCTGCTTGTATTCTATGCATAAGTATTTGTGCAGATCAAAGAAGGTTATGCATTTATACACTGATACTTACAACCCCAATTCCAATGCAGTTGGGACGTTTTGTGAAACATAAATAAAAACAGAATACAATGATTTGCAAATCATGTTCAACCTATACTTAATTGAATACACTACAAAGACAAGATATTTAATGTTCAAACTGATAAACTTTATTGTTTTTAGCAAATAATCATTAACTTAGAATTTTATTTTATTTTAACAACATTCAATACACGTTTGGGAACTGAGAACACTAATTGTTGAAGCTTTGTAGGTGGAATTCTTTCCCATTCTTGCTTGATGTACAGCTTCAGCTGTTCAACAGTTCGGTGTCTCCGTTGTCGTATTTTACGCTTCATAATGCGCCACACATTTTCAATGGGAGACCGCTCTGCACTGCAGGCAGGCCTGTCTAGTACCCGCACTCTTTTACTACGAAGCCATGCTGTTGTAATACGTGCAGAATGTGGGTTGGCATTGTCTTGCTGAAATAAGCAGGGGCGTCCATGAAAAAGATGTTGCTTGGATGGCAGCATATGTTTCTCCAAACCTGTATGTACCTTTCAGCAATAATGGTGCCTTCACAGATGTGTAAGTTTCCCATGCCATTGTCACTAACACAGCCCCATACCATAACAGGTGCCGGCTTTTGAACTTTGCATCCATAACAGTCCGGATGGTTCTTTTCCTCTTTGACTCATTGTTCCAGGGCTGGGACCCATTGCTTCGAGACATGTGCATCCCGGCACTCACATAGTCCCAAGTGTAGAATGATGTATGTATGTGAAAAATTAAATATACATTACTGAAACAACATTCCCAAATTAAAATACAGATATTTAGAGCATTTATTTGCAAACTGAAGAAAGGATGCAGATTTTCCAGACCTGTATGTACAATCTGCATAGTTGGATACCTCTGGTGTCACACACGTGGACAAATAACACATAGGTACAAAGGAGTCAGAGGCCTTCAGCCTCCTCCTGCTACTCTGAGAACATTGTGGCGCCTACTTGCCAAATACTGTCTCCTGACGCACACTCAAGTGGAAAGTGTCACCTCCGATGTCTGAGAATGAATGAATGGGCCCGTGCAGACAGTCTGTAAGAATTTTTAATAGACCCAAGAAAAATGTACATTCTTGTGATGAACTCATGCATTCCAGTAAGTAATCAGACAAAACAGCAATAACTCAACAAACATGACTGTACTTGATTCACTGTTAAGTAGTATTTTAAATATCACGTCGCCAATGGCATGTCAACAATTTTAGCAAATTTGTGTTTGAAAATCAACCACAATATGAATGAACTAACAAAGTGTCTGTTGACTTAATAAGGTAGCTGACTGTAGCACAGTGATGTCAGGGCAGCAACTCAGAAACTGTGCACAAAGTCTCAAGGGAAGGAAGCACAGGAAACCATATCTGGAACAACAACAATGATGACTTTTCAAGAATCACAAGAACACTTTGACAAAACAGTGCTCCAAAAAAGTCGTCACAGAAACAATATGCAAAGTAGACTCAGAGTAAACACATGGAAAACACTAAAAAAAAAAAACAATTATTGTTCATCTCAGCAAGACATTTTGGACAACTCTAGGCTTACAACCTTTAAGCAATACTTTAACCAAGGTTCTTTTCTGTTTTAGCATGAAAGTGCCACAGTGCATATTGTAGAGGAAGGTTCATAAAAGGTGTGCTTTCCAGAACAACTTGACAGAGAGACCTAAAATTCAATCGCATCAAACACCTCTGGGATAGACTAGAATGGAGAAAGGCAGAAACAGATTGGCGTAACTCAAGGAGGCCTGATAACCAAGACCAAGAAAAGTAATGTCGGCCAGCGCAGTGGGTGAGTGGTATGGTTTACGCCGTCTCATATTCAATTCTGAGCTTGGGCCTTTGTTTGAAGTTTGCTTGTTCTACCTGCGCTTGTGTGTTTTATCTCAGGGTGCTCCTTCTTCCTCCCATAGTCAAAATTGAAGACTCTAAATTAGGGCTGGACGATCATGGGAAAAAAAATAATCATCACAATTATTTTGATTGATATTGATATCAGTATTAATAAACATGATTATTCATTGATTTAAAAACTTTGTATTTATCCAACTACCAAAACCTAACTTTAAATATAACTTATAGGAACAACAAGAAAATAGCACCAAGTAAAATAATAATATCTTTTTTTAAAAAACGAAAAAAATAAATACCTGCTGTTCCTGGTGAGAATATAAGAATATATGCCGGTGGGTATTGTTATATTACCTATTGGCATGTGTTTTTACAGTGTTTTTGTGTGAATATTCGTTATTTGAAGGGAAATCCCTCCGTTTGTCGTCATGACTTCTAATGCTAATTGTTAGCATTGAACTGGTGATTTTCAAGAACAAAGCTAAAACACTAAAAGTGTGTTGTATTTAAATATACAATTTGTGTAATTCTTTTGTTGTGCGTTTAGTTTTACATTCAATTCCAACTGGCTTGTCAATAAACTGTTTCAAGCACGCTCAGGGAGGACAGAATAACACAGTACATCACACACTTCCTTGCAGGTGCATTCAGGGTGTTTTTACAACGCAGGAACTTACAGACACATACCGTCAGCACATTAATAGTTTTTCTTTGATTATAATGTTTTTATGTTTTGTTTTGATCGTGAGAATACCAAATCACAATTAAATCGCAATGGATGAATAAATAAAGATGGAACTGTGACAATGTTGATGAAAAAAAAAAATGCTAAGACGTTTTACAAATTTTAGAATCTTTTTTTTATTCTTTTGGAATTTCTGGAAATGACTCTTTAGTACATGTGACAACAATTTCCCGTTTTCCTCATACTGTATGTCTGGCCTAGGGGATAGGGTGGCACGATGGAAGCCTTATCATACAAAGCAAAGAAAAAAACACTATATCCTGAGAAGGGAAATTTTTAAAGCATTATATCAAGTAGTTGCACAAGTGTGCACACCCTTGTATAACTTGAGATGTGGCTTTGTTCAGAATGAACCAGTCACATCATGTTAAATCATGTTAAATGACAGACAGCACACACCTGCCACAATTTAAAGTGCTCCTATAACCCCAAATAAAGTTCAGATGTTGTACAAGGCAAGACAGAAGCCTCATCTTACAAAGAGAAACATTAAAGCCTGGCAAAAATTTTTTAAAAACACACTTTAAAACCTCACAAAAGAACTCAAGAAGAGAACTGAAGTGGGATTCATAATAAAGCCTGCCACTCTTGTTGGTGGGAGCAGTTACTGAGGCTATCAAGATGGTCAGTCGTCTGTTTAGCGCAGTGGATGAGATTGTTTTTACACTTTTATTAAAGCAACAACTTGATAAAAAACTAATTACAAGTAGTTAAATCAAGATCTCCGTCACATACGAGCTCTGGTTGAAAGACTCCGTTATTACATGCGTAAACAATGACAACGCAAAGCATTTACGCCAACACAGAGCATGCCTGGGACGCAGCCTGGCTATTACAATTGAACCGTATGCTGTACATGACTTTGGATTGGTTTGGGAATATTCCATCCCTGTGAATCCGAATGAAATTCGATTGGGATTTCGCCTATTTATTCTGATTGAGGTGTACATATGGAGCATTTTCATTCACTTTGGGGTTCTAAACCGACTGTAATCGGAACACAAGGCTCCATGTAAACCCAGCTTCAATTATTTATTTTTACTTCCCCTCTCGAAAAGACTTCATGTTTTTTTTAAATTGAGTTATACAAGTTATAGGTCACATAGTGGGATAGTGGAAAATGCAATAATATTTTAAATAAAATAATTTATCTTGATCTAATTTTTTTTTATATCACACAAACCTGGCACCTTGAACCTTAAACAGGGGCGTGTAGACCAGCTGTGTTCTTTCAGTTTCAATTACAGGTATAATTAGCCTCACCTACAGGAGAGTTTGATCATGAGCGCGATTTCATCATTTCAGTGGGCATGAGCTCATCGGAAAAAACACCATTTACAGGCACAGAGGGCGATCATTTGTGGGTCCTTCTGGAACAGTATCAAATTAAACCACCAAATGGGAAAAACACCACATCAGCTTCAGGATAAGGGGAAGTTTTTGTCAGGCTCCCACAAACTATCAAGTACACATTTCATCTGTTGGGTAGGCCGTATAATGGGTGCATTTTGAGGACTTCCAACGGCAATGTAATAATCCACATAGACAACCAAAAGTCTGTTATCACTGAATTACAGTACGAGCTTGCAGATGCAGCAAACTAGAGTAACAGAAGTGATCAAACATTTTGCTGCAAGTTGCTACTAGGCAGAATTAATGAGGCAACATCATGTACTATGCACTTGTAATTAAACCCTCCCAGTCATGAAAGAAAATTATCACTTTCACATCTTGATGGATTAATTTAAAATTCATTGTTGGCGTGCAAAATGTCCATCCTAATGACAAATCTCGAATTAACTCTAGCTGACTGGTGATAAAGCTGATGTATTCCTCGGTTATATCATTTAAAAGCATCGACCTTTTTAGCAAGTCATAATATGGTATTATTAGATACTTGTTTTTTGGGGGGTAAATTACTCCAAAATATGCCGTTCCATCTCAATAAAGTCTGTTAACGTACGATGTTTTAGTCAAATAAGCAGATTCACATTTAATGCAGACGTCCAGCACCATCATACGTCATTTGTTATCAGATGTAAAATGTACTTCGTCTCTCAGTGGTTAACATATTTTTACACTTTACAAATACTGTAAAACGACACACAGTGAATACATACTGTAATTATAAAAGGTAAAGGGGCTTTAACTTGTATAGTGCATTTCTGCCTTTAAGGTTCTCCAGGTGCTTTCACACCGGAACACCTCACCAGGGAGGCGTCCAGAAGGCATCCTAATCAGATGCCCAAGCCACCTCATCTGGCTCCTCTCAATGCGGAGGAGCAGCGGCTCTACTGTGAGACCCTCTCGGATACCAAGCGTCTCACCCTCTCTCTAAGCAAAAGCCCACACACCCTGGGGAGGGAATTCATTTCGGCCGCTTGTTTCCGGGATCTTGTTCTTTCGACCCACAGCTTGTGACCATCGATCTACGTTCCTACCCTCGAACGTAGATCGATCAGTAAATTGAGAGCTTCACCTTTCGGCTCAGCTCCTTCTTCGCCACAACGGACCGATACAAAGTCCGCATCACTGCAGACGCTGCACCGATCCATCTGTCGATCTCCCCACCCTTTTCATCCCAACTGCTTCATACTCGGCTGCGAACCGCTCCAGTGAGAGTTGGAGATCACAGCTTGATGAAGCCAACAGAACCACATCATCTGCAAAAAGCAGAGATGCAATACTGAGGCCACCAAACCGTACCCACTCTACGCCTCGGCTGTGCCTAGAAATTCTGTCCATAAAAGTTATGAAGAGAATCGGTGAAAAAGGGCAGCCTTGGCGGAGTCCAACCCTCAGCAGAAACGAATCAGACTTACTGCCAGCAATGCGGACAAAACTCTGTCACTGTTCGTACATGGATCGAACATCCCATATCAGGGGGTTCGGTACTCCATACTCCCTAAGTACCCCCCACAGAGCTCCCTGAGGGACATGGTCAAACGCTTTCTCCAAGTCCACAAAACGCATGTAGACTGGTTGGGTGAAGTCCGATGCCCCCTCGAGGACCCTGTCAAGGGTGTAGAGCTGGTCCACTGTTCTACGGCCAGGACGAAAACCACACTGCTCCTTCTGAGTCTGAGATTCAACTTCCCAACAAGCCCTCCTCTCCAGCACCCCTGAATAGACCTTACCAGGGAGGCTGAGGAGTCTGATCCCCCTGTAGTTGGAACACACCCTCCGGTCCCCCTTCTTAAAAAGGGGGACCACACTCCCAGTTTGCCAATCCAGAGGCACTGCCCCCAATGTACACGCAATGTTGCTGCGGGGTGTCAAAGTGTGTGTGGTCGAGAAGTTCCGACGAGATATACTTGGGCTTGCCTCCATACACAGCTCGGGCTCTGGTACAAGTCCTCTCGAGAGGGGTTGGACTCTCTTCGACTCTGGAGTTGCCCATGGCAAGAGGCGCCGAGCAGGTGTGGGTATACCTATTGCCCCCTGGTTCTGCACCTGTACATTGGGGTTCTCCCTGGTAGACGAGAGGACAGGTCTCAGTTTTATGCTTTACAAATTTTAAGGCATTTCTTCAAAAGAAAGGTAAAGTTTTTTCTGTGCCCGCTCTGACCAAAAAGTGAGATGTTTTTTTCGCTCCCAACACAACCATGCATAGACTACTTCCTCAGGTCTCACACACCAAACCAGACATTCACACACCCCCGGTGACGGCTGAGTGTGACCACGTCATCTTGTGAGACTGAGAGGAGTTCCTTTTTGTAAATCTCCAGCAGCTGTCTTGCAGCCAATTGGACTATGCGTCTTCTGAGGTGACAGAACGATGCTGTGTGTGTGTTTGTGTGTATGTGTGTGTGCGTGCGTTTGTGTGTGTGTGTGTGTGCGCGCGCGTGCATGTCAGAGTGTGTGTGCGCGTGCGTGCGTGTGTGTGTGTGTGTGTGTGTGTGAAGAGGTTTGTCTGGTCTGGTAATCTTCCAGTCTTTGCACATAATCCATGGTAAATGTCCATCAAGGCGGGATTGACCTTGGCGATCATTTGGATATAGTACATATAGCATACATGTACTAGAATACAAAAAAAAGCAGTAGTTGGGACTATATAGTGTCCTTTATCTCTTTCTTATGAACCTTTCAAAGGTAATGAGGGATAAATTGTGGATTGGCTGTGTAACCATGTCACCGTTGAGGCAGCTATAGATACAGCAGCACTTGCAACGTCCCTCTGCCGCAGAAGGAACATATGAAGGGCTGCCTTAAGTTTGCCAGTGAACATCTACAGTAAATGACTCAGAAGGCTTGGGAGAAAGTGCTGTGGTCAGGTGAAAACAAAGTTGAGCACTTTGGCATTCAACCTGCTGTGTATGCAGGATGAACAAATCTGGGTATGACCCAAAAAATACCATTCGCAGAATCAAACATGGTGCAAATGTGTTTTTCTACAAAGGGTTCTGGGTGACTTAACCGCATTTAGGAGGTAATAAACAGAGCCTATAAAATCTTGGATGAAAACCTTTTCTCAACAAGAACACTGAATATGAGTCGTGGATGGGCTTTCAGGCCTCACAATGACCGAAAATATCCTTCCAGGGTAACAAACGAGTGGGTCATGGAGTGGCCGAGCTAGTCTTTCTCCAGACACTAACCCAATAGAAAACCTGTAAAAGGAACTGAAGCTTCGAGCTTCAGGAGCAGGAGCAGCCAAGAAAACTGCAAGAATTTAGAGTTTCTGGAAAGAAGAATGGGTCAAAATCCTTCCTAAGCTGTGTGCACTGCAAACCTGCTGACCAACTATCAGAAACATCTCATCCATGTGCTTGCAAACAACGATTTCTTGTAAAATACTTATTTTAGTCAATAAAACGAGTGTCTACTACCATAATCAATTTAAAAAAGAAACAATAGCAACAAACAGAGACAATTCTCTGTGAGCAAAGTTACAAATTCAGCAGGGTGATCAAATAATTCATGCTAAAAAAAATCACAATGTCCTTGGAGTGTTGTGCACTTGTATGATAGAATGCATTGTATAAGATTATAGAATATATTATTTCACATTGGGTTCTAAATGTGTTTTCAGTGAGAGCAGACTTTCATGGCAGAGAGACAATTTTCCTGTCAGTCAGTCAAAATAGATCTAATTTTTGCACAGTTTACTCCATATCTAACTAACATATCTAACTGGAGAAATTGTGGTCATAAATTACGCTTGATGAAATTGTATTTTTTAAGTTTTGTTAATATGCAAGAAAATTAATATAAGGCAGCAGTACGACAATGTTATGCTGTACGCATGAAGCAGACAAACTCAGAAAGACTTACAGCAGAAGGTTAAATGCAATAGGAATATGAAAGACAGCTGGAGAAGTGACGTTGCCCGAGTCCTACATGCTACTTGGTGGGTTCCAGTTATCTCAACATTCTCTGCTCCATTCACACATTGATGTCAAAACTAACTGAAGGAAACCAGGTTAGTTCTATAAAGGAAATCATAAGAGAAGCAAGAATAGCTCGGAATTTGAATTTGCAGGCTGTCTAGTCAAAACAAGGTGTTTATGCAGTATGGTGTTAGTTTGGAGAGAGGAGGGGTGGGGGGGGGGGGGGGGGGGTGACCGGAAAGAGGGCTTCACAAAGAGATAAACTCGTGGGACTGAACCTAAATATTTTGGCTAAAACATGACCTAAATATTGTGTCTGCAGGGAAGAATTTTCCATCCTGTTTGCACACCTTAAATCATACCTACGGTTTTACACGTTATGGCAGATTTAACCACTTTTTAATGACTATTATTTTCCAGTAGCAGCAAGAATACCCATAGAAAATGTGTTGTAAATGACTTATCATGGTCAGGCTTAATGATAGACTTTAACCAAAATAGCATGAACCTTACTGGTATTTGGTTGCTCAAGTGAAAGAAAAATATTCAAACAACATATTTGCAGGGGGCACGGTGGTCGACTGGTTAGCACATCCGCCTCACAGTTCGGAGGACCCGGGTTCAAATCCAGCCTAGCCTGTGTTGAGTTTGCATGTTCTCCCCGTACCTGCATTGGTTTTTTTCCAGGTACTCCAGTTTCCTCCCACATGCCAAAAACAGGCATGGTAGGTTAATTGAAGACTCGAAAATTGCCAATAAGTGTGAATGTGAGTGCGAATGGTTGTTTGTTTCTAGGTGCACTGCGATTGGCTGGCGACCAGTTCAGGGTCGACCCCAACCTCTTGCCCAGAGTCAGCTGGGATAGGCTCCAGCACGCCTGCGACCCTAGTGAGGATAAGGGGTACGGAAGATGAATGAATGAATGAACATATTTGCAACCATCTTTGTTCATTCCGATTCATATGTTTTGTTTGATTTTCCACATTATCACAAAAATCTGCAGTGTCTAAATCCATCAACATAAACCACCTGTTTATGTGTATACTGTTTGTCTTTGCCAGTACGTAAGAGTCTGAAAGCTGATTGATTTATTGATCAAATAATTAATGTTGGTGTGTTGTACTGTACAATCAGATCACTTTACCCAACGTAAACTGTATCCCCAAATTGGCAGGAATGTTTAAGTCCCAACCAGATGACATTGAGGTAACTTTGACAACATTAAGGTACTTATTGTGTATGTCAGAGAGACAGCAACAGGGCAGGCAACTGACAAATGACAAACAACTGCTTTAACACTGCTAGGACACAATATCGCTGTGGGGAATCCCCTGCATAGGGCCCCTTATTAATGCGCTTGTTGGTATATACCTGAAGTACAAGAAAATAAAGCGAACTTATCACATGCAAAAAAGTGCATGCAAAAAAAAAAAAAAAGAGAATGAAATGAAAAAATTTGATGGTGGTAAGTAGGAATTTGTATGTGTTACATGAGAAAAGTAGTGATACCAGTTTGTCCCAGTCCCACCAAGTGTCAGAAACATTTACTGCATATTACATGATATCAGTTAAACAGAAGACCAGCTAACTGGTTTATACATACAGTAACAATATATATGTTTGTTTACACATAAGAGGTATACACGGGCTTAAATAAGTATTTAACATGTCACCATTGTTCTCACTAAATATATTTCCAAACATTTCAAATCTGTATTGAATAATTAATGAACACCCATTTGCTGGAATAACGCCAATGATTCAATGGCTGGGCCATTCCAGCAGCTTTATTTTTGTTCTTTGAAACCCATTGAGAGTTTCCTTGGCAATGTTTTGGATCATTATCCTGATGAAATGTCCACCCTTGTTTCATTTTCATCATCCTCGTAGATGGCAGCAGATTTTTGTCAAGGAGTGTCTCGGTACATTCGCCCATTCATCCTTCCTTCAATAATGTGAAAATCACCAGTATCATTTGCTGAAAAGGCTGCCCACACAACATCGTGTTCCCACCACCGAGCCTTCACTGTTGGTATGGTGTTTTTAGGCTGATATGCAGTGACATTACTCCCCCCAACATGGTGTGCATTATGGCATCCAAAGAGTTCAATTTTGCTCCAATCAGACCAGACTATATTTTCACAGTATTTAACTGGCTTGTCCAAAAGTTGTTCAGCAAATTTTAAACGAGCTTTGACATGCTTTTTTTCAGCTCACTGTTTTCCTTGTGACAACAGTACATGCTAATTTCAGGTCTTTTTGAAGCTCTCCACTGGTGGTCCTTGGCTCTTGGACAACTCTTCTGATTATTATTTGCACTCTTCTGTCAGAAGTCCTATGAAAAGCACCTGATCGAGGCAAATCTATGATGGTATGATTCGTTTTCCACTTACGAATTATGGCCCCAACTGTGCTCACTGGAACGTTCAGAAGCTTAGATATGCTCCTGTAACCAATGCCATCATTATTTTTTGCAACAATTAGTTTGCGATGGTCTTGAGAGAGCTCTCTGCTCTTACACATCATGAGATGTGTCTTGACTCACGCCTTGGCAATGAGACCTTTTTGTAGGCCATCAATTAGGACTTAATCAGCTGATATTCATTTGTACTGACAAGGGGCTGGATTGCTGTTTGATTATTGGAAGATTTTAGGTGTTGTCTTCGCTTTCCATGCCTTTTTGCACCTCCCTTTCTTCATGTGTTCCTTCCTGTGCCATTTCACATTGTTACACACAACTTAATTTCTGATCTTATTTGTTCTACTTTATACGTATGTATGGATTACTTGGGTTGTTCCCAACATCTGCTGAAAATTTCACAACAATATCACCTTTGATTTTATTTTGTGAGAGAAATGGTGTTGTGTTGCATACTTATTTTAGCTGCTATATAAATGCAGCTTGCACCATGCACACCAAAAATAGACGCTGAGGGCAGCATGTTCCATAGATCAAGTTTCACAGTGAGGCCGGGGCCCCTTAGAGCCACTGTTTCAAATAAAGCGACTCTGATCTGAAATGGTGGTCAAACTGGTTAGCACATCTGAAACGGTGGTCAAACTGGTTAGCACATCTGACTCACAGTTCCGAGGATCGGGGTTCAAATCCCGGCCTCGCCTGTGTGGAGTTTGCATGTTCTCCCCGTGCCTGCGTGGGTTTTCTCCGGGCACATCCCCACACATCCAAAAAACATACATTAATTGAAGACTCTAAATTGCACATAGGTGTGAATATGAGTGCGAATCGTTGTTTGTTTCTATTTGTCCTGCGATTGGCTGGCGACCAATTCAGGGTGTACCCCGTCTTTCGCTCAAAGATAGCTGGGACAGGCTCCAGCACGCCTGCAACCCTCGTGAGGATAAGTGGAACGGAAGATGAAGAATTGATCTGAAATGACAGCGGCTTTCACAGAAGCCGACCAACCGTTTTCCCCATTGTCTCTGTTTTCCTCCCTCTGTTTCTAACTCACGGTCACACACAAGCGCGCTCGCACACACACACACACACACACATCTTGTGTGAGCATGAAGTCTAGCAACAAACGTTAGCTTACATAACTACAAAATAAGACACACTTGAAGAAAATCCTTATTTAGAGTATTAATTTGGTCTAATACACATCATTCATGCAAAGCACCCCTAAACCTAATGTAGCACATTTTGCAGAAAATTTAAATATAAATGCATTGTGGTCTTAGATGGGCGTTGCCCATGTGCCTCATTACCAACATTCTTTTTGTGCAGAGTGGTAAAGGCTAAAGTAGGCCTACTTAAATTGCGGCTTTCTACGGTGCCTTTTGTTGCGACATAGTTGAATGCAATGAAATATTTTGAGAGGGAGACATCACATGCAATTAAATAATACACGTTCAGCGGCAGTTTTTAATCCTCGTGAAAGTGCCAAGTGAGAAAGACCAGCAAAGCTCCCGACGATAACATCCAATGTTATTTGAGGTGACAGCGATCTATGATGCGGAGCATATGTTGCCACTTTCCTACCTCTCTCCTCCTGCTCTCTGCACCCGGTCTGGTGATGAGCGCCGTGTCCCCGCACACCACAGCGGCATCCTCCACGAACACGCAGTCCGGGAGCGTCTCATCCGCAGGCAGCTCCACTACCTCGAGCCCGAGCGTGCTCCTCAGGACGTGGACATAGGCATCTTGTTCCTTTTGCGCCTTAGTTGAATCCACCTCAGCCTCGCAGGTCCGGAGCGCCTCTTTTGCCAAACACGTAGGGATTTCCCGGACGATAGCGTGGGTGTAACAACCAAAACCTGCCATTAAACCAGCCATGTTTTCCCCTTCACTTGGCACACTAATAACTAAAGGGGGGAAACAATCAAGCCTGCAGAGGACCCCAGCGAATCAGTGACCATCCCCTGTCACAATGCTGCATGGCTTACTTATTCACCACGTTGGGGTTCATTCTTAATTGACAGAGACGGCTGCTTCATTGAGTGCTACTCTAGCCTCCAGGCGGGTCGCAGTGACGCACATCAACTATCACGTGAAGCCAACAAACAGCCTCTCATCCCTCGGAGAGGCGCTCTGCCAAACAAGTGAGAGCCGGTTGCACACTCTAACATCAGCTTTAGTCAACACTGCACCTGCAAACAGCCTCAAGGCAGCATTGCATCTAGGACACGGGCTTACTTCCCACCAATTTCAAACCAACAGATGAAGTACATGTCGATATATAGGTAACCTATATAATAATAAAAAATAACAATACTTCTGTATCTGTACCGTTTTAATTAACATGTCAAACATGCTTTCACATAGCCTACATTTGAGAACAAATGTGTACATTCGACTCCTTACTTTGTCAAAATGGGATTAAATGGCTACTCCTGCAATTAGCTGCCAACCAGTTCAGGTCAATACTATATTGACTTATTGTTCAATCAATAAAATGGGCACAATCGTTTTTCCAGACTCGATAAACTGTCATTGTTGTGGTGACCTGGCGCGCGGATCACACATTGAACCAACAGGGTTGGACAGCTGTGTCATTAGCCGCTAGAGGGCTTATGGATCGCCGGCACACCGGTAAACTTTTGCCGGTGTTGGCTCTGTCCAATACTTCACAGCCTTGCTCCTCGTGCAGCGCGTAGTATCACGCAACACAGACACTTTGCTAGTCTACCAGCTAGTGAACGAACTAATGAGCATGTTAGAGAGTCACTCTATGGAGGTGTAAGTAGCCAAAATACAGGACATTTAACTGTTTATTATGTTCGCTAGCTCACGAGCTAATGAGCTAGCGAGCCAAGGAGCTAAACAGCTCACTCCACCACAGCGAAATCGTTTAAAACATCAGCGCCTCTCTCCGAGTTGTTGTGTGTTGGTCCACAATTAACACAAACACATGAAGGTTAACTGTTTTTTAAGCCTATAAACTCAGTGGTGCACGTTAGTCTGCCAGTCGTTAAATACAGCAAACGTCAATGTATATTTGATTGGCAGGTGAAGGGCTCGTCATCAATGGACCAACCACTCAGTCTTACAGCTCTTTATTCTTTATTTCAGACCCAGGGGGATTCATATCACAGAGTAAATAAAAACAGTTTAGTCGAGAAACAACAATGGAAATAATCATCAACAATAACAACACTAAGGAAGATTCATTCATTCATCTTCCGTTCCGCTTATCCTCACTCGGGTCACGGGCGTGCTCGAGCCTATCCCAGCTAACGTCGGGCGAGAGGTGGGGTACACCCTGAACTGGTTGCCAGCCAATTGCAGGGCACATCTAAACAAATAACCATTTGC
The DNA here is from genome assembly GCF_024500275.1 of Phycodurus eques. Taxonomy (NCBI): domain Eukaryota; kingdom Metazoa; phylum Chordata; class Actinopteri; order Syngnathiformes; family Syngnathidae; genus Phycodurus; species Phycodurus eques. Next base: position 7,767,259 of record NC_084532.1, on the reverse strand, counting down.
ACTCATATTCACACCTATGGGCAATTCAGAGTCCTCAATTAACCTACCCTGCATGTTTTTGGGATATGGGAGGAAACCGGTCCGGTTTCCTCCCATCCACGCAGGCACGGGGAGAACATGCAAACTCCACACAGGTGAGGCCGGGATTTTAACCCCGGTCCTCAGAACTGTGAGGCAGATGTGTTAGGCAGATGTGCTAACCAGTTGTCCACCGTGCCGCCACTGGGGAACAATTTTGAAAAAAAAATCTGGTGCGTTAAGATTTTTATGCTGATAAAAATTTGCATGCTGATTCCAAAATTGCAGTCAGTTTTTTCCAGGACGTCAAGTTTTTTTGTGATCGCTGTAGTAAGACTTGCCAGCTGATTACGATTGGACTCATCTACAGTTACGTGGCAACTTGTTTGTGCAGCTCCCAAAAGGTCAGTACTATCAATATCTGCAAACAGAAAGCTACCACAGTAGGAATTAAGAGGATTTGAGCATACTGTTGTGAATTCTATTTAGTTTTATGCTGTCTTTTTAGTTTTCAAAGCTTGTAACTATTCCATCTTAGTGTTTTATTTACATAGGTATATATTTCCTTTGTTCCACTGTGTTCTTATTTTGTTCAAAAACTTGATGTGATAGAGAAAAACTGAGATGGGTTTTGGATTCCGCACCCAATAATTTGTTAAAAACAGCTGTCAGACCTAGCGCAACAAAAATTGTGTTCCCCAGTGAACAGCTGATTTAAAAGCAAAAATAAAATAGTAAAAAAATAATAATAATAAGGGGCAGGCATTATTTTTCATGATTACAGACGTATAAAAGAACAATTATATTAATGGTTATTGTGATGGTTTTTGGGAAAATATATTGTCTCAAAAATTGTTATCGTGATAGGCCTAGTTTTGGACGATGATGTTAAACAGGCCTTTGATTTTGTGACATATTAAAGGCTTTTTGTACAGTCATGGGGATCGGCTGACCGCGACTTTGATGTGCACAGCTTGCAGACTTTAATATGTATTTAGCATATTAAATTATTGATTGAACATAATTTTGAAGTGATATAGCTGTTGTGTTCATGTGAGAGAGAGCAGTGGTATATGATTGCTTTGCTTGAGCAAGTGACGAGGACGTCTCCTGTCACTTAATGTCCCAAAACTGAGATCAATCATCACCAAATCGTGTGTGGACATCACAATAAGTCCACTTGCACCTCTGAAAATGTTCTGAAAATGTCAGAACAATCTGCCTCATATTTTTGAATTTATGGACATTCAGATATTTCCTCTCCATAGACGCCCTCTATCTACAAAAGCTTAACGTGGCTTAATGTTGCAAAACTGTCACCAATCATCACCAAAATGTATGTGAACATCTCTACTCATGGCAGCTTCGACCTCTGGAAATATTACAATGATTGGCCCAATATTTTTATTTTATGGACGTTAAGCGTTTTCCTCTCCATAGGCACTATAGAGAAAAAGCTTATCACCGCTTAATGTACGAAAACTACAACCAATTGTTACAAATATTTATGTGGAAATCTCTCCTTATGCCACTTTGACTCTCTGAAAATATTTAAACAATAGGCCCAATATTTTGGATTTTATGGATGTTTTCCTCTACAAAGATGCTCACGACAGAAAAATCTTAACATCGCTTAATGAGGAACACACGCTTCACATCCATAAAATCCATAAAATCTGGGCTATTGTTCTGATATTTTCAGAAGTGAAAGGGGGCATAGGTAGTGATGGCCACATAAATCTTTGGTGATGACTGAAGATAGTTTTCTGACATGAAGCGTCACTGAGCGTCACTTTCTGCATAGTGAGCACCTATGGAGAAGGAAATCCAAAATATTGGGGCGATCCTTTAACTATTTTCATAGGTTGAAGTGGGCATAAGGAGAGATGTCAACATAAATTTTGGCGACGATTGATCGCAGTTTTCTGACATCCAGCGACGTTAAGCTTTTTTACGCTTACGTACGTTAAGCGTATTAGACTGTCCCCACAAGGGCCACGTTTACCATTTTAATTGACACCCTACTAAATTTGTGATTTTTCAGCAAATTAAATTAGTAATTGAATATTATTTTGGGTTGTTAGCTGTTGAGTTCATGTGAGATTGCATCGCAATATGATAGCAAAGGTATAATACCAACTTGAACAAAGCAGTTTTTAGAAACAGACAGACGGAATGACCGACCGACTGATGGACAGATAAACGCACCCCAAACAAACCGCCGGATAGCCAGATGTACCGATCCACTGATGGACAGACTGACTGGCAGACGGACATACGGACGGACCAACAGGCAGACTGACAGATGGTCAAACAAACAGGCAGATCGATCGACCAACGGACCGACAAATAGACTGATGGACAGACAGACAGACAGACTGACTGATGCACAGGATAGAGGGACTGCTGGATGGACAGACGGGCTGACCAACGAACGGACAGATGGACCGACTGACGGACTGATAATTGGAAACTAGAGGATGTAACATGCAAAAATAAATAAATAAAAATATTATTTCAAAGAATAAGAAAAGCTGCTTTTAAGATACTAATGAAGACTTGAAATAGACAACGTATATCAACAAGGACAATTGCAATACGTGAGGTGTATTGCAGAGCAATAGGAGTACAGCATGTGCACGTTAGAAGAAAAGAAGAGGGGTTTATATTCCCAAAGGTGCCATCTGAGGGAGGTTTTGGGCTCAGTGAAGCGGTCTGCATAGACGGAATGTTTCTTCAGCCATCCCAGAAGCACATTCTTCCACTGCGGGACCTTGGTTTGTCTTTTCTTGTTCCAGATTCCCTCAATTACCTCCGACTGCTTGAAACATTCCAGGAGCCCCACATTCCTTTTTTTCCGCTCAAGCCAAGCTCACCAACCAACATCCCCCCCCTCCACACCGACACAAACACCTGCACCCACCCAGACACTTGGACTATTTTTTTCCATCATTTCTCACCATTGAAAGATGTGGCACAAAAAAAGACCCCCCACTTTTTTTCTTCATGCTGAGGAATTTGGCTTACTTAGACGAAGGAAAAACCCTCATACATGAGGTACACCTGGCTGGTATACTATGCAGCTATGAAAGCAGTGACTGAAACCAGACCCAATCCACCAGCTGTGGTTGAAGCGACACCAGAAACACTGCCCCTAATTTGTCTGGTATGACTGTGATGAGATGCTCAATCTAATGTGACGTGTATGATTACACAACGGCAGGGGCCACATTAAACTGCAAGCAATTGCATGGACTGTCTACGTTGAAGATGCTTTTCAAGATTGAAAAGGATATTGTGACGTATCATTGCACATTGTGCACAATCAACCTCATGCCCACAAACTGTTCAAAATATGATATTCATGCCGACACCCAAGGGACGTCTGGAAAATGTCCGATAGGTGAAAAGTGAAACGTGGTCAAAAAGATGATGCAAAAACTGGACAAGACAGGCAGAGGAAAATTCATAGAGGCAAGACTTCATCACGGAACAACGACTCGACTCCACCAGGATTTAGGGTGACATCTTGTCATTTCTTTAAAATTAATCAGAATTAATAGCAGGCATGTTTCCAGACAGCTGTAGCAGAAAATTACACTTCTGACAAAGAAGTCCCCATTTTTTCTACATCAGAGTAACCTGATTTTACAAAGACTGTCTTTTATTCGCGGCACGGTGGCCGACTGGTTAGCGCGTCTGCCGACTGGTTAGCGCATCTGCCTCACAGTTCGCCTGTGTGGAGTTTGCATGTTCTCCCCGTGCCTGCGTGAATGCATAAGAATGAATAGAATGCATAACCTTCTTTGATTTGCACAAATACTTATGCATAGAATACAAGCAGGCGGCACGGTGGGCGACTGGTTAGAGCATCAGCCTCACAGTTCTGAGGACCGGGGTTCCCACCTGTGTGGAGTTTGCATGTTCTCCCCGTGCCTGCGTGGGTTTTCTCCGGGCACTCCGGTTTCCTCCCACATCCCAAAAACATGCATGAATTGGAAACTCTAAATTGCCCGTAGGAATGTGAGTGTGAATGGTTGTTTGTTCCAATGTGCCCTGCGATTGGCTGGCAACCAGTTCAGGGTGTACCCCGCCTCCTGCCCGATGATAGTTGGGATAGGCTCCAGCATACCCGCGACCCTAGTGAGGAGAAACGGCTCAGAAAATAGATGGATGGATGGATGGATGTCTTTATTTTAACTCCCACTCACTTTGCAATTTGAATAACATTTGAAGAGGTGAACCACCTCTCATATGCATGGCTACCGCCAAGGCGCAATTTGTTGTTATCTAATGTTTCATTAATATAAGAAGAGAACATAAATGGCATACAACCTGGAGTAGTGGCTGCAATCGGCCTCCATTTCCCTTAGTTATCCATTCATCTGTTCATGTCATATTTTGTTTTCCTTTATAGCTCTCAGTGTGGATTTTCAGAGCAATTGCTATCCATTAGAGAATCAAGAACTCAAATATAGATTATAAATACAGGATAGAGGATTGTGACACAGTTTGCAATAAACTGATTATTAACTAATCAATCTGGCGTTGGATTAGTTTATCCTGAATCCTAATTCTTCATTTTATTAATACCTTTTTGGACAATGCTATTCTTCTAACTTTGTGGTAGATGTTTGAGAAAGGCCCTCTTCTGTTCTAGCATGCAGTATACTGCATACACTTGTGAAAATCAGTTGTCGCACAAACAGACGAAACACAGGAAATGATGCAGGCCAATGTTAGTGTGTTGCAGAAGATGAAATCATGTTTCTGGATTTCATCAGTTGACCTCAGCTAAATTCAGAGCTCAGTTATTCCGTTATTATGCAAGATCCAACCTGAAGAAAGTGTTCTAACAAGCCCATGCTTCGATAACAATTTTTTTTTTTTTTTACATATCTCATCCCAACTTGACTCAGTGATTTAATCAATCATCTCACATCTGTCCCTCTTCAAATGTTCTTGCTCAGGCACAGCGCAGCTTCCTGCTGGTTCAAGCACACAAGGAGAAATGAAGGAACGGCATAACAGTTATGACATCTCCTGAATGTACTACAATGGAATCTGCTCTTGAAACATACCAGATTGCTATAACACATTGAGCACTATTTACGGACATACTACAATAATAGTATTGAGACGCGAGTATTGTATACAGTATTGCTGCATTGTACAGTATATAATAATCATTCCGGCCCCTTTCCTATTGCGCTTCCACGAAACTGAAGTACTTCTGAGGGATAGAAATAACTAAAAGTCAGATTGACACATCCCGTGTCAATAGAAAAGAGTACACACCAAAATATTTGTGAGAAAACTTTGGGTTTCCTTTCAGAACTACTTTTCTACGGCATACAACATGTGGGCCATCGATTGCAAATGAGATTTGAAATGCTACTTATCGAAGGGAGCGTACTTATTCGCGTCGAGCACTACGCAACTACATGGACACGCCCCCCCCCCCCCCCCCCCCCCCCCCCCCCCCGTGTGTCACACGCAGACACCACAGAGCGTTCGCAGATCTGTTCTTATCGCGATCGCAACATCAAACGTGACATTTCAACAGATGCCAAATAATGTTTCACTGGGAAATAAACATCCTTTTAAATGTCCCCATCTAGCGTCGGGAAGGCAGACGTGCTCCTACAACGACAACATCATTCAGCGCATTGTTGTTTGGGCTCAGTTTGATGATGCGTTTCCGAGATGGATGATTTGTTGTGCGTCATATGCGTCAAGTTAGAACAAACAAATAAACAAACAAACTCACCAGAGTGTCCTCACGGGTGTTGCTTGTGTTCTAAGCTATATCTAGTTTCTTAATTCAACTATTACCCTCTCGAAAACCGTCTTATATTGCAGGAATAACGGAATACGACGACTCGGGTTGTTCTTTTTTCTTTTCTTTTCTTTTTTTTTTCCTCAAAATTGAACACTGTTGTCTAAATACAAACGAAGTCTTGCCTCTCTCCCACCTCCACCACCACAGTACTACTATCTGTAACGGGACCTACTTTTTCTCCCCTCGGAAACTTGCTAGACGGGTGGCGTGAAAAGTTAAAATTGCCCCGAGCAATGAATGCAAAGGAATTTCCCCGTCCGAAGAACATATTTAACAAGGCTTTAAGCTGTGTCAGGAATGCTTTGTAGTGTGCTTGCCAAAAGAAGGGGGGGGGGCGATAGGGGGGGGGGGGGGAGATATGTTAATAATGTAGGCTACTGCCATACCTAATATGGTAATATAGTTACGTCTGCGTTGTGGCGCGCATCTGGAAGCGCTTAAGTGCGCTGAATAAAGGCAACCGGGGAGACAGAAATAGACCCTGTTCAAACGTATTGCAGCACACACCTTCAGATTATGATGTGAGAAAAAAAAAAAAAAAAACAAAAAAAAAAAAGCTACTGCGATTGTAAACGGTTTCCACAGTGTTGAGCAAACAAACAGTTGTTGCGCGAGCTTGTCACGACTACGCACGGAATGATGACGTTTTCACGTTGTCCTATGTCAAGCCTCATTCATGTATAGGACAGAGAAACCAATTAAAACGAGTCAGAATATTTGGTGAACACACACAAACGGGATGAAGAATAAACTTTCGCCAAATGAACAAAAATGTGGCGTTTTTGAAAGCGGGTTATGATCAACAAGAAAGGAAAATGTGAGAGGGAAAAGTACATTCTTATGGGCATCACTAGGGGGGAAAAAATCCATTTGAGAGTGAGACACAGAGAGAGAGAGAGAGAGAGAGAGAGAGAAAAAGCGCACGGTTTAGACAGGGCGGGGCTTATGTCTTGGATGGAAAAAGGCCGAGAAACATTCCTGGCATAGTTTGGGAACAGTTCAGCAGGCAGCCCGGGGACGACGTCAGCTTCCCAGTAGAGTATATAAGTGAGGAGGGTGCCAGAGCTCAGCAGACTTTACTGAGAGCTTCACTAAGCCCAGCTTGGACCTCCAGAGACCAGCAGCGGACACAGCAAGCCTGCGAAAGGGAATACTTCACATCCAAAGAGACAGAATTTGTCAACTTCTCTTATTCTGGAACCAGGATCCCTGTTTGCAAGAACCGTATCCAATATGATGATGATTTTTGTTGCCGTTACCTTCCTGGGGAGCATCAACATGGTGAGTTATTCATATTAACTTCATTAGGACCGTGAAGTCGATTTTTCAAGGGGAGTCTGAAGTCTTTTTATTCTTGTTTGTTCAGGCTTTCTCCTCTTGCTCATCCGTGTGCGAGTGTCCACCGGAGATGCCCTAAATGCGCACCCGGTGTCAGCGTGATCCTAGACGGCTGCGGCTGTTGCAAAGTTTGCTCCAGGCAGCTGAACGAGGACTGCAGCCTCACCGAGCCCTGCGACCACACCAAAGGGCTGGAGTGTAACTTTGGGGCCACCTTTGCTGCTGCTGCAACTCGTGGCATCTGCCGAGGTATGTAGAAAGCATGAGTGCGCTTTTTATTCTCCTTCGTATAAGCTTTCCAACACATTTGGGCAAGATTTGTGGACTGCGGAATGTAGATAAAGTAGACTAAACCTCAAAAGCACAGTGGAAAAGCTTTTGGTCTGGCTAGATGATCCTTATCAGGCACTTCGAACCGAAGAGCAGGGGAGAGTGACATTCCTCTGTTTCTTTTTTTTCCCTCCCTTCTGCAGCCAAGTCAGAGGGCAGACCTTGCGAGTACAACAGCAGGATCTACCAGAACGGAGAGAGCTTCCAGCCTAACTGTAAACACCAGTGCACATGCATCGACGGTGCTGTGGGATGTGTCCCGCTGTGCCCTCAGGAGCTCTCCTTGCCCAATCTGGGCTGTGCCAACCCAAGACTGGTCAAGGTAGCAGGCCAGTGCTGTGAAGAGTGGGTGTGTGACAATGGCAAGGACGCAGACATTATGGAGAAGATCTTTGGCAAGGACAAGATGAGCGAGGAACTCGAAAGAGACCTCACCAAGAGAAACGAGCTGATTGCAATTGTCAAGGGGGGACTCAAGTCACTAGCTGGTAAGTAAACAATATTTGACTCAACATTTACAGGAACGTCCTAAAAATGCGAGCGCCAAGTTTGCTCATTAGATGTTTTTTTGTGTGTTTTTTTTCCCCACAACAGCCTACAGGCCCCAAGCTGAGATTCACATGTTTGACAGCCAGAAGTGCATCATCCAAACCACACCCTGGTCTCAGTGCTCTAAGAGCTGTGGGACAGGCATCTCCACTAGAGTCACCAACAACAACAGCGAGTGCAAGTTGGTCAAGGAGACTCGAATCTGCGAAGTGCGACCATGCACGCAGTCATCTTACTCCAGTCTCAAGGTAAGCTCGAGCCCGCTCCACAGAATGTTATCGCGGCACAATGAGAGTACGTCATTCCTCGCTAATGCCCCACTGTGTTCATTTATTTGCAGAAAGGAAAGAAATGCAGCAGAACCAAAAAGTCCAGCCAGCCAGTGAAGTTCACTTACGCTGGCTGCTCCAGCTTGAAGAAGTACAGACCCAAGTACTGCGGCGCCTGTGTGGACGGTCGCTGCTGCAGCCCTCATGACACCAGAACCATCCAAGTCAAGTTCCGCTGCGAGGACGGCGAGACCTTCAACAAGAACATCATGATGATCGAGTCCTGCAAGTGCACCTACAACTGCCCCCATGCAAACGAAGCCTCCTACCCATTCTACCGCCTCTCTAATGATATCCACAAGTTCAGAGACTGATGAGTGAGAACTTTCCTGAACCCCGAAGCAAGAGAAGTGGCAGCCACTGGCAGTCCAGATGAATGCAGGGGTGTAAATAAGCCACCAAAACAACTACCAGCTTCTTGTTGTAACTAGATTCCTAAGGAATTGTGGGCTTGCATCAGGAGGACTTTATGAAGTGCACTGTTTGCTGTGACTACATCAGCACTTATCTAAGAATTGCTTCATATTAAGGGAGCATCAATGCTGGCTTCGTTATGGAGCAAGATGTAATTAACATTTGTACATTTACGTTATTCGCGGATATCGATTCACTGTGTATATTTGGATCTTTAACATCTGACATGGCCAAGACTGTAGACTTGTGTGTGCATATGTACATATGCATACAACGCAATATCAATTAGCATACCATCCCACAATGTAACCTCTCGACTTGTTTATCAAGTGTGTGGTTTCATGACTTCCTGACGTGGGCATTATCGTTCATGTTTTGTGGCAGCTAGTGAACTCCCTTCATCAAAAAGGCAAAGCGAAACATGTCAAAAGATGAATGAATGTTTTTGGTGTTGTTAATAATATTATTTATCTGAGAAAATGTAGCTACTTTATTTGGATATTAAAAGTCATACTGGAATAAATTGTAAAATGATTTAATTTTATATGCTACAAATAAAATGAATTTATTTATGAAATATGACACCGTCTCTCTTTGCTGTGTTCCGACTACAACATACACGATCACAAGGCCACGACAGTATTTCCAAAGAAATTGTTGCTGTTGGATCCATCTGCGGATCCCACAATTTCTCCGACACCGAGCAGGGCTGATCTCTTCTTATATAACACCACCTCGGAGGCTCTCTGCTGACTTTCTATTGCTGTTCTGAAGAGAGTTCTTTTAATTCCATCTAACTAAGATTTACACTTGAACGATTGTGAGAAGATTAAGGAAAAGATTAGGCCCATGAGTCGTAATGACTATAAGAGTATGCCAAGAGTCTAGAAAGTGCTGCTCAGAATGGGCTGGGATTAGACGCTTTAAGACAATGAATATAACTGTTATATGGACTGTAGACAATTTAAAAAAAATAATAATAATAATAATCTAATCATGTCATCAAATTGATCTAATTCGTTACAAGTCTCCCTTGTGTTTATTAACAGGCATTTAGAAAAAGACAGTGTTTTGGCATCGAAAAAGGTACCATGTTTTGGAGCTAATGTAACAGTGTTGCTGTCGCATAAGCACTAGTTCGTTCATTGTTTACCTGAACTCATGCTGCCGATGTCTTTTACTTTTATGACCCTGAAGGAAGGGGAGAGAAAAGAAAGAAAGAAATACAAAAAAATCCAAGACTGACAGAGGAGGCTGTCACCTGGTGCTTAATACCTGCACCATGATTTGAACTTGGGTAGTGAGAGCTCAGGGGTAACGACGGGGTAGGCTTTTCTTTTTTTGAGCCAGGTATTGGGAGTGGCTCAGGAATGCAGTAGTGGCTCAGAAAGCAGACATCCTGATGGGCGGCAGATGTTGGAAAGCATTTCAGAGCCGCGTGTTCACTTTAGCTAGGATGATCTAAAAATATACAAACACTCCCTTGTACTCACTTGGCTTCTACAAGTTAGATGCATTTCTTTCGAGAAGGCACTCTTGGATGGTTCTTCTGATTCGGGAAATTCTTAATTGACACATTGTCGCTGATGGAGCTGCATGCTGCACAGGATGTGCCCACTTAAGTTTTACAGATTGCTCACATGAAAGACTTGAAAGTTTACCTAATCACAGAGACGTGTCCTTTCCCCTGCAGCCCTGATTTACAGTCAAAACACTCTGAGAGTCCTGCTTTTTGCTCTTTGCCTTTATGCTGCTTCCTAAAAGCACATTTTCATCACGGTGCTTTGTACTTTGGAAACTGCCATGCAATCAGACACAACACAGCTAACGTGCTTATGTAATGGTTTTTGAATGTTATGTGAGCAGTTCTTTCAGTCATCCATTGTGTTCCTTTTTGAGACAAGTACAACAGGGAGGGTAGAAATCTTTCAACGTGGTCTTTTCGGGACAGCTCGAATCATTGATTCCAACAAATGGGCTGCCCTGCTCAACCATGCACAAATGGTTAAATGTGATTATGCTCATGTGCACAGAAAAAAAAGGACCTTTTCACACACAGGCGCCCCAGCAATTAAATCACTCAGTGGCTACCTCATCTCCTGAGCTCAAAATGTTTATATGACAAACGCATTAGCATTAAAACGTCAACATGCACTACGTAATGCGAGGCAACCAAGAAGTTAAAGCAGGATCAAGAATGGGCATTGCTACAGGCTGTAAATTCATGAACATCAGTCAGTATTTTTGTAGCCTCGGTCTATACAGTCACTCAGGCTTGATATTCACTTTTAGGCAACTTAGGTGCAGAAAGGAAGGTTTTGAGTAAAAGATGTTAAAAAGCACCATCTGCTGGTTGAAAAGGAAATACACATTGTGGAAACTTGGTATTTTGACACAGTAGAAAAATATGCAAGCTACAATTACATGTCATCCTGTGAATTTATGGTAGTCAACAATACACATTTGTGTTCAGTTGGCTGGCAAAGCAAGAGTGAGTAGAAATGTAACTTAAAAACATCAGCGTCAACATTTTTGAATGGTACATCGGCTCAATATAACAAGTGTATGGGGTCTGCCAACCCTGGACCACTATAGCAATGGTATACAATATTTGCTATTTTAGGACTTGGGTTAACAGGTACGCTATTGTTGTGTTGGGATGGCAGACAGTCATCAGCAGCTGTCACAACCATCCAATTTGTATTACCTTCACCAAGGGTCAAGGCCATAGCCTTTCACTTGCATTTTGCTTGTATATTTGTTTTCCGGCCTTAAAAATAAACTCAATTCCACAAATATTGGTTAATTGGTAAGAATTATTTCATACTGAGAACTGTGACCAAGACCAAATCGTTAAAGCCTAAAGGACACACATACTGTGCAGTATACAGTCTTGGTCGAGCTCACAACTCTATTGATGGCTCATGACACACTAGAACACACAATGTTATCGTGGTCATCTTTCAATTTCAAATAATGTTGCAGTATCAAACAGTCACCATGAGAAAACTTTTATTCTTATCGATGGACTAAAGTATACAGTTCCATTAAAAAGTATTTTCCCCTTTCTCAATGTTTTTTTTTTTTGGTTGCAGTTCCTTCACTTAAATGTTTAAGTTCGTCAAACAATCAGACAAACGTAAGTACAATTAAAAGGCAGTTTTTAAATGATTTTATTTTTTGGGGGAAAAAAAAACAAAAAACATAAGAGTCAATGTAATTTACAAGGAATATATATTTTTTGATGATCAACATTTACAGTAGACAAACTTATACAGTGCCGTGAAAAGGTATTGGCCCCCTTCTCAAATTCTTACATTTTTGCAGTTTCCCCACTTTAATGTTTAGGATCATCAAACAAATGATGTTTTTAAATGGTAGATTTCATTTATTAAGGTAAAAAAAATATTTTAGGTTCCCTGCCCTTTGTGGAAAAAATAATGGCCCCCGAAACCTAAGAACTGGTTGGGCCATCCATAGCAGCAACAACTGAAATGAAGGATTTTCTATAACTGGCAAGGAGTCTTTCACATCTCTGTGGAGATATTTTGGCCCACTCATCCTTGCAGAATTGTTGAAATTCAGCAACACTGGAGGGTTTTGAGCATGAACAGCCTTTTTAAGGTCATGCCACAACATCTCAATCGGGTTCAAGTCTGGACTTTGACATGGCCACTCCAAAACCTTCATTTAGTTGTTTTTGTTTTTTTTTTGGACGCCATTCAGAAGTTGACGTGCAGGTGTGTTTTGGATAGGTGTCCTGCTGCAGAACCCAAGCGTGCTTCAGTTTGAGGTCACAAACTGATGACCAAACATTTTCTGGTAAATAAAATTATAGCAGAAGAATTCCTGGTTCTATCAAACACAAGTCATCCAGGTCTTGCGCAAGTGAAGCAGCCGCAGACCATCACACTACCACCACATTTGACTCTTGGTATGATATTTTTTTCTGAAATGCTACATTTATGCCAGATGTAACGAGACACATCTTTCATAAACATCCATCTTGTCATTCCATGTATTCTCCCAAAAGTCATGGGAATCATTCAATGATTTTTTTCTTTTCTTTTTGTTTTTCGCAAAACTAAGACTAGTGTTCATGTTCTTTTTAGTCAGCAGTGGTTTTCGCCTTGGAACTCTGCCATGGATGCCATCTTCCTTATTGGTGAGTCATGAACACTGACCTTAACTGAGCCAAGGGAGGCCTGCAGTTCCTTAGATGTTGCCCTGGGTTCTTTTGTGACTGGATGAGTCATTGCTCTGTTCTTAGGGTAATTTGTGTAGGCCGGTCACTTTCGGGAAGGTTCACAACTGTTCCATGTTTTCTCCATTTATGGATAATGGCTCTCACTGTGGTTTGCTGGAGTCCTACAGCATTAGAAATGGCTTCGTAACCTTTTACAGATTGATAGATGTCAGTTACTTTATTTCTCATCTGTTCTTGAATTTCTTTGGCTTGTGGCATTTTGTTGCAACTTTTTGAGATCTTTAGGCAGACTTGATTTCGTCAGACAGGTTCTATTTAAGTGATTTCTTGATGGAACAGGTCCGGAGGTAATCAGACTTGGGTGTGTTCAGTAAAAATGACTCACCTTTCCAAAAATATGTGATTAACCAGTTAATTCATGATGCGTTTTCACACAGGGCCAGGTAAATTGGAATAGGATTTTTTTTCTTAATAAATAAAATCACCATTAAAACCTGCATTATATGTTTACTTGGGTTATCTTTCTCCTCCGGGTGGCCGGTTGTCGTGGCGCCTCGGTGGGGCCGGCGGACCGGCCCTGGATTTACTTTTCCTCATCTTGTTTACAGTTAGTGCTATGTCTTTTGTCTTCTTTTCTCACTCCCCTCTAGAATCTTTGTTCTGTTCGACTGATCGAATCCGATTCGCAGTAAATATCCATTACAATACTAAGCGGCAACTTAAAATCTCCAATGTGACACAGTAAAACTGTTGCGGCATAAAGGGGATACAGATCCTCCATTCTGCTGGCCCCAACAGCCGAACAGGACCCCCCCCCCCAAAAAAGGCAAATTCTATTAAATGTTCTCCTCTTTCATTTCTTGATCCCATTCCATAGGATCCAATTCATTTCTCGCCAGAGTTAAAGCCAATCCTGCTGTTAAATTCACCCCATGACTATTCAAAATTTGTGCTTCGATTGACTATAAAGACGGAATGATTCTTCGTAAAATGCTTCCACCTAGTCATCGGTGTGGTTGATGGTCGGCGCATATATTAGGATCAACTGAAGGGAGTAACGCTTTCTAATAGAGAGGGTACATGCGGCGATTCTGTCGGAAATACTTTTGACACAGGTAATTGGCGATACGATGATTAATAATGAAACCAACTCCACCATTGTGTCCACTTTCTGATCCTCTGCAATAAAATAGATGGCCATTATCGAGAGTCAACATGGCTTTATCTTTCTG